>NC_134358.1:272148272-272452960 GCF_048569485.1 Anomaloglossus baeobatrachus
ACATCATACTTTATACACGATTTGTACAAACATGAGTACTTTATCTATAATCTCTTAATCCCAATGCCAGACATATATGTAATATATGGAAGTAAATACCAACTTGGCTGGAAGGTGATATGTTATTGCAGAATGTGCTTTATTGAAAATGGATGAGCATTGGCATGTGTTACATGATCTATAAAAGAGCAAGAGCAGAGTTTATATATTATCAGTGGGTATGGTTTAACAAACCTGAAACAGGAGACTTGGCATTTGCAGACAGTGGTAAAACTTCACCAAGATAAATGATACAGGTAAAATATATCTTTGTACCGTCTTAGCCAGTAGAGATAAAAAAAAATGTTTAAAAGTAAAAAAGTCAGATTTGCAGATAGCTCAGAGAAAAGTGGTACTACACTATTATTGAACAATAAGAATGAAAAAGAATCAGGTTCAATGCTGCGCTAGAAACCACATGAATCAATTGGTTTCTTGTGTCCTGATGAAGAAGACGGATATGTCTTTGAAACGCGTTGACCTGCAGAAATAAAGAAAAGGTTTTTAATACACATCCTTGGATTCATGTGGTTTCTAGCGCAGCATTGAACCTGATTATTTTTTATCCCTATTGGTCACCATTTTATTCGGGGCTGCTGCTGACCACTTTTGATATATTTGCTTTAAGGAGTTGTGCCTGCCACAACTTCAGCAGGTGAATGTGCCTTTTGGCACCTTATTTGTAAAATCTCATACCTGGTAAGAAACTATGTGCGCTTTCTTTTCCACAGACAAAAAAAACTACACTATTATTGTTAGACCATTTGAATCCTCTAAGAAAAAAATACCTTTATATATTACTGAAATGCTTTTCTTAATTAATACTAAAATCCGTCATAAACATTCAAACAGACAGAACACAACATATACCAAATGAGAAAAATACGAGGTGCTTGTGCACAGTGGACAGATCGGTACCTAAATATAACACGGCAAGATTATAGGGGGTCCAATGTTACAAGGGTAAATAATGTACACCAAAGAAACTTGGGGCCTGAGATAATTGCGCCCAGTTTGTTTTCTCTCTAACAGCGGAGGAAATCACCTTAACATTTTTGGGTGCCCCACTCCATGACTTACCCTAAAAGACCCTCTCTTCCTCTAGTAAGGGACCCACCACCATCCAAAAGGTGCTCAACAGGTGATCACAAATAATAACTAGCGTGTATGAATAAAAACACATAAAGATCAAACAGATATCTCTGATAATATTACAAGGGCCTAAAGAAATCTCAAAAGACTAGATGTCACCAGTCTCACTATTTGCGGATAAATCCTGGTTATCAAAAATACTTATACCTATATAACTCATATACAAGATATAAATAGTTAGGCCAAGCTGAGAATTGACTTAGCTTTAGTGATCCTCCCAGCCATCCCAGTAAAGCTAAGTCAACTCTCAGCTTGGCCTAACTATTGATATCTTGTATATGAGTTATGCGGATATAAGTCTCTTTGATAACAGGATATGATATATCCGCATATAGTGAGACTGGTGACATCTAGTCTTTTGATATTTCTTTAGGCCCTTGTAATATTATCACGGACGTCTGTTTGATCTTTGTGTGTTTTTATTCATACACGCTAGTTGTTATTTGTGATCACCTGTTGAGCACCTTTTGCATGGTGGTGGGTATCTTACTAGAGGAAGAGAGGGTCATTTAGGGTAAGCCGCCATGGAGCGGGGGCACTCAAAAAAGTTAAGGTGATTACCTCCGTTGTTAGGCAGAGTAAACATGGGTACAATTATCTCAGGCCCCAATTTTTGGTTTACATTATTTACCCTTGTAACATTGGACCCTTATAATCTTGCCATGTTATATTTAGGTACCAGTGTGTCCACTGTGCACAATCATCTCATATTTTTCTCTTTTGGTATGTGTTGTGTTCTCCCAGAATATGTATGATGGATTCTAGTATTAATTAATAAAACTATTTTAGGAATATAGTAATAAAGATATTTTTTTCTTAGAGGATTCAAATGGTCTAACAGTTTTAAACTCTTCTAAACTATTAATTGTGTTTCGGCTTTTCTGCTACTACAGTACCATGAACAGAAGTCATTTTTCTGTAGTTTTAGCAGATTTTTTTTTTTTTTAAAAAAAGCCATCCTTGGTTTTGAAAAGAAAATTTGTCCTTGCAGACCCCCATATATAGTATTCAAACCCTCCACAGCCCAATACACATCATATCATAGTCCTCACAGCCCAATAAACACAGTATCAAAGCCTTACAGCCTCCATAGTATGATGCCTCCACAGTATGATGCTCATACAACTCTCCACATAATATCATGGCTCTTACAACTCTCCTCACACAGTATTATGACACACACACTATGAATCTCCTTCAGTCTCGTACACAGTATAATTTCCCTGACACTCTTATGGCCCGATAAACAGTATCATAGCACACATTTTCAGTATCTCAGTCAATAAAAGCCTATGCACATAGTGTTATGGGCCCCACAGCACTCACCACATACAGAATTTTATACCCACCCATATTGCGTGAAAAATAATATGATGGCCCTCATATTATACCTATGAATGTAATGGCCTACATAATCTTTACAGTATAATGTCCTCATAGCCGAACTCCCACAGTATTGTGGACACCCCAGCTTCCATGCACAGTATCATGGCATTCACAATATAATCCCCCTCAGCCACCCACACAGTATGATGCCCCCACAACAATATGGTGACCCACATAAACATAATGCCATGAGACAAAACAGGCTCTTCTACACCTTATACTTGCCCTAACACCATACCCACACAGTAGAATGACCCTCACAGTCCCCCACATACAGAGTGAAGGCCTTCCACAGTTCCCTATCTGTAGTATCATGTTACTCACTGCTCATTACACAGATAACCATGGTCCCACAGCTCTAATATAGACTATGATGTGCCAACATTTTTACCCCATGGTATCATCGCCCACATATCTACCAACACACACACATAGTTTGATTCCCCCCACAGCCTTCCACATAGTAAGATGTTCTCTGACAATTTATTGTTTCTATATACGACATCATGATACCCACAGGCGCACACACATACAGTATCTTGGTTCCTAAAAGCTTCCATAAACAATATTCTTGTCCTTACAGCTCTGTACACAATGTATTATGGCCCCCACAACTCCCCAAAAACAGAAAGATGGCCCCCATTTACCC
Organism: Anomaloglossus baeobatrachus; assembly: GCF_048569485.1. Taxonomy (NCBI): domain Eukaryota; kingdom Metazoa; phylum Chordata; class Amphibia; order Anura; family Aromobatidae; genus Anomaloglossus; species Anomaloglossus baeobatrachus. The sequence goes on from NC_134358.1 coordinate 272,151,499, forward strand.
CTACAAAATATAATGACCCACAAAACCCCCCACAGTGTGATGCCCCTAGAGAACAGCCCTGCACACAGTATGATTGCCCCTGAGTTCCCCCACAGCATGATTCCTCCACAATCCTCAACACTGTATGATGGTCTGCACAGCTCCCAAACATTATGATGCCTACAGAGTCCCCCAACCACATTTTCATAACCCTCACTGCCCTCCCTCACATAGGATCATAGCACAGACAATATGATGCTTCAGCAGTATGGTGACTCTCATACCTGGAATAATTACTCTCATAATATGCCCAGACACAGTATATTGGCCTCTACAGTCCTCCATATGCAGTATCATTGTTTTTACAGTCCCACACATACAGTATTATGCCCCTAAATACAGTATGATGACTTGCACAGCCTCCCAAACAATATGCTGACCCACATTGTCTTTAACGTATTTTGATGCCTCCAGAGTTCTTTACAAATAGTATTATTGCCCCCAAAGTTAATATCTTAGACCCAAAATCTCTCTTATACAAAATTACGGTTCCAAAAGCATCCCACAAAATATTATCGCCCACAAATACTCCCACAAAATATAATGGTCCACATAACCCCTTACAGCAGTGTTTCGCAACTTCGGTCCTCAAGACCCACCAACAGATCATGGTTTCAGGTTTTCCTCAATCAGGTTTTCAGGCTTTCATTAATGTTGCACAGGTAATGGAATTATTCCTCGTCTAATATTGAGGAAAACTTGAAAACATGATCTGTTGATGGGTCTTGAGGACTGGAGTTAAGAAACACTGCCCTACAGTATGATACCCCTACAGCCCATCAAGCACATATAATGGCTCCTCAAACACAGCATAATGGCCACCACACTTCCAAACACACGGTATCAATGCCTGCCCACATACTGTATGATTGTTCCCCAGCATGATTCCCCTTCAATCCTCATCACTACATGATGGTCTACACAGCCCCCAAAACAGTATGATGCCTACCTAGTTTCACAAACACATTATCATGACCCCATAGCCTTCCACCCCATAGGATCATAGCATCGACAATATGATGCCTCGGCAGTATGCTGGCTATCATACCCACAATAATTACCCTCATAGGCCCATACACAGTATATTGGTCTCTACAGTCCTCCATACACAGTATCATACCTTTCACAGTCCCACACATACAGTATTATGCCCCCATATATAGTATGATGGCTCACACAGTCTCCCAAACAATATTATTGCCAAATAACCCGCAACATATTTTGATGTCCCACAGAATCTCACATAGTATCATGACTCTCACAGCTCCACACAAACTGCATGATGTCCTGACAGTCCCAGATAGAATGATGCCCCCTCAATCACACATGGTATTTTTGTCACCACATTGACCCCACAAAATATAATGTTACCATAGCCTCCCTCCACAGTGCTGTTGCCTCCATAGCTCCACAAGTAGTATACTACTACCACAACCTTTCATACAGTATAGGACCCCCAAAAAGGTATCATGACATTAACAAACACAGTATTATGGCATCCAGAAGCCCAAACACATAGTATCTTGAACCTTATAGCTTTATGCCCACAGTTTCTTGGCCAGCACAGCCCCTCACATGTAGTATGATTACTAGCAATTAGCAGATATATTAGGCACTATTCATTGCTCGCATGAATATTAATGTATTCGGGATATTTGTTACTCTTAGAGTATTTTGGTGTTCACATCATGAGTATTGAGTCCCCTCTCCCCATGTTTGGTGCCTGATTGTTATTGGGACCTCTTCACCCTAAAAATGTCAGTCCTCAGCCTATCTATCCCTCATACACAGTATGATGCATATATAATCCCCTATAAAAAGTATAATGGTCACCAGAGCCACCACACATAATATAATAGCTCCCAAAGCCTCTCACACAGTATTAAAGCACCATCAGCCTCCCACATGCAGTATGATGCAGCTCACATGTATTGCCATTACCAGGAGACCAACAGTACATCACTGACTATTATATATGGGATAAGCACTTTTTATAGGAACATTTTCTAATAATAAATAAAGTGTGGATCAATTTTAGCCAAAGTGATGTAAATATGAAGTTACTATAGGAAACGTTGTAAAATTCAAAATGCATATTTTATATAGACGAATGGTATGATCAAATACTTCCCATGACCAATATTAAAAACACGTTATATTTTTCTTGAATGGCTCAATAATGTTACAAAATAATTTCAAATTATTCATTCAACAAACCAAGTCTAAAATATAATAAACATTTTCTAAGTGTTACATCTTAAATATTTTCCTAATTTCCCTTTCAGCATTAGTAGTCCTTTTCGCAGCTCTGAAGAGGCACAGAAAAAAAGAACCATTAATAGTTTCAAAGGATGATGTGCGAGATAATGTTGTGACCTATAATGATGAGGGAGGAGGGGAGGAGGATACACAAGCTTTTGATATTGGAGCACTAAGAAATCCTGAAGCTAGAGAGGAAAATAAACTTAGAAGAGATATCATCCCTGACACGATATTTCATATACAAAGACCAGTTCCTCTGTGGGAAAATGTTGATGTTCAAGATTTTATTCAACGGAGAATAAATGAAAATGATGCAGATACAACTGCTCCTCCTTACGACTCACTTGCAACCTATGCTTATGAAGGCAATGACTCCATTGCAGAGTCGCTAAGCTCTTTGGAATCCCTTGAGATTAATGAGAATCATGATTACCGGTATCTTAATGACTGGGGTCCTCGATTTAAAAAACTTGCCGATATGTATGGCGGAGATGAAAGTGACTGATAAAAAAATATACACTTTAATTGACTTCTAGTAGCGATGAACTATTTAAATGTCTATAAATTACATCCAACACAGTTATTTATTCTGGATTTAGTCAGTGCTATTTTCCTGCCAATGGTACAGAAGAATTAACAAACTGATTGATGTTGTTTAATCTACAGGAGTATGTATACAAGTAATACAGTTTTACTGAAATACTATTCTGTGCCTTTATTGACTATTCTATTTTAGAATTAGCTTGCACACAATGTAAAATAAAGAAAATGTCAGCATTATTATTATTATTATTTTAAATTAAACCAAATTGAAAACTGAAGTATTATAATAATTATTGAAAAAAAAAGTTTTGAATGTTATTTATTTGATTAGAATGTCTGTAAATGTACATTTGCCCTGTTTTTTACACTAAAAAACTATATTTTTGTACTGTTTTGGAATAAAAATAATTGTTATACAAGTCTTTGTTGCATGATAGAAAATGATTTATTTAAAAATGCTCAATTAAGTTTATATTTGTATTTTTTACATATTTGTATGTGGGGGTTATGTGTGTATTTATGGATATTTGAGTTATAGAGATGAGCAATCCTGCTGAGAATCAGATCTGGTCAGAATCACTGAACTTGCCTGGGTTTGCTGATCAGATCGCTGATACGATCGATGATCCTAGCCAACCCCATTGAATTCAATTGGAGGCAAAACTTACATATTATAAAAAGGTGTAGGGGGGCTGAAAATGGTGTAGAGGGGCTGCAAAAGAAGGAAAATAAGGACAGAATAAAGCAGGACATGCTTACTGGGGACGATAATTATCCCTCATACATATTCACTGCTTTTCCCTCCCAACGGCAACTCTGATTGGTTGCAGTCAGACCACACCCGCACCCTCTCTGACAGCATTATACCAGTGTAAAATAAAGAAATACATTTAAAAAATGCCATGCAGTTCCCCTATATATTGGTGGATTTCTGGATGAAGAAGTGGGGTTACACTTTGAAACGCGTTGAATTAAACCACCTCGTATTTTACCTTTCCTGGATATGTGTCGTATCTCCAGCAGTACAGTAATGATTCCCATTTACAGTGTTCCCGAGTAGCCCACGGCTACAGGCTGCAGCCCTCCGCCATGCGCTTGTCTTGGCTATGTATCAAATTAAGAGGAAAGGCATGCAGATTTTTTGTTAAATTACTTAATAAATAATTTTAAAAAATGGTGTGTGGTTAACCCCCTCCCAGTTTTTGATACTCAGCCATGGTAAGGCTCGACAACTGGGAGCTGGTATTCTCAGGCTGGGGGGACCCATGGTTATTGGGCCCCTAGCCTAAATGTAGTAGCCTGCAGCCCTTCAGGTTTGCCACATCAATTAGATGCGACAATCCCAGAACTTTACCTTACTCTTTCCGATTCCCTTGGTGCAGTGGCAATCAGGGTATTAAGGGCTTAATGGCAGCAGTCCACTAAGCCCTAGATTAATAGTAGGTGTCTATGAAACCCCCATTACACAAATTGTATCACTTTATGTAAATGAGCTATTCCAGGCTATGTGGCAGACTCTGCCTGGAAGATAACTCTGCCTCTAGAGCATATTTTAAATAAAAGGGGCCTTACCAGTGTGATATGTGATGTGTGATGGCCTTTCTCTCATTTAACTGTAGAGCTGTATGTTAATATAACTAACACATCTGCAGGTGTGAAAGTGTAAAAATGAAAAAAGGAAGAATTTTTTTTTTTTTTAGAAATTTACCATGTAATGTTGCATATTATATTTAGTGGAGATATTGCTATGTTAATAGTATTTTGTATTGGAACATTATATGATATACTACGGTGTCTCACAATCTCTTCCGTTCCCTTTTCATCTTTTTTGTCCAATCCCCTTTTTGTTTTTAATGAGTGATTTTAAACTTGTGTTTCTAATTTTCCTTAATTATATTGTTAATCTGTGCATAAAAATATCTAGAGGGTACTAAGAATGTTAGCCTATGATTATGGACACTCTTATGTGTCGGAAACACGTCAGGTCTTCATTTTTTGGATGGTCTTCTATGTGGATATAAAGCAAGAATACATTTTATGCTGGATGTGCCGATTTTTCTTCTTCTTCTTCATCTGCAGGTTCCTCCCAGCTTCAGCCTCCATCTCACAGGCAGACAGTGTTGCTATATTGTTGCAATTAAGCTACGCTCAGGGCGCTACAAAGAATGTGTTTGCAAGAAGTCAAACTTAATTTCTCCTGTTCTGTGTCAGTTACTTGTCTCACTCTGGTAACACCCCATTTATTTTAAATAATCTTTAAAGGCTGAGTGGTCTTACAGGCAGCATCTACCAAATAGCCTAGAAGAGCTAATTTATATAAAGTTATAAAAGATGATTTATCTACAACAAATCTTCTGATAAAGCTTTTTTTCAGCAGTCTATAACCTAAATGCCCATATTAATAATATAGATAGGTAAAATGTGATAATAGATTCCCTTTAAGCAGTCATTCCTGCTAGTAGCTCAGCATAAACAATGATCTGGTTAGCAAACTAGCAGTATGGCTATTTCTCCACAGTGTTCAACGAGCCGTTTTTCAACACAATGAAAGGCTGCAAATTGTTTATAATACTGTGGGCAACCTGAGCGGCCTAAAGAGGGTACCATGAAAAGCATCATCTCCAGACTTATCTGCATAGAGCACATCTAGGATATAATTTGTCAGGAATTGAAAAGAGAGCTGCCAGTAGTGGATATTGACAATTTGCATGCCCATGGTGTATTAAGGCCCCGTTGAACGCAACGACATCGCTAACAAGTCGTGACACACATATGGCCTTGTTAGCGATGTCGTTGCGTGTGACACGTACGAGCGACCGCTAACGATGTAAAATACTCACCAAATTGTTGATTGTTGACATGTAGTTCATTTCCCAAATGTCGTTGATTGTGCAGGACGCAGCTTGTTCATCGTTCCTGAGGCAGAACACATCGCTACGTGTGACACCCCAGAAAGGGAAGAACAACACCGTACCTGCATCCTCCGGCAACGAGGTGGGCGTGACTTCCATGCGGCTGCTCTCCGCCCCTCCACTTCAATTGGCCAGCGAATAGCCTCTTTTCTAAGGGGGCGGTTCGCGCGGCGTCACAGCAACGTTGCTAGGAAGGTAAGTATGTGTGACGGCTCCTAGAGACATTGTGCGCCACGGGCAGCGATTTGCCCGTGACGCACCAAACAACGGGGGCGGGTGCTTTCACGAGCGACATCGCTAGCAATGTCGCTGCATGTAAAGCCCCCTTTAGTGTGGCAGAGCTTTTCTTAGACAACTGTAAAACGCTTTATTGAATATATGGCAAAGCATGTATGTGCATGTATTTTTATATGTAACACAGTGCATTAAATTGTTCAACGAATTTAGTCATTTATTCAAAACTCCAACTTGCCTTTCAAAAACAAAGCCTCATATGGTAAAAATATCTGCTAAAAAGCAGATTGGGTAATAATTCTCCTCAGGGTACGCTTACTCGAGCGTATGACTCAGACAAGTGCAATGCGAGAAAATCTCATATTGCACGCGGACCAATGTTATTCAATGAGGAAGAGCAGTTGGCCCGCTTTTTTCTCATTCAGATTCTGGATGAGAGAAAAGTCACAGCATGCTGCGATTGTTAGCGAGAGTCATGTCACTCGCACTCATACAAGTCTATGGGTGAGAGCGAAACATTGGACTGCACTGATATCCTAGTGCAGTATGATATATGCACAGGCTGACAATGGAGAAGATGGGAACATTAATCCCTTCTCTGCAGCTGTAATCTGGTCGCAGGATCGGGTCACAGTTGCATGACACTTGGCTCAAGCTGGAAGCAGAGCAGGAGCCGAGGGTCATTAGCATCTCACATCCGATACACTCACATTGGATGTCACACCATCGTGTGAATCCAGCCTTATGAAGAGTTGCAAACCTGACCCTCTCAGAGGCCTCTCACCTAATAAAATCAGACATGCCTTGCTTTCATGAAGATCCAATTCTAGATGTGACTTGCAGATAGACTTCAGCTGAAAAAGACTGAATGCTGTCATAAATTCAAACGTTACATCAACATATTTTCAGTTGGATGGTATGCATGTTTCTGCAACCATATTATTTTAGTTCTTTATTATTTTTCAACTTGTGTTCAATTAAAATGTGCAGTGTATTGGTGACATTGAAAGTGCAAAAAAATCCTGAAATTATTTTTACTGGTTTAATGTTTTTAAATGGGAAAATGTGGCATTGTACCAATAGTTCAGATATTTTTTTATAACCACTACAGAGCATAGGAGTGGCGGAAAGTGGGGCATTTGTAATGCACATGAATGGACAGTTTGGAAGTTATATCTAATAAAGGATGACAAACAGTGTGGTGGTTATAGCTAATAAGGGCAAACAGTGTGGTGGTTATAGCTAATAAAGGCAAACAGTGTGGTGGTTATAGCTAATAAAGGCAAACAGTGTGGTGGTTATAGCTAATAAGGGAATACATTTTGGCAGTTGTAAAACATATGATCAGTCAGAGAGGCAGTTATAGCTTATAATAGAGGTCAGTGTATCAGTAACAGCAAATAAGGGAGGAGAGGGTGGCGGTCATAGTTAATAAGGGCGGACAGCATCATGTTTATAGCTAATGTGGGAGGACAGTGTGTTGGTCACCGTTAAGGGGGCTTTACATGCAACGACATCGCTAACGAGATGTCGTTGGGGGTCACGGAATTTGTGACGCACATCTGGCCTCGTTAGCAACGTTGTTGCATGTGACACATACGAGCGACTGCTAACGATCAAAAATACTCACCTAATCGTTGATCGTTGACACGTCATTCAAATCACAAATATCGTAGATGATGCTGGACGCAGGTTGCTTGTTCGTTTCTGAGGCAGCACACAGTGCTACCTGTGACACCCCAGGAATGACGAACAACACCGTACCTTCGTCCTCCGGCAACGAGGTTGGCGTGTCTTTCATTCGGCTGCTCTCTGCCCCTCTGCTTCTATTGCACGCCTGCCGTGTGACGTCATTGTGACGCTGCATGAACCGCCCCCCTTAGAAAAGAGGCAGTTCGCCGGCCACAGCGACGTTGTTAGGCATGTAAGTTTGTGGGACGGTATTAGCGATATTGTGCTCCACGGGCAGCAATTTGCTCGTGATGCACAAACAATGGGGACAGGTGCTTTCACGAGCAACATTGCTAGCAATTACGCTGTGTGTAAAGCAGCCTTTAGTGATGAGCCATAGTGCTCGGCACTGATTGATACTCGATTGAGCTTCACATGGTGCTCGAGTTCTCAGTTTATAGTGCAGCACCTTCTTTTACTGATTGGAGCCGACTACTAAATCTTGGGATTTTTCTTGCTGAGTGCAGGGTCTTAAAGCTGAAGAGCTGAAGAAATCCCAGGTAAGTTCTCTCTCTATCTTGTTTTTGCACTGCTACATTGGACCGTCTCACTCAGATGTAGCTGAACTGAGGAGTGTCAAAGTTGCTACATCTGTCTCTGCTTTGCTTCATCTGACTTTCTCTGCTTCATTACATCATCTCAGCTCTGCTACATATGGGTAAAATGGTCTTAATTTACTACATCTGAATTAGTTCTTCAGATGTAGTAAAGCTGAGACAGTCTGAGACACTACTTCAGATGTGGCTGATTGACAGGGCAGAGTAGCAGTACAGAGTGATAAGGTAGAGCAGAGTGGTAGGGCAGAGTGCCAGGGCAGAATGAAAGGGCAGAGGGGAAGAATGGCAGGGCAGAGTGGCAAGACAGAGTGACAGGGATGAGCAGAATGGAAGGGCAGAGTAGCAGGGCAGTGTGGCAGGGCAGAGAAAAAAGGTAAAGTGAAAGGGCAGAGTGGCAGGGCAGAGGGACAGGGCAGAGCAGAATGACAGGGCATAGTGGCAGATCAGAGTGATAGGGCAGAGTGGAATGGCAGAGTTAAATGATAGGAAGGAGTGGTAAAGTGGAGTGGATTGGAAGGGTGGAGGGTAGAGTGGTAGGGCAGAGCATAGTGGCAATGAAAAGTGGCAGGACAGAGTGGCAAGACAGAAGGAAAGGGCAGAGAGAGTAGAGGGCAGAGTAAAAGGGTAGATAAAATTGTAAGGGCTGAGTTGCAGGGAAGATGCAAGGAAGAGTGATTGACAGGACAGAGTGGCAAGGCAAAGTGAAAGGGCAGAATGGTAGGGCAGAACATATAGGCTGGGAAGATTGGCAGGGCAGAATGACAGTACTGAGTGACAGAGCAGAGTGACAGAGCATAGCAGAGTGACAAGGCAGAATGAGTGAAAGGGCAAAGCAGCATGGCACGGCAGAGCAGAGTGATGGGGCAGAGTTACAGGGCAAAGTGACAGGATAAAGTGGCAGAGCATAGAGATGGTGAGGTGTAGTAGAGCAGAGACTGATGCAGCATCTCTGACCATCTCTGCTCTACTACAGCTGTTTGTCTCAGCTCTCTGAAAGAGACAGTCTGATGGTGCAGAACAAAGACTGATGGAATATCTATGACCATCTCTTTTTTACTTAATCTCACCATCTCAACTCATCTACATCTGAGTAAGATGGTAAAATATATCGGAGCAGAGATGGTCAAAGACACTCCAGCAGTTTTTGTTCTGCAATATCTGACTGTCTCACCCAGATGTAGCAGAGCTGAGACATTCAGATAAGCAGAGCAGAAACGGTCAGATGCGGCAGAGGAGAGATAGTCAAAGATGGTACATCAGAAGACCATGTATGCTTTGATGAGCAGAGATAGATGTACTGTCTCACTCAGATGTAGCAAAGCTAAGACAGTCAGAAGTAGCAGAGCAGAAACCAATGTAATGTCTCTGACTGTCTCTTCTGTGCTACAACTGAATGTCTCTAGTCTGCAACATCTGACAATATCAGCTCTGCTACATCTGAGTGAGATGGTCAGATGTATCAGAGCAGAGACAGAGGTAATAGTAATGTTACTATAATGCTGGATCTTTACAATATAATTTATTGTGGTTACTATATGGTGATGCTAACCTGGGTCTATACAATGTAATTGTCATTATATGGCACAATTATGCTGGGTCTATACAATGCAATCTTGTTACTAATTGGTGCTATTATGCTGGGTAAATACAATGCAATGTGGTTACTCTATAGCGGGCTTTACACACTGCGATCTTGCTAGCGATCGCACCCACCCCCGTCGGTTGTGTGACACGGGCATATCACTGCCCGTGTCGCAGAACCTTGCTTACCCCTGTCACACGCACTTACCTGTCCTGCGACGTCGCTCTGGCCGGCGATCCGCCTCCTTCCTAAGGGGGCAGGTCGTGCGGCGTCACAGCGACGTCACACGGCAGGCAGCCAATAGAAGCGGAGGGGCGGAGATGAGCGGGATGTAAACATCCCACCCACCTCCTTCCTTCCGCATAGCCAATGGAGGCAGGTAAGGAGATGTTCGTCGCTCCTGCGGTTTCACACACAGCGATGTGTGCTGCCGCAGGAATGACGAACTACCTCGCTAACATCCTGAAAATGATTTTTTGTTTCAGGACGACCTCTCCATGGCAAATGATTTTGCCCTCTTTTGCGATTGTTTAAGATCACTCTTAAGTGTAACACGCTGCAGCCTACGATATCGTTAATGACGCCGGATGTGCGTCACAAACAATGTGACCCGACAATAATTCATTAACGATATCGTGGCATGTAAAGCCCGCTTAAGGCGGTATTATGCTGGGTCTAGACAAGGAAATGTGGCTACTCCTGTATATGGCGGTATTATTCTGACCTTGTATAATGCAATCTTGTCTCTGCTCTACTACTTCTGACTGTCTCTGCTTAGCAACATCTGACAGTCTCAACTCTGCTGCATCTGAGTAAAGGCCCCGTTACATGCAACGACATTGCTAACGAGATGTCGTTGGGGTCACGGAATTCGTCACATCCGGCCTCGTTAGCGATGTCGTTGCATGTGACACATACGAGCGACCGCTAAGGATGCAAAATACTCACCAAATCGTTGATTGTTGACACGTCGTCCATTTCCCAAATATCGTTGCTGCTGCTGGACGCAGGTTGTTTGTTGTTCCTGAGGCAGCACACATAGCTACGTGTGACACCTTCAGGAATGACGAACAACACCATACCTGCGTCCTCCGGCAACGAGGAGGGCGTGACTTTCATGCGGCTGCTCTCCGCCCCTCCGCTTCTATTGGACGCCTGCCGTGTGACGTCGCTGTGACGCCGCACGAACTGCGCTCTTAGAAAAGAGGCTGTTCGTCGCCCACAGTGACGTTGCTAGGAAGGTAAGTTGGTGTGACGGGTACTAGTGATATTGTGCACCACGGGCAGCGATTTGCCCGTGATGCACAACCAACGGGGGCAGCTGCTTTCACGAGCGACATCGCTAGCGATGTCGCTGTGTGTAAAGCTCCTTTGAGATGCAAAGATGTAGCTGAGCAGAGACAGTCAGAGATGCTTCATCAGTTTTAGCTGTGCTAAATCTGACTGTCTCCCCCTGATTTAGCAGAGCTGAGGTAGTGTTAAGTAAAAGCAGAGACAGACGTAGCATTTCTAACCATCTCTGCTGTGCTAAATTTGATCATCTTTGCAGTGCTACATCTGAGTGAGATGGTAATATAATAGATTCAGCTAATGCAATAGATGTAGCAGAGCAGTGACAGATGTAGGTATTTAATGGTAATGGTACTATAATGTTGGGTCTATACAATGTAAAATAAAGTAATATGGTTACTGTATGGTGTTGTTTTACTGGGTCTATGCAATGCATTCTCATTTCTATATGGCAGAATTATGCTGGGTCTATACAATGCAATGTGGTTATTATATGTAAGTATTATTCTGGGTCTGTACAATGCAATCTTGATACTATGGTGTTATTATGCTGGGTCTAAACAATCCAATCTTGTTACTATATCATGATATTTTGCGGGTCTGTACAATGCAATCATTACTATATAGCGTTATTATGCTGGCTCTATAAAACTCAATGTGATTACTATAAGGCAATATCATCCTGGGTCTATACAATGCAATGAGGTTACTATATTGTGGTAATATGCTTGGTCTATATGATGCAATCTTGTTACTATATGGTGGTATTATGTTGGGTGTATACAATGCAATGTAGTTACTATATGACAGTATTATGCTGGGTCTATACAATGCAATGTGGCTACTATATGACAGTATTATGCTGGGAATATACAATGAAATGTGGTTACTATATGGTGGTATCATGCTGGTCTATACAATGCAATCTTGTTACTATATAGCAGCATTATGCTGGAACTATACATTAGAGAGAGTAAAGTGGGGTCTTCTAGCAGCATAGATAATTTATAAAGAGGTGTGTACTGACCTTAGGAAAGGTCACAGACTAAAAGATTTATAATGGAACATGAAGGGTCTCCCAGCAGCACTGAGAAATACAGCAGAGGAACCTCACAGTCTTATAGGGGGTGTGAGGCAGGGAGTATTTAAGGAAAGCAGTAAGCTGATGTTGTGGTTGGTCACAGATGGAGTGTTAAACTGTGAAAAATGTGGGCCCCTGACAACACAGAGCATTTAAGGGTTGGAATAATGCAATATTGTAGGTCACAAGCTGTAAAGTGCAGGTTGCACCCGCAGAACAGAGTGCTTCAGGGGTATAATAATCTTGTGTCTGGTTACAGTCTGAATTGCAATAGTAGTGCGCAACTCCTAGTTGTATCATTGGTGCTCGGATAGAGTCCAACCCCGTTATTAATGCATTTAGCAATATACAGGCACTGAAAAAATGATGTTTTAAATGTTTTTCTCAAAAAATGTAATGTCTGTTTAATAACATAAATGACGTTTCGGTGTCACAGACCTTCATCAGATGTACACCAGAAAAGCATAAATGACAATGATGGTTTTTAACAAAAATACACATAACATAATTAACATAAATAACATTATTTCGAGATCCATGTGCATGCAGACAATCCAATTCAAAAATATACTTTCAAATGAAATTCAAGTCCTAAAAGATAAAATTCTTGAAAATGCGTGAAAGAAAATATGCTGAACAATTACAGGAACAATTCAAAGGTAAAATAAATACAGCAAAAGGAGTAGATGTGTGTATCAGTAATCCGAGATACAGGGTGATTTAATGAACATAGTGTCTCTACTGAGGCTACTATCAGCAGACCTTGATTTTTCTTTGTCTTATGGCCAGTGTGAACATAAGCTTACAAGCTCCATGTATACCATCTCATACTCAGGCTCAGTTTTTTGTTTTTATGTAGTCTCTTGTATTGAGTACAAATATGGTGTGGCCATGGTACTCATTCTGTATTTATGCAATGATAATAGTTCTGCTTCTGTATTTATGGACTGATGATTGTTATGGTCCTGTGTTCATGCACTGATTGTGGTTATGCTGCTGTATTCATGCATGTTCTGATAAAGATTCTGGTGCTGTGTTCCTGTGCCAATAGATAGCGTGGGACAAATCTATTTAAGTGGAATTGAAATCTACTAGAATTTGTCAAAAACCTGTAATTTCAAGAACACATATTTTATTAAATTCTCCCAATGCAATTTCATCAAAAGGGCTGCTTACCATTTTGCTAAAAACTAGTTGGCTGATAAAAGGTTAAAAAGAAAGTAATACCCCTTCATTGCTCAACTATTCTACCAGGACTGTGCACTGAACTGCTTGGTATTTTCAAATCAAAAGTTCATGTCGTAAGGTCACAGTGCATGTCATGACATCATTTGTTTGCCACAACCTTATGTTGTGTATTCTAGGCAAGAACTTTTATCTGCGACCAGTTCTGGGACCGTCCCTGTCATACATATGCTCAAGGATTTCCTAGGTTAGTCGCAGATGGAAGTTGTTCTTTTTTAATATTATGGTGCCCATGCCCTGTGTTTTCTTCAGACCACAGATAGATAAGGGACACTTGATTAGTGAAGAACATTAAGTGCAAATGAAATTTTCTGGTATAATTGGCAACAATTTGGAGATTTTTCATTTCATCTGTGATTTATCCAGATAGTGATGTATTCATATATAGATGACTCTTATGCTGAATTTTATGTACTGATGATGGGTCCGGTGACAAATTCATGTACTGATGGTGGTTTTGGTAATTTATTTCTAAATTGATGATTGTTCAGGTAATATTTTTTGTACTATTATTGCTTCTGATTGTTCTCAGAAGTAGCAATCCAATATTTATCAAAAAATGTTCCATGTTTCTATGGTAATTATGTATTGTGCCATTTGAAAAGTTAAAGATTACTAAATCTGTATTTTATCAAAGAAAAGAGGACTCATATATAAGTCATATAGCTATATTCATTTTTTTTATACTTTTATTGAAAAATATTTAAATCACATATTATGTAAAATTATTGATCCCAAAAAAATAGTTGGGGACCCACTGTGAAAATAGTCAGTATGTCAGTATATATTGTATAACATAGATATCCACATATTTTAGACATTCAAAAAAAAAACAAAAAAAACCCATAAAAAGAAACCAGTATGGATAACTAGACTGTACAAATTATAATAAAACAAAGGGCATTTAAAATCTTGAAGGTTGAGAATACAGAAATAGCATTTTTTTAAGATCAGGTGAATATATCCCTTTAAAAGAGAAGGATTATATGCCCCTTTAAGAAGCTTTATACCCAATATGTGCATTGGACATAGTGGCTGAAATTGTCATGGATTATAATACAAGTAACTTAAACTTTTTTGACTAATCTGGTTCTTTATATCTTCATGTGTATCTATCTGTGCATTTGATATGTGTATTGAGACTTTTTTGTATTTACTAAGTATTTACTGTTGACTGCATAGTATTAACTAAACTGATTTGTTGAGAGCCATGAATAACTAGATGAACCTTTACTCTACCAAACCATTTTTGTGGATATTCTCTTACTGAACATGTTGATGTAATATATATACAGTCATAGCCCAAAGAGTTTGAACCCTTGAAATTATTCCGAAGAGTGAGGTATTTCTCCCAGAAAATTGTTACAATTATACGTTTTGTTATACACTTGTTTATTTCCTTTGTGTGTTTTGAAACAACACAAAAAAAAGACATAATTTCCTACAAAACCTCAAAATTGGGCTGGACAAAATTGTTGACACCCTCAACTAATATTTGGCTGCACACTTACATAATCACCTGCTATGTTAAAATTAAATACCCCTATGTTTGTAAATATAGTGAGTATACTGTATATTACACTTCAAAACCAGCCACATATTTTAGACATTTGAAAAAAAAAATACAAAGGCTCCACTGCCATTTTTCTGGGATCAATGATTGTACATTTGTGATTTAAAAAATATTTCAATAAAAGTAAAATAACTTTTTAATATTGCCTTATGACTCATAGTCCTCTTTTCTTTGATAATCATTTTTAGTCACAATGCTGAAAGACATTTAACCTGATTGATATAAATATCTGGAATTATATAGGAAATCTGTATTTTATGTTAGGAGCTTTAATTTTTTGTAATTTGTTTGGAGCAGAATGAAAGGAGTCCGACTTCAGTGTGTTCTGTGTAAATTCTTTCATCTTGTGAAATACTTGTAAAGCACCTACTATATTATCAATACTCAAAGACATACCACTGTGTCATATTTGCCGTGTTCAATGAGTCTACAAGAAAATGTGTCTTTCATTTTAGCTACCATTACTTTTATTTTAAGTGTGAGGAAGAGACAAGTAACTAGGTGTACTCTGCAGAAAAGTGCATAGTTTGAAAAGAGGTGGATAATATCACAAAAAATAGGAAATCTATTTTTCCAAATTTAAATTCAACCACTGTCATGCCCCCTGTGTTTCCCACCTAAAATGTTAGCTCCATCAATGCTTCAAAAAGGTCATACTGTGTGGATTTGGCTTAGAAGTCTGTATATGTATATGTATAACAGTATATGTTGCCTATGGTGCAGAGCGTTTTGCATGATGAATGCTCTGCTAGTTGTTTCAAAGCACTGGTTTCACGCTGGTCTTGTAAGGTGCTCTCGCAGATGCTTCTAGTTCATGATTGCTTTGCTCATTAGGGAGCGTGTTAGCTCAGGATGCCGCCAGTCGTACTTCCTGGTTACAGTTGTGCTGCTGGCTCCCGTAGTGCTGAGTGTTCAGATTTTGGTCTCTCAACTCCGGACTGCTAACTACCCATCTCTGCCTGTCTTCCCCTGTTGCTGTTTTTACCTCCTGGCTTCAGATCGGACTTCCTTCTGACCATGTCTTAGACTGGTACTTGTATCTTGTACATACTACCCTGGAACCCTGGCTTACAGCCAATAAAAATCCAAAAATCATTATCTCAGAAAAATAGAATATTATATAAGACCAACTGAAAAAATGATTTTAAACTCAGAAAAGTTGACCTACTGAAAAGTATGTACAGTAAATGCGCTCAATACTTGGTTGGGGCTACTTTTGCATGAATTACTGCATCAATGTTGTGTGGCATGTAGGCGATCAGCCTGTGGCACTGCTAAGATGCAATTTATTGAGATGCACTTGTATAATTAAGATTACATCATCGGACTAAGCTTCATAGCTGCCACAAGATTTCGGTCATTATCACACACAGCCATGCCTGGTTATAGATTAAGCGACAAGAGTCACAGTTCTGTCTGGTCTGCTATACCTTTCAACATCTATGGGCTGTGCTGTTTTTCACCAAAACAAATAACTTTTAGCAAAGCTTATTTTCGCTTCACCAAGGATATGTTGCAGTGCTTACAGCTTGTGACTGATATGGACGGCGTGCTCGGAGACTACCACTTGGTGATGAAGGATGAGGAGGACGAGGAATGCAGCAACTGGTGTAAGAGGTATAGGAAACCCTCATGGAACTAAGGCCTCAGTTCCCTGTGTTGGTAGTACATGTTCTGTCCCAAGGTCTGACTCTGTCCTGGCCTCCACAAGGTTCACCCAGTGTGCCGTTTGGCAAATGTAGCAACACAAATATTCATCCATGTGTCAGTTGTTAAGTTGACCTTCCCAGTAACTGTGTTAGTGAGGGCATGGGTATTGTTATGCCACTCAAATTGGTGTAAGGTAAGAATGATACACTGGGAAAAATATTGTTATATGGGAATGAGTATCAAGGAACAGTCGCCACCATAAGGATGCGGTAAGTTTTAGTGTTCACAAGCCTAAACAGCAAACTTTTCAGGTCAAGCAGACTGGAAATTTGCCCATTTTATGTTTAAGCCTCTGAATAATGCATATTTGTGTTAGTGTTCAAAGCCTGTCGCTATGGACAGCAGATTGCTTACCTGATACAAAGAATCAGAAAACGTTGCTGATGGTGCTTGTGAATGTGCACCAACAGCTGCAGTGCAGGAGTCATCCATGCCTGCATCCTGGACAGTGGCTTGGCAAACACATAACACAGGAGAAGAGGCAATGGTGTCTCTCACAGACTCACAGACACTAATTGTGAACTCAAGTGTTTGGTCCATCCATTTGGGTGCTTTGATGACATGCCGAAGATGCTGGTGGTGGTCAGGTTGATAATGGTCAGAATCCTGCTGATCTTGGTAGGGCACAGGTTGCAAATGACTGTTCTTTTATCATCTACACATTCTTTAAAAAAGCACCAGACTGGGGAACATCTAACACTTGGCCTGGGAACTGGATGCACTCTGGGGAACAATTGCCTGCCTTCTTCCTCTGGCCACCCCACTGCCTTTTCCTGCCTGTTGTGGTGCTGTGCAACCCTCTCCCTCTGTGCTATTGTCCTTGTTCTGCATGTCCTCTTGGCTGGTTGATTCAGCGACTTCATTGTTCACCACCTAGTTTTTCACTTCTACACTTTGGTCCTCCTTTTGACTTGTAAACTTAACAACATCACTTTATGGCAAATGTGTTTTATCATCATTGACCTCTTGAGACACAAATTGCCATTCTTCATCTTCATCTTCTTAGGACCATGGCTGCTTAAATATTTGGGCATCACAACACATTATCTCCTCATATCCCTTTTAAAACGTGTTTCAATAAATTGGAAATGTTTAGAGCGCCTCAGAATGTCCAAGTGAGGGATCACTTGTCTCCTTGGATTTGTAATAGTGAGAAGAAGGAGGATCAAGTGTAGAAATATTTTGTCAAGACTTTTGCCTAGTGAGACTGGACCATTTGGAAGACAAGGTGATACTGGGATCCAAACTGGAAGCATTATCTGCCATCCAACCAACCACCTATTTGCACTGTTCTGGCTTCAATAGTGTTGGCCCGTGGATTCTTGCAAATTGGGACAAGAAACTAGGTCTCATGGATAAGCATGTTTTTTTGCTCTTGCCTGGAAACTTTATTGATTATTTTTTAAAAACAAAATATGTAACTGTGAAAAAAATTTGCCTTGAGGGCCATCTAATGGCTTTCCAATATTTATGAGTGAAGGCCACCTGATCTCTCACCAAAATGTATTAGTGAGGGCTTCCTGGTGGCTCTCCAAAATGTATGAGTGAGGTCCACCTGATGGCCCTCCCAAATGTATCAGTGAGGGCCGCCTGATGGCCTTCTAACAATTTGGAGCAAGGGTCGCATAATGACTCTATGGTGTATGAAAAGGAGAAAGAGGAAGAAAAATAAATAAACCATGAACTGTATACCTTTTTTGGGTCGGGAGAGTTGCATCGGAATACATCAGAAAAAAAGGAACATTTGATTTATCTTTATGATTCTCTGCTGTCATCGGGTAGGGTTGAGATGTCTGGCCTAATCTAGGCATTGTTTATTTTGACAAAAGTCAGCTTGCCAGCATTTTCAGTTGACAAGCGGATGCACATCTTAGCTATTATGTAGGCGGTGGCACTAGAAATTTAAGCATTAAACTTAACAAGGGAGCAAGCAGTGACTTCAGCCTGGGAGCCCCAGATGTGGCTCAACCGATGGCCTGATGGACCTCTAAAAATTTGCAGTGAGGGCTGCATGATAATCCTGTTGATTTGATGGAAGAGGAAAAGAAAAAGAAGAATCCATAGGTGGGGCAGGGTGCATGGTAATAGACTAGAAAAAATAAACATTTGATTTGGCTTTATGTTCCGCTGCTGTTATCTGGTAGCCTGGCTATTAAGGCATTGTTCACAGGTTGAATTTTGCAGAAATATTTGCAGCATTTTTAATTAGTTATATGCAAATTACACTGTGTGCAGAATTATTAGGCAAGTTGGATTTTAGAAGATTTTTTTATTATTGATCAACAACTATGTTCTCAATCAACCCAAAAGGCTCAAATATCAAAGCTTAATATTTTTGGAAGTTGGAGTGGTTTTTTTTAGATTTGGCTATCTTAGGAGGATATCTGTTTGTGCAGGTAACTGTTACTGTGCAGAATTATTAGGCAACTTAATAAAAAACATATATTCCCATCTCACTCGTTTATTTTCACCAGGTAAACCAATATAACTGCACAAAATTTAGAAAAAAACATTTCTGACATGCAAAAACAAAACCCCCAAAAATTAGGGACCAATATAGCCACCTTTTGTTTATGATGACACTCAACAACCTACCATCCATAGATTCTGTCAGTTGCTTGATCTGTTTACGATCAACATTGCATGCAGCAGCCACCACAGCCTCCAAGACACTGTTCCGAGAGGTGTACTGTTTTTTCCCTCCCTGTCAATCTCACATTTTATGAGGGACCACAGGTTCTCTATGGGGTTCAGATCAAGTGAACAAGGGAGCCATGTCAGTATTTTTTAATCTTTTAGACTTTTACTGGCCAGCCACGATGTGGAGTAGTTAGATGCATGTGATGGAGCATTGTTCTGCATGAAAATCATGTTTTTCTTAAACGATACCGACTTCTTCCTGTACCACTGCTTGAAGATGTTATCTTCCAGAAACTAGCAGTAGGTCTGGGAGATGAGCTTCACTTCATCCTCAACCACAAAAGGTCCCACAAGTTCATCTTTGATGATACCAGCCCATACCAGTACCCCACCTCCACCTTGCTGGTGTCTGAGTCAGAGTGGAGCTCTCTGCCCGTTACTGATCCAGCCTCTGGCCCATCCATCTGGCCCATCAAGAGTCACTCTTATTTCATCAGTCCATACAACCTTTTAAAAATCAGTCTTAAGATATTTCTTGGCCCAGTCTTGACATTTTATCTTATGTTTCTTGTTCAAAGGTGGTTGTTTTTCAGCTTTCCTTATCTTGGCCATGTCCCTGAGTATGGCACACCTTGTGCTTTTTGATACTCCAGTAACATTGCAGCTCTGAAATATGACCAAACTAGTGGCAAATGGCATCTTGGCAGCTTCACGCTTGATTTTCCTCAATTCATAGGCAGTTATTTTGTGCCTTTTTTTGCCCAGCATGCTTCATGCAGCCCTGTAGGCTATTTGCCATGAAACGCTTGGTTGTTTGGTGATCACGCTTCAAAAGTTTGGCAATTTGAAGACTGCTGCATCCCTCTGCAAGACATCTCACAATTTTGAACTTTTCAGAGCCCGTCAAATCTCTCTTCTGACCCATTTTGCCAAAGGAAAGGAAGTTGCCTAATAATTAAGCACACCTTATATAAGGTGTTGATGTCATTACACCACACCCCTCCTCATTACAGAGATGTACATCACTTTATTTACCTAATTGGTAGTGGGCTCTCAAGCCTATACAGCTTGGAGTAGGACAACATGTATAAAAATTATCATGTGATCAAAAAACTAATTTGCTTAATAATTCTGCACACAGTGTAAATCTGGTTTTTATGGTACTTTCAAAAACTATGAAATTTCATAAAGCTATTGCACATGATAGCTTTTTTTCCTTACTGAAATAAAAAACATCTTTAAAGACAGGGGTCTGAAGGAATAGAAAAAAAATAATTTAGAGGGGTCATTTTTTTTTAATATTTTTGTTTCTTTTGATATTTTTTTAAATAGCATTCATGGTATTTATTTTGGTATATTTTCATAGCTTAGTTCATTACAGATGTGGCAATAAATGTGCACTGTTTTAGTTTACTTTACACATTATAAACATAGGAAGAGTTGACTTTACAGCTACAGAGGCAACCATTTGAAAGGCCTGCTCGTCTACCCATCTCTACTGAAGTCCCTTTCTGGTTTTTGTGTATTGGGAGATGATATCATCTCTGAAAATATTGTTTCACAGCGGCATCCCAAAAGTTTGAGCAGCAGTCTCAAGGCCCTTTCACACACAGAGATAAATCTGCGGCAGATCTGTGGTTGCAGTGAAATTGTGGACAATCAGTGCCAGGTTTGTGGCTGTGTACAAATGGAACAATGTGTCCATGATTTCACTGCAACCATAGATCTGCCAAAGATTTATCTCTGTGTGTGACGGGGCCTTTAGAAGAGTAAATACCCTGAGACCACATGGGGGTCATAGCCCCTCACTTTGTTACTGAATATGATTTCATTCTTCATAATTACACCAAAGTGGTTCTTGTAGTGGGATGCAGGTCATACTATCAGATAGATAAGAATTAATGTATGTGTCTGTATGTTTTATTAAAGATGGAGTCAATGATTAGCCTTAGTCGTGTAAGAGGCATTTTTTTTTTATTTTTTTTTTACCTCACATCCAATTCATTATACAGGAAATAAGTTTCCTAACATTTTTATCCGGTTAATTCCATTTTGTCTTTGGTTTTCAATGTTTTATTGTGACTCCATAAAAATGGCATGCTACTCTGACAACATTGTTCCCAGCAGCAACCTAGGAGTCAGAGAAGCATCTAGCCATGTTCCCCTTGCTGTTCCCATTCAGTTTGATGGCTGTTTCCATCCATTTCAGCAATTTTCCTGCTCCCTCCATAACTCCTGGTAGGGTCTTCCAGAAAAAAAGCTTGAGGTTCCCTTTTACTTTCCAATATACTTGTTACTCAAATCGAGCACCCCAGTGGCTGACGTGTAATGAGCACCTGAGCAATTTGGTGCTTGCTCATCATTAGTTGCTACATCAGGAAGACAAAGAGCCTTCGATTATATGGATTTGTTTTATAGAGCAAACTCATAAAATACAAAATGTATCACGGAACTAAATTCATATACAAGGGGTTGTACACTTGTTGGGGTATTTTATTACTTACTTAAATGCATGCTATTGAGGCTTAAACTAATGGGAACAAATGTATATACAGTCATATGAAAAAGTTTGGGCACCCCTATTAATGTTAACTTTTTTTCTTTATAACAATTTGGGTTTTTGCAACAGCTATTTCAGTTTCATATATCTAATAACTGATGGACTGACTAATATTTCTGGATTGAAATGAGGTTTATTGTACTAACAGAAAATGTGCAATCCGCATTTAAACAAAATTTGACCGGTGCAAAAGTATGGGCACCTCAACATAAAAGTGACATTAATATTTTGTAGATCCTCCTTTTGCAAAAATAACAGCCTCTAGTCGCTTCCTGTAGCTTTTAATGAGTTACTGGATCCTGGATGAAGGTATATTTGACCATTCCTGTTTACAAAACAATTCCAGTTCAGTTAAGTTTGATGGTCGCCGAGCATGGACAGCACGCTTCAAATCATCCCCCAGATTTTCAATGATATTCAGGTCTGGGGACTGGTATGGCCATTCCAGAACAACGAAATTGTTCCTCTGCATGAATGCCAGAGTAGATTTGGAGCGGTGTTTTGGATCATTGTCTTGCTGAAATATCCATCCCCTGCGTAACTTCAACTTCATCACTGATTCTTGCACAATATTGTCAAGAATCTGCTGATACTGAGTTGAATCCATGTGACCCTCAACTTTAACAAGATTCCCGATGCCGGGATTGGCCCCACAGCCCTAAAGCATGATGGAACCTCCACCAAATTTTACTGTGGGTAGCAAGTGCTTTTCTTGGAATGCCGTGTTTTTTGCCTTCATGCATAACGTTTTTTTGTATGACCAAACAACTCAATATTTGTTTCATCAGTCCACAGGACCTTCTTCCAAAATGTAACTGGCTTGTCCAAATGTGCTTTTGCATACCTCAGGTGACTCTGTTTGTGGCATGCTTGCAGAAACAGCTTCTTTTGCATCACTCTCCCATACAGCTTCTCCTTGTGCAAAGTGTGCTGTATTGTTCACCGATGCACATTGACACCATCTGCAGCAAGATGATGCTGCATGTCTTTGGAGGTGGTCTGTGGATTGTCCTTGACTGTTCTCACCATTCTTCTTCTCTGCCTTTCTGATATTTTTGTTGGCCTGCCACTTCTGGGCTTAACAAGAACTGTACCTGTGTTCTTCCATTTCCTTACTATGTTCCTCGCAGTGGAAACTGACAATTTAAATCTCTGAGACAACTTTTTGTATCTTTCCCCTGAACAACTATGTTGAATAATCTTTGTTTTCAGATCATTTGAGAATTGTTTTGAGGAGTCCATGATGCCACTCTTCATAGGAGATTCAAATAGGAGAACAACTTGCAAGTGGCCACCTTAAATACCTTTTCTCATGATTGGATACACCTGCCTATGAAGTTCAAAGCTCAATGAGGTTACAAAACCAATTTAGTGCTTTAGTAAGTCCGTAAAAAGTAGTTAGGAGTGTTCAAATCAAGAAATTGATAAGGTTGCCCATACTTTTGCACCGGTCAAATTTTGTTTAAATGCGGATTGCACATTTTCTGTTAGTACAATAAACCTCATTTCAATACAGAAATATTACTCAGTCCATCAGTTATTAGATATATGA
Source organism: Anomaloglossus baeobatrachus (assembly GCF_048569485.1). Classification (NCBI taxonomy): domain Eukaryota; kingdom Metazoa; phylum Chordata; class Amphibia; order Anura; family Aromobatidae; genus Anomaloglossus; species Anomaloglossus baeobatrachus. The sequence continues at coordinate 272,175,010 of NC_134358.1, forward strand.
AACTGAAATAGCTGTTGCAAAAACCCAAATTGTTATAAAGAAAAAAGGTTAACATTATTAGGGGTGCCCAAACTTTTTCATATGACTGTACATATGTCTATATATGAGAGAAACAAAAGTGAGGTGACAATCCACTCTTTACTGGGGTATATTTACACTTTTATATCCAAACTTTTATATCCAAATGCCACTATTGCCAATTTGCCTTGTCCGCAGTTTTTCTCATTGTATGTTTTATATGTTTTTATATGGGATTCCCAAAACCCCTCCTTGTGTGTTTAAATAACATTGTTTTGCACTTTGATACTCCTGGTTCTCCTGTTCTTATATTATATGTGTATACAGCTCTTCTCCCCCCAAAGGTTTACAGCTCATCTCCCTGGTATATAGCTCCTCCAAAGGTATACAGCTGTCCCCCTCAAGGGTATACAGCTCTCCTCCTCCCCAAGGGTATACAGGTATCCCCCAAGGGTATAACGCTTACCTCCCTGGTATATAACTTTCCCCCAAAGGTATACAGCTGTCCCCCTCAAGGGTATACAGCTCTTTTTCCCCCAAGGGTATACAGCTCACCTCCCTGGTATATAGCTCCCCCAAAGGTATACAGTTGTCATTCCCCCAAAGGGTATACAGCTCTCCACACAAGGGTATACAGCTGTCTTCCCCCCAAGGGTATACAGCTCCACTCCACCAAAGGTATATAGCTACCCTCCCCCCAAAGGTATACAGCTCTCCTCCCCAAGGGTATACAGCTCTTCTCTCCAAGGGTATACAGCTTACCTCCCTGGTATATAGCTCCCCCAAATGTATACAGCTCTCATCCTCAAGGGTACGCAGCTCTCCTCCACCAAGAGTATACAGCTCACCTCTCTGGTATATAGCTCCCCCAAAGGTATCTATCTGTCCTCCACCGTAGATATACAGCTGTCCTTCCCCCAAAGGTATACAGTTGTCCCTTCAAGGGTATAGAGCTCCCCTCCCTCCAAGGGTATACAGCTTTCCCACCAATGGTATATAGCTCCCCTCCCCAAGGGTATACAGTGCTCTTCCCAAGGGTATACAGCTCTCCCGACAAGGGTATACAGCTCACCTCCCTGGTATGCAGCTCTCCCCAAAGGGTATACAGCTCTCCCCCAAAGGTATACAGCTCCCCTCCCCCAATGGTAAACAGTTGTCCTTCCACCCAAAGGGTATACAGTTCCCCCAAGGGTATACAGCCCCCCGATCTGTATACAGCTAGACCTGAATCTCAGAAATCCAATGGAATTATCTGATTTGCCTTGTAGAGGCTTGCAACTCTGTACCTTAACCGGTTCAGGACCGCCGACTGCACATATATATGGTCTTCTGCTGGGCTCTGTGCTGCCATCACCTGGTTTCTGTTCTGCCCCTTCTGCCTGGAGACATCATTAGTCCTCAGGATGTTAACCCTATGTGATTGTCTATGTGCCAAGATCAATAGTGATCGCAGCACATAGACGTTAAAAAGTACCAGTGAGCTTTTTCTCTTAGCTCTCCTGTGACAAGACCACGGGAAAGCAGAGGGTTATCACGGCAGCCACAGGTCACATGATGGCCTCCGGGTCTACCATGTATGATGTCCTGTCAGACCTAGCCTGCAGCAGGGTCTGACTGGCGATCTGCAGCCTGATGCTGCCAGTATAGTTCATTGCTATGCTGCTGCATGGAAATGCATTATACTACTGATCAGATTAAGAAAAGTGAAAGTCCCATATAGTGACCAGATTAAAAAGTAAATAAAAGTAAAAAAAAAACTTGCAAAATGTTCAAAAAAACAAATCACAAAAAATTATACCTCAAATTTTTTTATTTATATAAAAAAACAAACAAAAAAAGTACATGTATTTGGTATTGCCCCATCTCACCTGACCTGATCTATAAAGCTGTCACGCTATTTAACCCCTTCAGTGAACAATTTAAAAATGAGTCAAAAATATGCTTTTTCATCATACCGTAGAAAAAAAGTGGAATGAAATACAATAAAAAAGAACCATAAACAGAAATGTTATTACCGAAAACTACATCTTGTGTCACAAAAAACAATCTGCCAAATAGCTCAGTCAGCTGAAAAATAAAAAAAGTTATAGCTCTGAGAATATAGTAATGCCCCTAAAAATTATTCTTTCTAAAAAAAATTTTTTAGGCTATGTGCCCACGGGACTTCATACCTGCGGATATATCCGCAGTTACGTCCACAGGTTTCCCGCAGCTGCTCCCCCGGAATCCGCAGCTATTTTTAGCTGCGGTAGTACAGCGGTAAACCTGCGGGCCGTCGTGCAACTTACCTGTGAAAGTCCCAGTCTCGATCTCCATAGTGGAGGGCCGGGATTTCCACAAGAAATTCCGCAGAAATAATTGACATTAAATTACGTGTGGCTGCTGGACATCCGCAGCATGTTCCGCAGCCGCACATATCTGCAGCACTCCCCATGTCCTATAGGATAACATGGGGAGTGTCTATACTTGCTGAAACCTGCGGAATTATCTGGAAAATCCAGAAATTCTGCAGATTTTCCGCAAATAAATCCACGGGTTTACTCTCCCGTGGGCACATAGCCTTAATATTTAAAAGCAACAAAACATAAAAGAATGATATAAATGTGGTATCACTGTAACCATAGTGACCCAAAGAATAAACCTTTTTAGTTAGTTTTAACCAAACAGTGAACGGCATAAATAAAAATTGCAAAAACTAATTCCTGAGTTATTGTTTCATGTTAATTCTATCTACCAAAAATGAGAATAAAAAAAATCCAAAAATATTGTACACTCAAAAATAGTTTCAATAGAAATGTCAAGTCATCCTGCAAAAACAAGACCTCACACGGATGGCTCCCCAAATGCGACATGGTGTCCACTCTCTATTCCAGACAATTATACTCTCCAAAATTCAAATGATGCAGCTTCCCTTCTGAGCCCTGTCGTGCGCCCAAACAGTTGATTTCCACCACATATGAGGTATAAACGTACTTAGGAGAAATTGCACAATAAAATTGATGGTGCATTTTTTCCTGATACCCTCGTGGAAAGAAGTTACCTGGTTGAACAGGAAGTAACAACTTTATGGTAAAAATGTATCTTTTATTCTCACAGCTCAATGTTAAAAAATTCTGTGAAGCCCTCGGGGGCTCATGGTGCTCACCAAACATCTAGGTAAATTCCTTGATGTGTGTAGTTTCCAAAATGGGATTACTTATGGAGAAGCTCTACTGTTTAGGCTCATCAGGGGGTCTCCAAGTTCTACATGGCGTCCGCTAATGATTCCAGCCAAGTTTGCAGACAAATGGTGCTCCTTTTTTACGATCCCTGCTGTGCAGCCAAACAATTGATTTCCACCATATGTGAGGTATGTGTGTACTCAGGAGACATTGTACAATACATTTATAGTGCATTTCTTCCTGATACCTTTGTGTAAAAAAAGGTACCTGGTTGAAGTAACAATTTTATGGTAATTTTTTTTTTGTTATTTTCATGGCTCAACATTATAAAATTCTGTGAAGCGCCCAGGGGTTCAAGGTGCTCATCAAACAACTATATATAGTTCTTGAGGGGTATAGTTTCCAAAATTGGGTCACTTGTGTGACTTTAAATTAATGGCCTATCCTTTGGATAGGAAATCAATCGGTAACTAGTAATGAGAGAACCCGAGGTTCAGTGTTTGGTGTTCACACCAAACACAGACTTTAAAAAAAAAAAGTCCAAATTCAGAGAACGGATGCTTCACGTATGCAAACTATTTGCAGGACCTTTACTGTGCTCAGGTATGCCCATGCTCAACCCAGTGTTAGCCACTTGCAGTGTTTGATAGGCTCACACTGGGGGTATCAACAGCATGATCGGATGTAGCCTGCAACAAAAATAAAATGGAACACCCCCGTTCCCATACGTGATCTGTTTATGGCTCGCTACTGTGGGTGGAGACCCAATTTGTCCAATTAGTGACTTCCATTGGGATTCAGGTTAAGTCCCAGTCCAAAACCAAACTTTTTAAAAAATCCGGTTGCACCCACAAAACCGAACTTCCATGGGTCTGCTCATCTGTAGCACCAACATCAAGCATACCTGCTGATCAGCTGTTCTCAGTGCCAGCAACTACAGAAGTGATCAATTATGCAGTATATCTGCACAGCTTCATCAAATGCATCAGGTCAAAGTGGTTTACTGCAAATCCAGCTCTATTCAAATGAATAGAGTGAAAGTATAGTATCCACGTACAACTACTATGCAGTTCACATAGTTGTATAGTTCCGCTCAGCAACAGAGCACATTTTGCCTCAGATAATAAGAAAAACAACAGACTGGCAGAGATTCCAGGAGTCATCAAGGATAGCATATCAATATAAATTACTAGACAACCTCTCTAAGTAAAATAAAAATTATTCTTCCGAAAGGTAGAAAATCTCAAGATTCAAGATTTTTCAAAGTTTATAAAAATAACAGCTTTATTTAGGTTCTAGTTTGTCATGACAATTTAGGCTAATGTATAATAAATACTTTGTTAACAGATAAAGCTTTTCAAGTATTTGAATTATATATTTTGTCAATTCTTAATTAATATGAGAAGCAATAAGAACCAATTAAAAGCTAGGGAAATAATAATGTAGTTTAAGCTAAACAAAAGCCCCTATTGGATTCTGCAAAATAATTTTCTGCCTTTTCATTACAGAAGATAAATGTATTCATAGAGGCATGTTAATTACTTGAAGAAAATATAAGAGCAACAGTATTTTGCACTAGGCATTTTAATACATCTTAAAGCCATTTTCAATGTAGAAATTTAAAGTAAATTTACAGAAAATATTAGAGCGGGAGAATCAGTGTCAAGACATGGTAATGTCCAAAAAAGATCTCTCATTTGTCCTATATGACCTCAGTGAGTGTGACAAGAGCAAACATTCAGGATAGGGGAACTGGTTCACCTTTAAAGTGCTGTTCAAAATACATAAAACTTTCTTAAAACCTAGTTGATAATCAGCTATTTAGAGGGGAAGCTTTTTTTTGACTGCACAAATATATTATTACTTTGCATACAAACGAATGTCATTTCTGGGCACGAAATACATCCATGCGGGGCTCCATTGTCATAGAAGATCTTCACTGAGGCTTACAAAAAGGCAGGTGATACGTCTACCTTTTTTTCTTTCATTCCTTAACTACTAATGGAAGAGGATTTTTCTTTAAGTAGGAACAGCCTCTTCAAGCAATAATGCACATTATTGTTCTTTAATAAATGCATATTTCTCTAAATGTACTTGAACAATGCGCATTACAAGGAAATGTCCATTATACTGCAATTTCTCATGAATGTTATAAATTCATACATAACATTTGTCATGATTCCACCGCTCACTCCATCTTGGACTCAATGAGTGACTGCTGTAGTTTGAAATAAAGGCTTGCTGAGCTCCTTATTTGGTGAATAACAGCTCAGTCATCCAATCTGGTGCTGGGGCGCGCTAAGCTGTCAGTGTGTTGAGTGAATGCTTAGTTGTCAAATTTTATACTGGGAGGTTCCGGGATTCTTAAGGCATTCCCTGTTTTCTGAGACTACACGGCTTCTTAGCTGAGCAGTTAATACCGGAAAACTGCCAGTCATAACATTCTGCTTAGTGAATTTTATTGGCCTTCTATATCTAGACTCTGTGTTCTGATCTAATGCTAACTATAATCAACAATTTGACAGAATGGCACTCCTGGAATGAATTATTTGTTGCCCAGATGGGTCCAACCCCATAAATCAGAAGTATTTAAATCCGGCAAGCAAAATTTGTGGCAATAACAAGAATTTTTATTGACAAGCAGAAATGATGTGTGAAGTAAATAATGACCTTCTTCAGTTTCCAACAATGCTTGTGGTATGGGTCTCCTGGATTAGTGCGCTGTATGTAGAAATCGCCTCTATGGGTCTCTGGTGTGATTTAAATACTTCTGATCTATTGCTGCCAGACCTCATCTGACCTTTTGTTTGCCTTATCCTTTACTCTGATCAACTATCCTCCATGTTTTCTGACTCCAGACCATGACCTGACTATACCTCTGTTTATCCCCTTTATTTTTTACATACTCTCCTGGGATCTGACCCTGGAATGGTTGACTACCCTGATTCATGACTTGTCCATGTTGACACTAGGGCTGAGTGGATGCAAACTGTAAAAGTCCGGATCCGCGTTTTGTCAAAGATGGTCCGGATCCGGCACTGGAGAAAATAATTGAAAAATAAAGAAAAACAGAAATAAAACAGCGTTTCATACTTACCGAGACTCAGTGTCATGGTGGCACACTGCTTCCGGGTCGCGGATTCAGTTCCTGTACTGTGCATCGTTTATATACAGCTTTCTGTGTTTTCCCTGCCCACCGGCTGTCCATTCATCTGTAATCGGTTGCAGGCAAATGTGCCACCAGCCTGTGACATTATCTGCCTGCCCTACAGTCATTGCAGCTCACTCATTGTCTGCACAGCAAGCGGTCATGCTCTATAGCTATGTTATGTAGCATAGCTGATGTGGCGTGGGACCTCGTGTGGATTACGCCGGACCTGCAGGGTGTTGGGAGTTAATAAAGAGGTGAAGGAGGATACATTTTGCACTTTATTCATAATAAAGGATTTTTCTCTGTGTCTGTGTTTATTTACTTTCATTTACAGGTTAGTTTGATGCAGGTATCTCATAGACGCCTGTGTCATCGCTAATCTAGGGCTTAGTAGCAGCTGTGCCCTGCTATTAACCCATTATTACCCTGATTGTCACTGCTCCAGGGAAATCAAGAAGAGCTGGTAAAGCACCGGGATTGTCACATCTAATGGATGCAGCAATACCGGGTGGCTGCCGACTGAGAATACCAGCACCCAGCTGGCTTTATCATGGCTGGGTATCAAAATTATGGGGCACCGCACACCGTTTTTTTTCCAATTATTTATTTAAATAATAATAATAAAAAAGCCGCACGCGGTTTCTCTTAGGCAGGAGTCACACTTGCAAGGGACTGCCGCGAGTCTGACATCGCAGCACAGCCGCACACACTTCTCTATGTTTAGAGAGTGCAGGATGTGGCGGCTGATGTCATGTCAGACTTGTACAAGTCTGACAGTGCATCACCGGCACAGCCGCGCACACTTCTGACAGGAACGTGCATGTGTTTCTGAAACACATGCACGTTCACCATACTGACCTGCAGGCACTTGCACTGCTTTCCCCGCCCACCGGTCATCCTGCCGCCTGTGATTGGTTGCAGTCAGTGATATGCTGCCACTCAGGATGGGAGCGTGTCTAACTGCAACCAAATACACACACCGATGGGTGGGCAAAACAATGAACATTGAATTGTCGGCTCCGGAAGGGAAAGGCGTGACCTGGAAGGAGTGTGCCGCCATGACACAGCCTCGATGAGTATACCGCGTGCGCTCCTACCCCCTATCCTTTCCACCACCATTTTTAATCTCTACATTCTAGTCACTATAAACTTATATGAGCACCGAAATCCGGAGTGGATCCGGATTTTTTTTCAATCCGGAAGTGATCTGCCGATCCCGGAGTTTGACAGATTTGATCAACTTATTTGTGACTAGAGTCAGATTGCAATTTGCAACATACTTTTTCACCATCTTAAGTGGTGAATCTGACTCAGATGGTACAGTATCTGACCATGTAACACCAGAAGCTACAGTCTTTACAGTACCAGTTGCAGGATCAGTTTTCTAGTCTTATTGATGCCTCCAAAAGTTAACATGCAGGATGCTGCAGCTACAGGAGCAGAGGGAGGCGATGGAGTGTGCCGGCTCAGCAGGGGACCCTGCTGCCTGTCACAGGGGGAACTGAACATGAACACTGACATAGAGGGAGTTTTGGATGGAGAAAGGGAGGATGACACCAGCACAGCATAAGCTCTGGGAGTGAGGGGGAACAGCACACTGACATTAGTGGAGACAGAGATAAGGCACACAATTGCCAATTAACCCCTGTGAGCCCGGTCACAGAGCCAGCCATGCAAGCCATGCTAGCAAAGCTGAAGTCATATATTAGAAAGGAAATACAGCAGGCTGTGGTGATTTAAGATCTGAAATCACGGGACTGGGGGAATATATTGCACATGTGGAAAAGAAAATGGAGGAACTCACTACAGCTCATAATGAAGTGGTATATCTGGCAGTAGCCACTGAAGGAGATGTAGAAGCCCTTAAAGCCAAAATAGCAGATTTGGAGGATAGATTCCGGCGCAATAACATCTACCCGAGGGGTATCCCAGAGTCGGTCAGGCAGGCGAGCTTGGTGGAATTCCCGACGGACATTTTTTTCAGCTCTGTTACCCAAGGCAACATCTTCTGACCTGGTGTTGGACTGGGCCCACCTGCTACCAAAACCTAAAAATCTCCCTAATTCCACACCCAGGGATGTAATGATTCAATTGTAAGATTGCATTTTGTCATATTAAGGAGAGAATTATGATGGCGGCATGTACCACTTCCTCAGTGCCAGAACCCTCTCAAAAAATCTTCTTGTTTGCGGATCTGTCAGCCACCACTCTGGCTAAGCGCAAAATATTTGCGGATGGCACAAAAATTCTGAGGGAAAACTGTCCCCTATAAGTGGGGATTTCCAGTCAAGTTACTGGTTAGCAGAAATGGATCCAAACATATCGTCAACACTCCTCAGGAAGCTCTAAGTCTCTGCGCTGAATGGAACTTGACTGCTACTTCACATACTAAACCCCAAAAGAGAGCTTCACTGACCCGCCTGCAGCCAGAGTGGCGGATGGTCCCAGGAGAGAAATGTAATCCTACTTGAAGAAACCCCACATATCTCCCACCATGGGTGATTCCTAGAATTGAAGGGGTGGTAAGAAATATTGTTTTGACACTTACACAATCCTATCTGTTATGGATTACACTTTTGTTCCAAAAGACTACCTCTGGCACATGAGAAGCCTACCAAATTTTGTGTTTCTTATTTCTTTTTCCTCTGAACCCCTTTTTTGAATTTTTGAATCTTGGAAAAATTTTTACTCTTCTGGTAGTTTTTTGGGCCTTTTGTTATTGGTGCCCATCACCCACCATACCAGGAGCATCTTGATTTCCTGGTCGATGTTACATGGACTGGGTGTTTTGTGTTTATTTTTTGCACATGATGTCTTTTTAGCCTTTATGTTGCTTGTCAGTTGCATGCGCTCTATATCAGCTTTCACTCTATGGGAGGGGAAATATGAATCTGTATATGGAACTAAAAATGGAACTAAAAATGGTGGCACCTCAGGAAGTTCTGGGGGTTCTTTACCACTGGTGTTACCCAATTCTCTCCTTTGAGATATACAATGGTGTTTAAAATCTTATCTCTAAATGTAAAAGGGTTAAATTCTCCCTTTAAAAGATCAATGTTATGGAAAGAAGCTACTAGCTCAGGGGCAGATATCATATTTGTTCAAGAGTCACATTTGAATAGAGATGATCTCTTTAGATTAAAACATAAAAAATTCCCATGTATTATCTCTGCTCCAGCAGTCCGAAAAAAGGGAGGAGTATCTATTGTGGTACGTGACGCCATAGCCTTCACAATTACAAAACAATTACTTGGTGATAATGGTCGTTATAATATTCTGCAATGTACAATCAATAACGTGGCCTACACCATAGTTTCCGTGTATGCACCTAATATACGCCGATAAAAATTCATAAAGACATTTATTAGACTGGTACAAAAAAATACGGTAGGCGACTTAGCACTCTGGCCGACCAGCTCAAAAAGAACTGAACTAGATCCTAGTCCTTTAGTCCGTATTCTCCACAATGTAGGTTTGTATGATATACAGTATGGAGACTAAGGAACCCATCTGAGAAAGATTTTACCTTTTACTCTCATCCCCATAAAATGTATTCTAGGATTGATTTTCTTAATAGATACATCTTTAATCTCCAAGGTGAATGATTCGCATATTGCACACATCACATGGTCAGACCATGCCGCCATTACTTTATCCATTAAAGAGGGATTCTGCTCATGTCAAAGCCTGATATGGAGGCTTAATTCATACATTTTGAATCACTCACGATACAGCTCTCACATCAGTACATGTATAGAGAAATACTTTTGTTTCAATGATACAGGGGAGGTCCAGGATGCAGCTTTGTGGTGCACACACAAGACTACAATCAGGGGGCAGTTCATCAAACAAGCAGCTCATAATAAAAAAACAAGGGACAAGGTAGTCACAGAAATCCAATCCAAATTGTCGGTCATACACAGATTGAATAAATTAAAATTTTTGCCTTTAAGAGCAATGGAGATTTCCCAACTACACCATCAACTACATGAACACAATTTATATAAATATGAGCAAGCTCTTAACTTAAACTTAAACTGACTCAGTACTGGCATGGTAATAAAGTCGGGGCCCTCTAAGGCGGGCTTTGCACACTACGACATCGCAGGCCGATGCTGCAATGCCGAGTGCGATAGTGCCCGCGCCCGTCGCAGCAGCGATATGTGGTGATAGCTGGCGTAGCGAAAGTTATCGCTACGCCAGCTTCACACACACACACTCACCTGCCGTGCGACATCCCTGTGGCCGGCGACCCGCCTCCTTGTTAAGGGGGCGGGTCGTGCGGCGTCACTGCGACGTCACACGGCAGGCGGCCAATCAGAGCGGAGGGGCGGAGATGAGCAGGATGTAAACATCCTGCCCACCTCCTTCCTTCCGCATATCCTACGGAAGCCGCAGTGAGGCCGGTAGGAGACGTTCCTCGCTCCTGCGACTTCACACACAGCGATGTGTGCTGCCGCAGGAGCGAGGAACAACATCGGACCGTCGCGTCAGCGTAATCATGGATTACACCGACGCTGCACCGATGATACGATTACGACGCTTTTGCGCTCGTTAATCGTATCATCCAGCCTTTACACACTGTGATGTCGCATGCGATGCCGGAAGTGCGTCATTTTCAATTTGACCCCACCGACATCGCACCTGCGATGTCGCAGTGTGCAAAGTGCCCCTTAGCTAAACAGATCAAAACACAAACCGCAAGATCGCGTATTTCTTATCTATGGTCTCAGAATGAAGTGAGAATTATGGACCTGTGTCAAATTGCCAATGAATTCACCCGCTATTTCTCTGAGCTGTATAATTTAGGGGCAAATGATCAGATTGCGCAACCTAACAGGGACAAAATTAAGTCTTTCCTCTCTACTATATCGCTGCCTCAGATACACCCTAATCAACTGGAATAGTTGTGCCAACCTACCACAGTGCAAGAAATTACTCTGGCTATTGATCAGCTAAAGTTAAATAAAGCCCCAGGCCCAGATGGCCTAACAAACGAATATTATAAAAAATATAACCTTCAAATAGCACCATATCTTGGAAGGTTATTTAATGAAGCAATTATCCAGGGATCTTTTCCTACTGAAATGCTTAAAGCCTTAGGCGGGCTTTGCACACTACGACATCGCAGGTGCGATGTTGGTGGGGTCAAATTGAAAATGACACACTTCCGGCATCTCATGCGACATCGTAGTGTGTAAAGCCTAGATGATACCATTAACGAGCGCAAAAGCGTTGTAATCGTATCATCAGTGCAGCGTCGGCGTAATCCATGATTACGCTGACGCGACAGTCCGATGTTGTTCCTCGCTCCAGCGGCAGCACACATTGCTGTGTATGAAGCCGCAGGAGCGAGGAACATCTCCTACCGGCGTCACTGCGGCTTCCGTAGGATATGCGGAAGGAAGGAGGTGGGCGGGATGTTTACATCCCACTCATCTCCGCCCCTTCGCTCCGATTGGCCGCCTGGCGTGTGACGTCGCTATGACGCCGCACGACCCGCCCCCTGAACAAGGAGGCGGGTCGCCGGCCAGAGCGATGGTCGCAGGACAGGTGAGTCCATGTGAAGCTACGGCAGCTATCACAAGGAAATCGCTGCTGTGACGGGGGCGGGTACTATCGCGCTCGGCATCGCAGCATCGGCCTGCGATGTCATAGTGTGCAAAGTACCCCTTAGTCATTACACCAACTAAACCTGGGAAGACACCAGATATCCCATCTAATTGATATCCCATCTAATTTTAGACCAATATCTTTGTTAAATACTGATATAAAGGTATATGCAAAGGTTTTAGCAATAAGACTGGTAGATATTGTGCCATCCATTATTAACAGGGATCAAGTAGGTTTCATTAAGAATCGCCAGACATGTGATGGGACGCATAGACTCATCAATATTATAGCTGATGTGGAGCGTAAGTCAGTGCCTTCTCTGCTCCTAGCTTTGGATGCGGAGAAGGCATTTGACCGTGTCCACTGGGGGTATCTTGAGGAGGTTCTTCACAAATTTGGAATGGAAGGAAGAGCACTCACCATGATCATGGCATTATACTCCCTGCCATCAGCACAAATTTATTCAGCAAATGTTCTTTCAGAGCCCTTTTCTATAATAAATGGCACAAGACAGGGGTCCCGTTATCCCCGCTGATTTTCACCATGGTTATGGAACCCTTTGCTGAGGCCATTCATGTCTTAGCGGGGATCTCGGGAATAAGGGTGGGGGACATGGAGCATCGTATTAGGCTCTTTGCTGATGATGTGATCTTGTGTGTTACTGATCCAACAAAATCATTGAAGGAGATCTCCAGAATTATTTACAACTTTGGTGAAGTTAGTTATTATAAGGTAAATACTTCCAAATCAATCAATTTAAAGCTAGAACCCTAGAATACCTGTGGCCTCGTAGGCCTGCTAGGTCATTTGTTTTCTATGGTAGATTGAATTCCTTGTGCGTTCTAGGGTTAAACATGGGTGTTCCAGACGAAACCCGGAAATTACTGCTGCAGAAATTCCCATTTGTGTGGTCGGAAGTAGCTATTCCCTATTTGGCTATATCTTGAAGTGTTGGTGGATGAATGACAAATCAATTAAGATTGTCAGACAAAACGGTCCTTGGTCATTCACCTACCATAAAGGCGGGGATTAAAATCTGGAGACACAGTAATGTAGGTAAAGCCTTGGCCCCCATGAGGGTGGAAGAAATTCCTTTGACATCTCTTCATTATGTTATCCCCTTTGTAAAATTGGGAAGATGGTGTGACAAGTGTATCACAAAATTGGGTAACATCATGAATAGCGAAGGTCTAGTCCCGTTCTCTGAGATAATGAGCTCCTTTGGGGTTGCTAGGGAGGATTTCTGTAAATATCTCCAGATACGACATGTCATTGGAGGGATTATAAAGAATGCACCACCCATCAAATCTTTATATGAATATTACTTTACCTCAATGAGGGAAACCTCTAAGGGCTTTTCAGGGTGTACCTGGCTATCCAGCACACAAGCAAACTTAAATCCTTATCATTTGTTAGCAAATGGGAAAGGAACCTGGAAGATCACAGAAGAAGAGTGGCTTCACACCTTTCAGCTGCATAGGAAAACCTCCTGTTGTATCAATCAGCTAGAAACTAGTGATGAGCGAGTATGCTTGTTACTACTCGGTACTCGCACGAGTATCACTGTACTCGGGCTACTCGGCGGGTACCGAGTAATTTCGCGATACTCGTGCTGTACTCGTGGTCTTCATCCCTGCATGTTGGCGCTCTTTTGAGAGCCAGCCCTCATGCAGGGATTGGCTGGCAGACCACTGCAATGCCACAGCCCTGTTAGTTGTAGAATTGAAGTGATTGGTCGGCCCGCACAGCGTGACCGAGCCTTTATACCGGCGGGCGCGCTGTGCTCTGCACACAGCCATCTCATATTCCCTGCTTTCCCCGCCCACAGACGCCAATGATTGGTTGCAGTGAGACACGCCCCCACGCTGAGTGACAGGTGTCTCACTGCACCCAATCACAACAGCCGGTGGGCGTGTCTATACTGTGCAGTAAAATAAATAAATAAATAATTAAAAAAAACGGCGTGCGGTCCCCCCATTTTTAATACCAGCCAGATAAAGCCATACGGCTGAAGGCTGGTATTCTCAGGATGGGGAGCCCCACGTTATGGGGAGCCCCCCAGCCTAACAGTATCAGTCAGCAACCGCCCAGAATTGCTGCATACATTAGATGCAACAGTTCTGGGACTGTACCCGGCTCTTCCCGATTTACCCTAGTGTGTTGGCAAATCGGGGTAATAAGGAGTTAATGGCAGCCCATAGCTGCCACTAAATCCTAGATTAATCATGTCAGGCGTCTCCCCGAGATTCCTTCCATGATTAATCTGTAAATTACAGTTAAAAAACACACACACCCGAAAAATCCTTTATTAGAAATAAAAAACAATAACAAAGTCCCTCATCACCAATTTATTAACCCCGACAAAGCCTCCATGTCCGACGTACTCCACAGTCCTCCAGCGTCGCATCCAGCTCTGCTGCATGCAGGTGACAGGAGCTGCAGAATACACCGCCGCTCCTGTCAGCTTCACACAGCAACTGAGGTGAGTAGCGCGATCAGCTGCTGTCAGTCAGGTAACTCACGGCCACCGCTGGATCCAGCGGTGGCCACGATTAACCTCAGTGACAGCTCAGCTGATCACGCTACTCACCTCAGTTGCTGCATGGAGCTGACCGGTGCGGCGGTGAGTAGCGCGATCAGCTGAGCTGTCACTGAGGTTACCCGCGGCCACCGCTGCATCCACCGCTGGATCCAGGTAACCTCAGTGACAGCTCAGCTGATCGCTATACTCACCTCAGTTGCTGCGTGGAGCTGACCGGTGCGGCGGTGAGTAGTGCGATCAGCTGAGCTGTCACTGAGGTTACCCGCGGCCACCGCTGCATCCACCGCTGGATCCAGGTAACCTCAGTGACAGCTCAGCTGATCACGCGGCTGTCTTCAGTTGCTGTGTGAAGCTGACAGGAGCGGCGGTGTATTCTGCAGCTCCTGTCACCTTCATGCAGAACAGCTGGATGCGACGCTGGAGGACTGTGGAGTACGCCGGACATGGAGGGTTTGTCGGGGTTAATAAATTGGTGATGAGGGACTTTGTTAGTGTTTTTTATTTCTAATAAAGGATTTTTCGGGTTTTTGTGTTTTTTAACTGTAATTTACAGATTAATCATGGAAGGAATCTCGGGGAGACACCTGACATGATTAATCTAGGATTTAGAGGCAGCTATGGGCTGCCATTAACTTCTTATTACCCCAATTTGCCAACGCACTAGGGTAAATCGGGAAGAGCCGGGTACAGTCCCAGAACTGTCGCATATAATGTATGCGGCAATTCTGGGCGGCTGCTGACTGATATTGTTAGGCTGGGGGGCTCCCCATAACGTGGAGCTCCCCATCCTGAGAATACCAGCCTTCAGCCGTATGGCTTTATCTGGCTGGTATTAAAATTAGGGGGACCGCACGCCGTTTTTTTAAATTATTTAATTATTTAATTATTTATTTCACTGCACAGTATACACACACCCACCAGCTGTTGTGATTGGGTGCAGTGAGACACCTGTCACTCAGCGTGGGGGCGTGTCTCACTGCAACCAATCATAGGTGCCGAAAAGCAGGAAAACAGGGAATACGAGATTGTTTAATGAGCGGCCGGCTTTTTCAAAAGAGAAAAAGCCGCCGGAGTTTAGTGAACAGCTGTGCAGCGCCGCGGCAGTGATCGGGGAACAGTAAGTAAGAGAGAGGGGGGAGAATGACCGACAGACTGTGAGAGGGGGATAGACAAGACAGAGAGAGACAGACAGAGCGAGACCAACCGACGGGAGATAGAATGAAAAAAAAAAATGACCGACATCGCTAGTAAAAAGCACAAAACGTGCGTTTTGGACATCGGAGTGCCACACAATGTTTTTACGTAAAATCTTTCATGCAATAATCTCAAAAAGTAACATACACCAGCTCTATCTCACTATTGGGTATGTTCCCTTAACATTTCCGCCATGAAAATTCATTTTGGTGTCATTTTGGAAGGTTTTCTGGTGAGTCCGTAAAAATGGCGTAAAACTCGGACAAAATTGTTCACAGCTGTGACTTTTGGGTGATAAATGCTTCAAGGGGTCTTCCCCATGCTGTTGCCATGTCATTTGAGCACTCTTCTGAGACTTTTGTGACATTTTTAGGGTTTCTACATGCTGCCAGGGGTCATTTCAGAAAAATACTCGGGTCTCTTATAGGATAACATTGGGCTCGGTGCTCGGGCCGAGTACACGAGTATCTTGGGATGCTCGGCCTGAGCCTCGAGCACCCGAGCTTTTTGGTACTCGCTCATCACTACTAGAAACGTCTAGAAAGCTACTATGTAGATCGTACTATACACCATATAGATTAAATAAAATGAACTCACAATCCTCAGCTCAGTGTTGGAGATGTAGAGGGGCAGTAGGAACTCTGGTACATGTTTGGTGGGAATGTCCTACAATATACTCCTTTTGGCAACAAATTCAATCACTAATAACATCTATTATAGGATCTGGGTTTCCATTGGGTCAAGAAATAGCATTACTGTCCTTGGAGCTTGATGGAGTATCAATGGGTGATGCAATGATTATAACCCATATTTTAACAATAGTAAGAGCAGGAGCAGCAGCTAAGTGGAAAAGTGTGGAAATTCCCTCCAAAATCCTTCACAATTGTGTTATAGAACATATGGTGTCAGGCAGATTGGGAACTTTGGAACAATTTGAAGTTAACTGGGAGCCGTGGATGGCATATTATAGGTATCCCAGTAAGTGATAAGTAAGATAAACAACCCGAGGCATGGAGTGGGGCAGTGGTGACTGTATGTACCGTATAGACAGTAAGATGATATGTTATGTTTGTTTATGTTTAATTGTTATTTTTCTTCTCCTTTCTTTCCTCTCTTTTTGATAATCTGGATAATCTGTAAAACAGATTACGGTGGTTGGTTAGTCAAGCCATTGGACCTATCGGTGCTAGTTGTAAAGGCATTGGGGGTTGCTGAATACATGTCTATACTGACACTAGAACCATTTGTAGTTAATGTACTCAAAGTTACTTGATTTAATGGACCCTTTGCTGATTAATGTTTAAGATTCTAAGTACCTATATGTGATATTGTAATCAAAACCACATTGTACATTTTTGTGCTAATTTTGGTGATTGTCCAATGTTAATAAAAAATATATGTTTAAAAAAAATGAATAAAAGATGGTTAGCATTCAATATTATAGTAAACAACAGAACATAGATGCAACAAGAAGACCAATGTATCAATTTAATCATGACCCTTGGGATGAACCGCATCAAGGGTCCAAATCCACTTGCACTCCTGTTCTGCCAGTCTCCCCATAATATTCCTATGATCACATCATGGGGTCTCTGATTGCAGCAGGTAAGTGCGCATTACCTGCTGCGGGCATTTAAATCATGTGGTCATATTTTGACTGTGTGATTTAAGGGGTTGAAAGGTGTGGATGGATCGCGGATCCACCTGCGCAAGTGAGGCACACATGTGTGCTGTACAAATCAGCTGATATGTGGGGGGATCATCACCAGCTTACCGCAGCATCCGGTGGTGATTACTACTTCATGATTTAAGACGTAGCGGTAACTCCTCAGTCGTGAAGGATTAAGGTTCTTGCAATTTTCCATATTTATTGAATTTCATGGCAAAAATAAGGTTTGACTGCCATTTCTCTTTAGTTTACTTTAGTGGTTCTTGCACTTTATTGAAATGTTTACCAGCACTGTGTTTTCAAAACACACCTGTTTCTGAAGGCATGTGATTTCTCAAAATATGTTTATTCAGCTTAAAAAAAAAAACATTTTTTTTGTAAAGCACAGAGATGGATTGCTGATGATTTGGGGATGTGTGAGCTACAAAGGTACAGGAAACTTGGTCAAAGTTGAAGGAAAGATTAATGCAGGATGTTATCAGCAAATATTGGAGGCAAATTTGCACTCATTAGCCTGGAAGCTGTGCATTGGACGTACTTGGACATTCCAACATGACAACAATCCAAAACACAAGGCCAAGCCGACCTGTCATTGGTTACAGCAGAACAAAGTGAAGGTTTTGGAGTGGCGATCTCAGTCTCCTGACCTTAATATCATTGAGCCACTCTTGGGAGAAGTCAAGCGGGATAGAAAGCTCAGGAATTTACAGGAACTGTAGGCTTTTTGCCAAGAAGAATGGGCAGCTTTACCATCTGAGAAAACAAAGAGCCTTATCTACAACTATCACAAAAGACTTCAAGCTGTCATTAATTTTAGAGGGGCAATATATGGTATTAAGAATTGGGGTATGTGAACATTTAATCAGGGTTATTTAGATGTTTTTGGCTGTCATTATGATTTAAAAGTAGAAAACACAGTAGTTTTACAGTAAATGGATTCACCCAACCAGTAACCATGAGTGGAAAAAAAAATGTTAACATTCATATTCTCTGAAAAAAGGCCAAGAAAGCAAAAAAAAGACTGCCGGGGTAAACTTTTGAGCACAATTGTTTCAATTTCAGAGTGACGACCTCCGCTGTTGATAGAGAATAGGAGGGAGAATATTATCAGAATTATTATCTCCCTTTTCTATGCACTCCAGCAGTTGATCCTTGCACTTAGGTGTGGGTTAGTTTATAAAGGGAACCTGAAAGGTGCAATATGCACCCAGATCCACAAGCAGTTCTGGGTGCATATTGCTAATCCTTGCCTAACTGTCCCAGGCTATAATAGCATAGATATAGAGATGTTTAGAAAAATGTATTTCTAAAGATCCCATATGATATGCAAAATGAGGCCAGGGACTAGTTGTAAGGGTGTTAATTCCCTTGGCTAGTCAGCCCACTTAGCATGTAACACGCCCCTGTGAGCTAACATGCTAATGAATGCGCATTGTCAGAGAATGGTGGCAATCACCTCTCAGCTGCCATTGCATTCGACTCCTGGATTTTAGCTCAGTCCACATGATTCCGGACTTTCAGTCATGCGCACTATGAAGCCGTGTGTATGTGTCCTGGCTTCAAACTAGTGTAGTCGCATGATCGAATGTCCGGGATAATACACACTCAGCCGGAGTCCAGCATTGGATGCGATGCTAGCTGAGAGGTGAGCGCGACCATGCCTCTGATGCTATGCAATTATTAACATGTTAGCACATCCACATGGGTGTGCTAACATGCTAAGGGGGCCGACTAGTCAAGGGAAATAATGCCCTTGCGACTAGTTGCTGGCCTCATTAGCATATGATATGGGTTCTTTAGAAATACTTTTCTAAAGATCCCTTTATCTATGCTACTATGGGCTGGGACAGTAAGGTGTTACGTCCAGGTGGTGGAAGCACTGGACCGTACACCGATGTCCGCTGAGAAGGCAGCCAAGCTGGTTACCCAGCCAGAGGGTCTTGATGCACGGCAGCCGGAGCACTATAGGTAACTGGACAGTCCGTAGAAAAGCCGGAAGGGTGGATGATGCTGAATCCACGGAGTTCTGGACGGTAGTCCGGGTGACGAGGCTCAGGGTCCGAGGCCGGGATATAGAGTCAGGCGGGATCCGGAACCTGCTGAGCGATGGAACGGGTCACCGAGCGGAGCCAGAGACTGGAGACTGGCGGAGCTGCAGAGGTGGTGGAACATCCGCCGAAGTCACCGTCAGGGTCCAGGGATGGAGTTGGTTCGGAGCAACTGGCGTGGCAGGATAGGCTCTACGAGACAGGACAGGGTTAATACACGGCAAAGCACAGAGCAAAGCAATACGGGGACCTGAACACTAGCTTGCTAAACACGTAGAACAGGCCCCGCCCACCAGGAAAGAGAAACCTTATATACCCTGTACCTGTCTATGCAATATCCTGTTTCTGGGTGCTGGCCCTTTAAGAAATGGTCAATGACCGCGCGCGCGCCCTAATGCGCATGCGCGAGGCCCGTGTGCCAGAAGCCAGTCCAGGAAGCGGTGAGGAGGAAGCAGGAGCGCCAGGCTGGGAGTCCCATGTCACAGAGGAGCGCCGGGAGCGGGGAGCTGGATGCATGGAGGCTGCAGGCGGGGAAGAGGAGACCGGGACCGGAGTGGTAAGTGGGGAAGCGTGACAGTACCCCCCCCACGCCCCCCTCCCCGCAAGCGGGACAGGAAGGCACGAATCAGAGGAGTGCCAACGTTCTCCCGGGGCTCCCAGGACCGATCCTCGGGACCATAACCCGCCCAGTCTACCAGGAAGTACTGCCGACCTCGCACGGTCTTCATGGCCACGATATCTCTTACCGCATAGATGTCGTCGTCGGCAATAGGAGGAGGAGCAGCACCGACCTCAGCGGAGAAGGGACCAAGGACAACAGGCTTGAGTAAGGAGACATGGAAGGAGTTGGGTATCCGCATCGTGGCCGGGAGTTGCAGCTTGTAGGAGACTGCATTGATCTTGCTGATGATCTTAAATGGCCCGATGTAGCGAGGACCCAACTTGTACGAGGGTAGCTTCAATCGGACATATCTGGATGCAAGTCAAACCAGATCACCTGGGGAGAAACACGGGGGATCCAGGCGCCTCTTGTCCGCATGTCTCTTCATCCGCAATGAAGCACGTTCTAGAGATGACTTGACAGAGTTCCATATAGCTGAAAAGTCCTGAACCAGAGCATCTGCTGTGGGGACGTCGGAAGCCGAGGATACTGGCAACGGAACAGAAGGCTGCAATCCATACACGATCTGAAAGGGAGAGCTGGAGGTAGACTCACTGATGTGCTGGTTATGGGAGAACTCAGCCCAAGGTAGGAGCGTGGACCAATCGTCATGATGGATATTGACGTAGTGGCGCAGGAAGGAGGTCAGGATCTGATTGACCCGTTCCACTTGGCCATTCGACTGAGGATGGTAGGCTGAAGAAAAGTCCAAGGTCACTCCTAGATGTTTGCAGAGAGCCCTCCAGAAGCGCGAGGTAAACTGAGTTCCTCTGTCAGACACTATGTGTGCGGGGAAGCCATGCAATCGGAATATGTGCTGTGTGAAGGAGTCAGCTAGCTCCTGGGCAGAGGGCAGTCCAGCCACGGGAACGAAGTGAGCCATCTTTGAGAAGCGATCCACCACAACCCATATGACCGTATGTCCGGAGGATAAGGGTAAGTCCGTGATAAAGTCCATTGCGATATGTTGCCACGGAACAGAAGGAATGGGCAGAGGCAGAAGACGTCCATAGGGTAGGTGCTTGGGTGTCTTGTTCCGGGCACAGGATGGACAGGCCAAGACGAAGGTTGCGACGTCTTTACGGAGGGACGGCCACCAGTAGTGACGGACAATCGTGCTCCAAGTCTTCTTCTGACCAGCATGGCCGGCGATCTTAGAAGCATGGCCCCAGTGAAGGACTCTCTGTCTGTCAGTATCTGAGACATAGGTCTTCCCAGGGGGTATCTGAGTCAGAGCGACAGGAGCCACCGGAATGATTTTACTGGGGTTGATGATGGGTTGGTATGTCTCCTCCTCCAACTCCACGGGCACGAAGGATCTGGACAGAGCGTCTGCCCGCACGTTCTTATCCGCAGGCCGAAAATGGAGTTGGAAATCAAATCGAGCAAAGAACAAGGACCAGCGGGCTTGTCGTGGATTCAGTCTTTGGGCAGACCGCAGGTACTCCAGATTCTTGTGGTCCGTGTATATGATTACAGGGTATACAGCTCCTTCCAGGAGATAGCGCCATTCCTCCAAGGCCAGCTTCACGGCCAGTAGCTCCCGATCCCCAATGGTGTAGTTGCGTTCGGGTGCCGAGAAGCTCTTGGAGAAGAACCCACATGTGACCATCTTTCCGGAGGGAGAGTTCTGCATCAACACTGCCCTGGCTCCTGAGGAGGAGGCATCCACCTCTAAGGTGAACTGTCGGTTCAATTCAGGGCGATGGAGAACCGAGGAAGAAGCAAACGCCTGTTTCAAGAAGCAGAACGCGGCATCGGCCGCCGGAGACCAGTCCTTAGGATTAGCTCCTTTTTTAGTCAAGGCAGAGAGAGGTGCAGTCAAGGCAGAGAAATGCGGGATGAACTGACGGTAGTAGTTCACAAAGCCGAGAAAGCGTTGAATAGCCTTCAGTCCGGAAGGAGGAGGCCAGTTGATGATGGCAGATACTTTCTCTGTGTCCATCTGCAGGCCAGTTTCCGAGATCACATAACCCAGGAAGGGAAGAGACGACTTTTCGAAGATGCATTTCTCGTACTTGGCATACAGTCGATTCTCTCTAAGCCTCTGGAGAACTAGCTGCACATTCTCTCGATGAGTTTGTAGATCCGGAGAGAAGACCAGGATGTCATCCAGATACACCACGACACAGACATAGAGGAGGTCTCTGAACACGTCGTTCACCAGTTCTTGGAAGACGGCCGGAGCGTTACACAGACCAAAGGGCATGACACAATACTCATAGTGCCCATCCCGAGTGTTGAATGCAGTTTTCCATTCGTCTCCGGAACGAATGCAAACCAGATTATAGGCCCCACGAAGGTCCAACTTGGTGAATACTCGGGCCCCTCGGAGCCGATCGAATAGTTCAGGGATAAGCGGCAGAGGGTATTTGTTCTTTACGGTGATCTGGTTTAATCCCCGGTAGTCAATGCAAGGGCGCAGATCTCCTTCCTTCTTCTTGACGAAGAAAAACCCCGCTCCGGCAGGGGACGAGGACCTCCGAATGAACCCCTTAGCTAGGCTCTCGGTGATATAGGCTGACATAGCCCGTGTTTCGGCAGGGGACAAGGGGTATATCCTTCCTCTAGGAGGCGTAGTTCCTGGCAGTAAATCAATAGCACAGTCGTAGGGACGATGAGGCGGTAACACCTCTGACTCTTTTTTATCAAACACGTCCGTGAAGGACCAGTAGGCAGAAGGCAGTCCTGGTAGAGACTCTGGAACCGGAGGGCGTCGGACGGGCTGGATGGATTTCAGACATCTCTCGTGACACGAGTAGCCCCATCGGGTGATTTCACCTGTACTCCAGCTGACCGATGGTTCGTGTGTCCGTAACCATGGAAGTCCCAGCAGGATCTGATGAGACATGCACGGAAGGACGTAAAAGGTGATCTTCTCGGTGTGCAGAGCACCGATCCTTACTTCCACAGGCTTGGTGACCAGGGAGACAGTGTCAGAGAGGGGTTTCCCATCCACAGAGGCGATCACCAGCGGTTTCTCTAGTGGGAGGACAGGCACCTGGTACTTATCCACCGTGGCCTGCTGGATGAAGTTGCCTGCTGCTCCGGAATCGAGATACGCCTCTGCCGTGAACCGGGTCTCTTCTGTAGTGACTTGTATAGTCCAGGTAACGGAGTCTGAGAGAGTACCAGCACCTAGGGTGGCCTCTCCTACCAAGCCTAGGCGTTGGAGTTTCCCGGCTTCTCGGGACAAGAGCGTAGCAGGTGGGTGCCACCACCGCAGTAGAAGCAGAGACCCTTTGCTAGTCGTTCCGCTCGGCGTTGTTCCGACTGCTTCAGGCGGTCAATCTGCATGGGCTCGGAGGTAGACACACCAGGTGACGCCAACTGGGGAGCGATGGACTTCCGTGGTGGGGAGGAGTGCCGTATCGGACGCCTCTCGCGAGACACTTCCTTGGATCGTTCCTGAAAGCGAAGATCCACTCGAGTCGCTAGGGCAATCAGGGCATCCAAGGTGGAAGGCACGTCACGTCCAGCCAGCTCATCTTTAATACGACCCGAGAGTCCTTCCCAGAAGGCGGCGGTTAGTGCCTCATTGTTCCACCCGAGTTCCGAAGCCAAGGTGCGAAAACCGATGGCATATTGGCCTACAGTCAGAGTCCCCTGACGTAGCCGGAGGAGAGATGAGGCAGACGCGGAGGCGCGTCCGGGCTCGTCAAAGGTGCCACGAAATGCCTGCAGGAACTCCTGGATGTTAGTGGTCACCGGATCCTCCTTCTCCCACAAGGGGTTCATCCAGGCCAATGCCTCTCCCTCTAGATGGGACATCATGAACGCGACCTTGGCTTGGTCGGAGGCAAACAAGTGCGGCAGCAGCTTGAAATGGAGAGAGCATTGATTGATGAATCCCCTGCAGGTCTTGGGATCTCCGGTGTACCGGGGTGGTGAGGCCAAACAAAGTCTGGAAGCATCCGAGGAGGCTGCCACGGGAGCTGTGGCCGTGGATTGTACAGTGGAAGCTCGAGATGCCGATGATGTGACCGACGCTTGTAGTGTGTTCAGGCGGGCGTCCACAGAAGACATGAAGTTCAGCATGCGGGTCTGGGTCTCACGCTGGCGTGTGAGTTCCTCCTGCAAGGCCGCTAGTGCTTCGGCGGGATCCATGGCATGTTCTAGCTGTTACGTCCAGGTGGTGGAAGCACTGGACCGTACACCGATGTCCCCTGAGAAGGCAGCCAAGCTGGTCACCCCGCCAGAGGGTCTTGATGCACGGCAGCCGGAGCACTATAGGTAACTGGACAGTCCGTAGAAAAGCCGGAAAGGTGGATGATGCTGAATCCACGGAGTTCTGGACGGTAGTCCGTGTGACGAGGCTCAGGGTCCGAGGCCGGGATATAGAGTCAGGCGGGATCCAGAACCTGCTGAGCGATGGAACGGGTCACCGAGCAGAGCCAGAGACTGGAGACTGGCGGAGCTGCAGAGGTGATGGAACATCCGCCGAAGTCACCATCAGGGTCCAGGGATGGAGTTGGTTCGGAGCAACTGGCGTGGCAGGATAGGCTCTACGAGACAGGACAGGGTTAATACACGGCAAAGCACAGAGCAAAGCAATACGGGGACCTGAACACTAGCTTGCTAAACACGTAGAACAGGCCCCGCCCACCAGGAAAGAGAAACCTTATATACCCTGTACCTGTCTATGCAATATCCTGTTTCTGGGTGCTGGCCCTTTAAGAAAGGGTCAATGACTGCGCGCGTGCCCTAATGCGCATGCGCGAGGCCCGTGTGCCAGAAGCCAGTCCAGGAAGCGGTGAGGAGGAAGCAGGAGCGCCCGGCTGGGAGTCCCATGTCACAGAGGAGCGCCGGGAGCGGGGAGCTGGACGCATGGAGGCTGCAGGCGGGGAAGAGGAGACCGGGACCGGAGTGGTAAATAGGGAACACCGCCGGGGAGCGGGCCACGGGAACCGGAGAACGGGACCAGGGGACCGGGAAGCGTGACATAAGGCAGGGATTAGCAAAATGCCCCCATAACTGCTTGTGGATCTGTGTGCATATTACAACTGACAGGTTGCCTTTAATAATTATTCAATAAATATTGTCCATCTTAAGCATTGTTTTAGAGAATTAATATTTATTATTTTGCCTTTCCATTTTATATACCGTATTTTTCGCTTTATAAGACGCACCTGATTATAAGACGCACCCCCAAATTTGGTGAAGGAATAGAGAATTTTTTAATAAATGGGGTCCGTCTTATAATGCCAGTGTCCGTCTGACAAATCATATAGGGTATATGTCCCTCATAGCCCCCCCATCCTAAAATTAGCCCTCTGAATCTGGATATGGCCCAGTGATGCCACATGTCCCCTATGCCTGGCACACATCCTCTATGGCTGGCACACAGCCCACTGTGGCTGGCACACGGCCCACTGTGGCGGCACACGGCCCACTGTGGCGGCACACGGCCCACTGTGGCGGCACACGGCCCACTGTGGCGGCACACGGCCCCATGTGGCTGCACACGGCCCACTATTGCTGGCACATGGCCCCATGTGGCGGCACACGGCCCCATGTGGCGGCACACGGCCCACTATTGCTGGCACATGGCCCCATGTGGCGGCACACGGCCCCATGTGGCGGCACACGGCCCCATGTGGCGGCACATGGCTCACTATTGCTGGCACACGGCCCCATGTGGCTGCACACAGCCCACTATTGCTGGCACATGGCCCCATGTGGCGGCACATGGCCCCATGTGGCTGCACACAGCCCACTATTGCTGGCACATGGCCCCATGTGGCGGCACCCGGCCCCATGTGGCGGCACACGGCCCCATGTGGCGACACACGGCCACATGTGGCGGCACACGGCCCCATGTGGCTGCACACAGCCCCATGTGGCTGCACACGGCCCCATGTGGCTGCACACAGCCCACTATTGCTGGCACATGGCCCCATGTGGCGGCACATGGCCCCATGTGGTGGCACACGGCCCCATGTGGCTGCACACAGCCCACTATTGCTGGCACATGGCCCCATGTGGCGGCACATGGCCCCATGTGGCTGCACACAGCCCACTATTGCTGGCACATGGCCCCATGTGGCGGCACACGGCCCCATGTGGCGGCACACGGCCCCATGTGGCTGCACACGGCCCCATGTGGCTGCACACAGCCCACTATTGCTGGCACATGGCCCCATGTGGCGGCACATGGCCCCATGTGGTGGCACACGGCCCCATGTGGCTGCACACAGCCCACTATTGCTGGCACATGGCCCCATGTGGCGGCACATGGCCCCATGTGGCTGCACACAGCCCACTATTGCTGGCACATGGCCCCATGTGGCGGCACCCGGCCCCATGTGGCGGCACACGGCCCCATGTGGCGGCACACGGCCCCATGTGGCGGCACACGGCCCCATGTGGCTGCACACGGCCCACTATTGCTGGCACATGGCCCCATGTGGCGGCACACGGCCCACTATTGCTGGCACATGGCCCCATGTGGCGGCACATGGCCCCATGTGGCTGCACACAGCCCACTATTGCTGGCACATGGCCCCATGTGGCGGCACACGGCCCACTATTGCTGGCACATGGCCCCATGTGGCGGCACATGGCCCCATGTGGTGGCACACGGCCCCATGTGGCTGCACACAGCCCACTATTGCTGGCACATGGCCCCATGTGGCGGCACATGGCCCCATGTGGCTGCACACAGCCCACTATTGCTGGCACATGGCCCCATGTGGCGGCACCCGGCCCCATGTGGCGGCACACGGCCCCATGTGGCGGCACACGGCCCCATGTGGCGGCACACGGCCCCATGTGGCTGCACATGGCCCACTATTGCTGGCACATGGCCCCATGTGGCGGCACACGGCCCACTATTGCTGGCACATGGCCCACTATTGCTGGCACACAGCTCCCTGTGTTATATATCGCCCCATGCTGCTGCTTTTAGGAAAATAAGCTTTCCTTACCTTCTCCAGCATTGTCCTGTCTGTGTCCCCCTCCTCGGGGTTGATCTCCGGCCTCCTGCATTTCCTGGTTCTCGGCCGGTCATGTGATCGGCACGGCAGAGTGAAATCTCTTGTGCCTTATCACAGCAGCAGGAGGGAGGCTGGCCAGACACGCTGGAGGAGGTGAGTAAAAAGTTTATTATTTTACTGTTTGCAGCAGCATAGGGGACATGGCTAACACGGGGGAGGGGGCATGTGCAATCAAAGAAGGGGCAGGCAGATATAATATACACTGCTGCCCCAGCCTATCGCCGCGGTGCACTTTCAGCACCATGGTGGTGGACAGCAGCTGTGCATATTATATGAGCGGGTGCAGGAGATCAAAGTCTGCTGCTCCCAGCTTTCACAAGTCCCCCAGCAGAGCTCCAGAGCTGCCCGCACCTCCCCTGGACTCTGTAGTGTGTGTATATATATATATATATATATATATATATATATATATATACACCCCCCCGTATATTCGGATTATAAGACGCACCCCCTACTTTCCCCCAAAATTTGGGGGAACAAAAGTGCGTCTTATAAAGCGAAAAATACGGTATTTCTTTAATGGAATTTTTTTTATATGTAGTATCATCATACAATTAGATGGCCAATGTTTATTTGATTATTAAGGTTCTATGTATTTTACCATTATTCAAAGAGGTAAAGATACAGTTGTTAAAGCATTTAATTAATCTGCACCAATGCTCTGAATTTATTTTGTTATTATTGAAAATGCTTTTATCCTGTTATTGCTTCTTGTGATGATTTTTCAATTAAATTTGTTCTTAATGTCCACACATTGTTTTACTTTCGGCTTGTAATAGTATTCATAGATTTATAAAAAAAAAAGAGAGAAATATTTTTTATTACCATATTCTATGGGTTTGTTATTTTTTCAGGATGAGTTCTTTTTGTGAGTCAAACTATTTTGGAGTACATTCAACATTTAACTTTACTTTTTTAACTATTTATGGGAAGAAATAAAACAGCAGCTAAGCTGTAAAAATAAACTGTTAACTTATTCTGTGTATCAAAAAGATGAAGGGGATAGCAAACATATGTATTTTTTGTACAATAAATATACTGGGTTTTTTTAAATTGTTTTGTAAAATTTTAAGAATCATAAATGTAACAGTTTCAATCATTTTAGAAAAAAAGAGACTTAGACAACACATACAAAACTTATGAGTTTTTTTTAGTATCAATTTTAGTTTTTTAATAATTATTTTGGAATACATAACAGTTTGTTAATAATTTTTGCCATTTTTTTATGTAAAGTGAATCAAAATCACAATTCTGCCATAATTTTTGCAGCATTCACCATGCAAGAGAAAAATTGTACTTTTATTCTGAAAATCAAGATTTTCAAGCATTTTTTTCTGTATTTTTTATACTTATCATATTTTGCAAACTATAAGATCCACTGGACCATAAGGTGCACCTAGGTTTTAGAGGAGGAAAATAGGAAAAAAATTGAAGCAAAAAATGTGGCTATGAAGCACTGTTGTGGAGGGATGTGCTGCTGATAGTTATGACAATAATGTCCCTAAATTCTAGAATACTGTCCCACATCCTGAGCCCTTTCCAGGTATATGTGTCAACTATCCTGGTTTATATGTCCTTCATTCTGGTATATATGTTCACTCTTCTTATCCTATCCTAGTATATATGATCCTAATCTTGGGGCCATCCTGGTATATATGATCCACATCCTTGGCCCATCCTGGTATATGTAAGCCCCATCCTGGGCCCATTATTGCATATAAATCCCTCAGTCTGGCATATATGGTTCCAATCCTGATATATTTTGACCCCCATTCAAGTATATAAGTTCCTCATCCTGTAATATATGTCTCCCATCATGCCGCACACAACATGCAAATTTGAAATCTGTCTTATGCTAATCTTTATAACCAAGAACCAAACTTAGGCAGACTTTGCACGCTGCGACATCGGTAACAATGTGTTACCGACGCTGCAACGATAGTCCCCGCCCGCGTCGCAGGTGCGATATCCTGTGATTGCTGCCGTAGCGAACATTATCGCTACGGCAGCTTCACATGCACTCACCTGCCCTGCAACGTCACTCTGGCCGGCTACCCGCCTCCTTACTAAGTAGGCGGGTCATGCGGCGTCATAGCGACGTCACACGGCAGGCAGCCAATAGAAGCGGAGGGGCGGAGATGAGTGAGATGTAAACATCCCTCCCACCTCCGTCCTTCCGCATAGCCGGCCGGGACTCAGGTTGGAGATGTTCCTCGCTCCAGCGGCTTCATACACAGCGATGTGTGCTGCCGCAGGAATGAGGAACAACATCATACCATCGCAGCAGCGGCATTATGGAAATGTCGGACCTTACACCGATCATATGATAACGATGCTTTTGCGCTCGTTAATCATATGTAAAAGGCTTTACACACTACGATGTCGAGAGCTACGCCGGATGTGCGTCACTTTCGATTTGACCACACCGACATCGCACCTGCGATTTCGTAGTGTGCAAAGCCCGCCTTAGTGTTGGGGAGAAATTTTCCACAAAGGTTCTACGTATGATGGTGAAAGAGCTTTCTAAACTTTTTTTAATGATATGGTATGCTTTTAGACAGTAAAATATCAGTCTAGTTGGATTTAATACATGTGCAAAATATTACTAAATATCTCCTTATGAAAGAAAGCTGGTATTTATGGTGAACAGAATTCTTATTATTTCACATATTAACCCCTTAGCGACCCATGACGTACTTGGTATATCAAGGATCATGTGAGGTTAATCTCCGATCTGCACACATATCAGCTGATTTCAACAGTTAAGATGTGTGCCTGCTAGTCTCGAGTGGAATCACTTCCACCCACGAATATTAACCCCTTACATCTCGCTGCCAAAATCTGGCAGCGATATGTATATGCGCGCAGCCATTATTACGACTTATCCCGCCCCCATCGGAAGTCACGTGACATGATCATGTGACTTCCAGTGGTTGCCATGGTAGCACAGGGTCATGTGATCACACCTGTAGCTAACATGTGTCACTTGCTTTCAATGCCGGAATAGTGTCAGCATTGAAAGTAAGGCAGCATATCTGCAGATCTCAGCTGTGTAACTGTGATCTGGAGATATGGCAGAGCGATCAAATTGCTGATCCATATGATTTCCTAAGGGACCTAGCAAAATAAAAAAAAGTTTAAAAAAGTTTTAAAAAATTTAAAAAAAATAAAAAAATAAAAGTTCCAATCACCCCCCTTTTGCCCCATTGAAAATTAAAGGGTTAACAAAAATAAAAAAATATACACATATTTGGTATCACCACGTTTGGAAATGCCCGATCTATAAAAATATAAAATCCATTCATCTGAACGGTAAATGGCATAGCAGCAAGAAAATTCCAAAAGCCAAAATTACGTTTTTGCGGTTGCCACAAATTGTGTGCAAAATGCAATAACAGGCGATCAAAACGTAGCATCTGTGCAAAAATGGTAAAGTTAAAAATGTCAGCTCAAGATGCAAAAAATAAGCCATTACTGATCCATATAGATCAAGGAAAAAAGAGAATGCTACGCGTTTCGGAAAATAGCGCAAAACTTGCTACACTTTTTTTGGACAAGCTTGTGAATTTTTTTTAACCTCAGATACAAGTACACCTATTTATGTTTATGTCTACAAACTCGCACCGACATCAGGCATCACAATAAGACATCAGTTTTACCATATAGTGAACATGGTGAATAAAATATCCCAAAACTATTGTGCGATCACATTTTTTATGCAGTTTTTTCACACTTGAAATTTTTTTTGCTCTTTTCCAGTACTACTATGTGGTAAAACTTATAGTTTCATTTAAAACTACAACTTGTCCCACACAAAATAAGCCCTTGTATGCCAAGATTGACGGAAAAATAAAAAAAAGTTACAGCTCTCGGAAGAAAGGGGCTTAGGGGGTTAAGAATTAAATTATATGTATATGCTCACAACTAGTAAATGACCACATATAGACCAAAATAGAAAATCCAACTAAGAGAGAATATTTTAATATATTTTCTTTTTCTTTACTACATTGAGCCATGGGGAAAGCTATCAAAGGACACATTATATATTAAATACTTAGCATTCCTGTCTGCCACCAACATTGGATAATACCAAGCTTGTTGATGTTAACTTTGTTCTTTTTACTCCCATCTAATTTTCTTGAAACTAATCTACAGTTCTATAAATTTAAAGTTGATTCAGGGTTAATGGTCATCAATTTTCATATTAATGTTCATTAAAGAAACCAAATTTTCATGTGGCTCGTATGTTCCAAATTCAAAAAACAATTTTGTAGAAAATGTCTAAATATATGTTTATCCAGAAAATAAAAAAAAATATTTATGGATATAGTGCACACATATTTATCACATCCCAAAATCATTGATATATTTAATATTCCATATCACTTTATAGAATATAAGATTTATAAGTTAAGAATCAGTCATGATTCATTTCCAAGAAGGCTATGTTAGATTTGAGAAGCTCAATATTACATACAGATTAATTTATGACAAAGGGAAACACATTAGATAATGATAAAATATTCACTAGTTTTCAATTTTAAATCGTGTCATTGATGCCAGTGATAATTAAGGAGATTTGGAATGAACCATTAATAGATATTGCTTTTTTATGGAGCCAGATAGAAGCTTTTGTATGTCATATATTCATATAAAAAATATTTATTGCTTTTAGATAATGCTAATGGATAGGAAAAGTTAGAAATTTCTGGTAATACAGCCATACTTTGTCCTGGCTTTTATACTAATTGTGGTAGAATGGTTAGCATAATAGATTTAACTCCCATGCTTTATTTCATTTAAGCACATTAAAGATAGAATATGCAATTAATTTAATTGACATAACTTTGAGGTGCATTTTTTATTGTCTGCATTATCATTCAGATTGTGATATTCATTACTAGACAAATTAGACAATTGTGTCTTAATGTTCAAAATATATATCATTTGACATTTAGTTCATTCTCTTTTATTGCTCCTAAAACAAACAAGACAACACTTTCAATGTATTGAATTGCAGTGTAGCTAGTTAAAACATCATAGAATAGTCAGTAGTAGCATAGAACAGTCAGTAAATTACCACAATGCAAATAAAGTAGACAAGCAAATGTCATGCTGTGCCAAGAGTTGCAGTTTTTTACTCACAATATGTAGACAATGTCTAGAAATGGAATATACAAAACATCGACAGTGACCGTGATATATTTTACTTGGGACTTTTGTTGTTAAATAGGGTAGAGATGGGATTCATTTTGGTCTAGATTTTGATCACTCCTTCCTTAGAGCTGAAATTATTCAGTCCTTACCCACACCAAAAATTATTTCTACCCAAATGGATTTTATTACTGATCTCCTACCATCAGAAGGCAAATCTGTAATTTGTGTACTGGTAAGGGGATTTAGTAAGAAAAAAGCTTAAGATTGAACGTCTATTTGGGAGTCTTTGAAAAATTGTTTCCAGTAGAGGAACTCAATTTGTTTCTATATTCTGGAGTACATTCTGTAGTAAATGGAATATTGAAATGTCCTTTTCATCAGCTTATCATAAAGAGACTAATCATCAGAATGAATGTGCCAACCAACCAATTGAGCAAATCTTTGATGTTACGTGTCTGACAATCAGTCTAACTGGGTGGAATATATGCCATTATCCAAGTTTGCCATTAACCCCTTAACGACCCATGACGTACTGGGTACGTCATGGATCGTGTGCCAGTAAGCCCCGCCCCCTGCCGCCGGCTGGCGGCCGCGATCCGCGCACATATCAGCTGTTACCAACAGCTGACATGTGTGCCTGCTAGCCGTGGGTGGAATCGCTTCCACCCACGGCTATTAACCCTTTACATTTCGCTGCCAAAATCTGGCAGCGATATGTATATGGGCACCGCCATGACAGTCACTTACCCCGCCCCCACCGGAAGTCACGTGAG
This sequence comes from Anomaloglossus baeobatrachus, assembly GCF_048569485.1. NCBI lineage: Eukaryota > Metazoa > Chordata > Amphibia > Anura > Aromobatidae > Anomaloglossus > Anomaloglossus baeobatrachus. The sequence continues at coordinate 272,207,992 of NC_134358.1, forward strand.
ATGATCACGTGACTTTCAGTGGTTGCCATGGTAGCACAGGGTCATGTGATGACGCCTGCAGCTAACATGACTCACTTCCTCTCAATGCCGGAATACAACCGGCATTGAAAGTAAAGCAGCAAATCTGCAGTTCTCAGCTCTGTAGCTGAGATCTGCAGATAGTGCAGAGCGATCGGATTGCTGATCGCTATAGCCCCCTAGGGGGACTAGTAAAATAAAAAAAAGTAAAAAAAAAGTTTTAAAAAATTAAAAAAAATTAAAAAAACCTAAAAGTTCAAATCACCCCCCTTTCACCCCATTGAAAATTAAAGGGTTAAAAAAATACAAAATACACACATATTTGGTATCGCATGGAAATGCCCGATCTATCAAAATATAAAATAAATGAATTGATCAGTAAACGGCGTAGCGGCAAAACAATTCCAAACGCCAAAATTAAGTTTTTTGGTTGCCACAAATTTTGCGCAAAATGCAATAACAGGCGATCAAAATGTAGCATCTGCGCAAAAATGGTACCGTTAAAAAACGTCAGGTCGAGACGCAAAAAATAAGCCATCACTGAGCCTCAGATCCTGAAAAATGAGAACGCTACGGGTTTTGGAAAATGGCGCAAAATGTGCACCACGTTTTTTGGACAAGCTTGTGAATTTTTTTAACCCCCTTAGATACAAGTAAACCTATACATGTTTGGTGTCTACAAACTCGCACTGACCTGAGGCATCACATAGATATCTGAGTTTTACCATATATTGAACACAGTGAATAAAATATCCCAAAAACGATCACACTTTTTTTGCAATTTTTCCGCACTTGGAATTTGTTTGCCGTTTTCCAGTACACTATATGGTAAAACTTATAGTTTCATTTAAAAGTACAACTTGTCCCGCAAAAAACAAGCCCTCATATGGCAAGATTGATGGAAAAATAAAAAAGTTACGCCTCTCGGAAGAATGGGAGCAAAAAACAAAAACGCAAAAACGGAAAGTGCCCGGGGCTGAAGGGGTTAATAATCAAAATTAAGAATCCATTAAGACATTTTCTTTCTTATGTTTTCCTAGGTATAATCCACATGTTGATTTATGTGAGAGCTCTGAAGTTGAAACTCCATATTATGGAAAATCCATAGACAAATTGATTCTTGTTTTGAACGTTCAAAATTATAAACTTCTAACCTATCCTGCAATGTTGGGTCAAATGTTTAATTAACCCAATCCTAATGTGATGGCTGAAACTGCTTCTCTTTGGTGTGATGTGTGATGTTTGATGTTAGCTGGAATTGATGCTAATACTCATTATTGCTTTTCCAAATTTGCATCAGTCTGGAGAGCAGTCAACACTACATGTCTATTCAAAGAGGAGAGATCTTGTATCTTTTCTACAACTGAAGCATTGAGAGTTTTGAAGTATACATCCCATGGAAGATACCACAACTGCTGTATGTAAATCACAAAGGAAACACTGAGACTGCTGTATACATTACATAGTGGACACTGAGACTGCTGTGTATACATCACATTGAAGACGCTGGCACTGGAGCATATACATCCCATAGGATATACTGGGGCTGCAGCATATACATCACATACTAGACCTCAAGACTGAACTACTTATATCACATAGAAACACTGGGGCTGGTATGTGTACATCACATAGGAGATACTGAGGCTGGAGCATAAACATCACGTGGGCTGCTGGAGCTGTGGCATATGCATCACAGGAGACACTAGGGCATATACTGTACATCACAGGATTTGCTTTTGCATATACATAACAGGAAATGCTGAGGCTATGGCATATATATAACAGGAGATGCTGGGGCTGAAGCATATACATCACATAGGAGATGATGGGGCTAAAGGATATCCGTCAAAGGAGACCCTGGGTCTGCAGCATACACATAACATAGGATATGCTGGGGCATATACATCACAGGTGACTCTGTGACATATACATTGCAGAAGACACTGGGGCATTGGCCAGAGCCAGGATGTAATCCTTCAATTCAAGATCCACAATGTTTAGTAGCAAATGCTGAGTGTGCATGCTCGCAGTGTAATGAGCAATGGAAGATTAGCAGCCAGCCGAATGTGGCTTTCAGGCTAAGCACTGCAGTCCCCGGTTATCTGCCTGGGAACCGTAGAAAACATTGTGTGTTTCAGCTAATAACATCAATGTTGACGTCTTATTAGAAATTTCCATCCGTATTTGCCTGGTAATCCTGGTGCTAAGTGTCCATAAGGTCTTTTTTAAAAGGAAGGGTAGTAACATCTGTTGTTATTCATGTTTCCACTTTTGTCTTGCCTTGTATGATAGCAACAGTGCTTTTCTTTCAATTAAACCTTTGGTGCTATTTAATAAGGGAGAAATGAGTGTATTTTGGGCTACATTTTGTTATTTACTTTCTGAGAGCCTTTTTATACCCCTGAAGCTCTGGTTTCTACAGCCAGTCAATAGCTCTGCTGTCCTGGTATGTACTTCTGAGCTGTGTTCCTGTTTTTTCGTCTTGAATTATCCCATTCTTTGACCTCAGTTTGACATTTGACAGCTTGCTTTACGATTTTGTCCATGATGTGATCTCTTGGCTTTGACCCCGCTTAGCATCCCTTCCTGCCTTTGGCTTGCTCTTCTAGATGGCAGGTCTTCAATGGAAGAAATACAGTGGACCAAATTCTAAGACCAAATCCCGTTACATGGGCTAAAAGACACAACGACTTACCAGCGATCCCGAAAACGATGCGACCTGATAGGGATCGCAGATAAGTCGCTGGGAGGTCGCAGGTGAGATGTCACACAGTCAGATCTTACCAGCGATGCAGGAACAATACAGTTCGCAGTAGCGACCTGTATAACGATCTCAACAGTCACTGTGACCCTGTCACACAGTGTCAAACACAGCGATGTGTCCTGCCCAGCAGGACATCGCCTTTGAAGAAAATGGCCTGGACCATTCAGCAACGACTAGAGATCTCACAGCAGGGGCCTGATCGCTGGTAGGTGTCACACATAACAAGATCGCTAACGGGATTGCTACTGCGTCACGGAAACCCTGACTCAGCTGCGATCTCGCTAGCGATCTCGTTATGTGTGACGGTACCTAAAGTGTGAAGATCAGGGTTCATTTGGAATCTGTCAAACAGAGAGGCTTGTGTTAAGTTTTGTTTGAGGTAGGCTTTTGATCCTGTGATTTTTGACAGACGTGGCACAGGACTATATCAATAGATTGCTTCATTGGTCTTCTATGAAAAACAAAATATTCATTATTTTAATATTTTTCATTTTTGTGTGTTTGTATTTTCCTAACTTTCTTTCAAGTAGCAAACTTGTTTTGTTTGCTCATATGCAAAGCTGTATGATGGCTTGGCTATGTGCAGTAAAAATTGTAGTTTTTAATGACACCTTTCACTTTACCAGTTATTGTAATGAAAAATGTAAAACCATTTTCTGAGACCTGCAAATTTATTTTTTTTTTATGCGTTAGCTCTATTTGTCATTTCTATTAATATGGAATATCCACTAAATGATTGAGCTACTACCTCTAACAAGATCTGATAAGTACAGTACATGGCAGATAAGAGAGCCATTGTTAGACCTCCAATTACTATAGCAACATTTTGACACCCCACAGTCTCGTTGTTGGAGGTTTGTGTCATGTACTGATGGAAATACAGTTTATCATAAACGTGAGTCCATCTCTCCCATTTTTGTAAACATTTTAGTATACCTTTTCATGGTACAATACCGTAGATATGATACTTTAATACAATATAAAGTAGTCAGTGTACAGCTTGTATAACATTGGAAATTTGGTGTGTTCTCTAAAGAAATCAACAAAACCATCAATGTCAAAAACGCTGGCAACATAAGTGAGTACACTCCTAAGGGAAAATGGCCAAATTGTGCCCAAAGTGTCAATATTTTATGTGGCCACCAATTTTTTAAAGCGCTGCCTTAACTCTCGGGAAACTTCTTTCATGCTTTCATGATGACTTCATGGAGCTGGTAGATGTTCGAGACTGCGCACCTCCACCTTTGGTTTGAAGATGCCCCACAGATGCGCTGTAGGGTTTAGTTCTGGACACATGCTTGTCCAATCTTGTATCTTTATTCTTGGTTTCTTTACCAAGGCAGTCAATATCTTGGAGGTGTGCTTGAGATCATTATCATGTTGAAATATTGTTCTGCGTCCCGGTTTCTGAAGAGAGGGATTGTGGTGTGTTTCAGAATATCCCAGTTCATATTGGCCCTAATAGTTCTCTCAATGAACTGTAGCTCCCCACAGCCAGCAGTACTCATGCAGCCCCAAACCGGGACACTCCCATCACCATACTTCACTATAAGCAACACAAACTTAATCCTAATCCTTCTGAGGTGTAAGAAGGAAAAATATAGGAAATCATTTGTGCCAACTGCTATGGGAATGTACAACAATTAAATTAGTGTTACATCATCAAGGTGAATGTCTACTTTATTTCTTCTACTTTCAGTTCACCCGCTGTGTATGTCCTAATCTAATGTATAATGTTCTTCTGTCACCTCTACTGTCTTGTCAATTATGTAATTCATGTTATGATTTAAGTTGTACTGCTGTGATACCATAATTTCCCACGGGATCAATAAAGTGTATCGTATCGTATCGTATCGTAGGATGTCTGGCCTGGACAGCAGAGCAAAAGGTCATCCACGTACTGCAATAGCGTAACCTGTGGATGAGGTGGTTGCCACTGTTCCAGAATTCCTGCCATGGCTGTAGAATAAATGGTAGGTGAATTCATTCCTCCTTGTGGGAGGACTGTTCACATGTACTGTTTCCCTTCATGTGTGAAGGCAAAAAGATACTAACAGTCAGGGTGTAGAGGCACAGAGAAAAATGCATTTGCCAAATCAATTACTGTAAACATTTGGACGTCCCTGGGATTTGTAACAGTAAACCTCGTACGTGGGTTTGGAACAATAGATGTTACACTCTCAGTGACAGTATTGACAGCTCTCAAATCATGCACCATTCTGTATGTGTCAGGGGAACCTTTGGGCCTTTTTTTTCTTGATTTGATACAAGGGAGTGTTACAGGGGAGGACCTTTGTACTAGAGCCCCTGCTTGCACATATTCTCTTATCTCTCTGGTCAGGGCCATTGATTTGGCTGGGCTTAAAGCTGGTGTCACACTAAGCGACAGCGACAACGACGTCGCTGTTACGTCACCATTTTCGGTGACGTAACAGCGACCTTGTAAGTCGCTGTTATGATCGCTGCTTAGCTGTCAAACACAGCAGAAGCAGCGATCATAACGTCGCTGTGCTACATGTGCAGAGAGCAGGGAGCCACGCTTAGCGCTGGCTTCTTGCTCTCCTAGGTACAGTACACATCGGGTTAATTAACCCGATGAGTGCTGCAGCTACATGTCACAGTGCAGAGAGCAGGGAGCCGCGCGCACTGCTTAGCGCTGGCTCCTTGCTCTCCTTGCTACAGTATACATCGGGTTAATTACCCGATGTGTACTGCAGCCACATGTGCACAGTGCAGGAGCCGGCGTCTGGCAGCAAGAGCGGAGGCCGGTAACGAAGGTAAATATCGGGTAACCAGGGAAAGGTCTTCCCTTGGTTACCCGATGTTTACGCTGGTTACACCTTACCGCAGCTGCCAGACGCCGGCTCCTGCTCCCTCTGCTCGCTTCATTTCGTCGCTCTCTCGCTGTCACACACAGCGATGTGTGTGTCACAGCGGGAGAGTGCCGACCAAAAAATGAAGCTGGACATTCAGCAACGACCGGCGACCTCACAGCAGGGGCCAGGTCGTTGCTGGATGTCACACACAGCGACAGCGACGGGACGTCGCTGCAACGTCACAGAAAATGGTGACGTAGCAGCGACGTCGTTGTCGTCGTCGTTATGTGTGACACCAGCTTTAGGGATACTGTTTTGTCAAGGGAATTTCAGACACCAATCCCTCCAGTCCCTTCGTGGTCACCAGTTTCCTAGGCCAGAGGCAAAGGAGGAGAGAAGGGAGGAGGAGTGTCAGTCTGCTCCATCTCCTATTTGGGGTTTTTGCACTGTCTGGAGTAATGTCCATTCTGTCCACAATTCCAGCACTGCACGGTCACTAGGTCACCTGGTGCTCCCCTTCTCTGCTTCCAATGTTTTGCTTGTGCTCTAGCATACATAACTGATTGCTTGCAGTTTGTCAGTTCAACCCCCTTAGCTACTTGTAGAAGGTCTGTTGGGTCCATATTTCTCCACTCAGGTCTGGCTGTCTGTACTACCTTTCGTAAAACCTTATTCATACCATTAACGAATATACTCATTAGTATTTTGTCATCAAGGGAGTTTCTGACTTTGTACCCCATGTCTGCCCACTTCAGCTGTAACCTCCAAAAGTACGTCTCTATACTCTCCCCTTCCTGCTGTGTTACGTCAGTCAGGGAAAGAGGGAAAGGTTGGTCTTCAGGGTCAGATAACTGTTTCAACATCTCTAGCTGGTCAGAGGGGTTCCAGGGATGATATTGCTGTGTCTGTCTGATTCTAGTGACCTTCCTTGGTCGGGATGTATTTGATTTTTTGGTACTGGTCCTAGGGCGTTCTTTTCTTTCCTCACCGTCAGAGTAACGTCCAACCTCCTCCCCAAAACTGAATTCCTTCACTACCTCTGTCTCAGAGTCAGCGTCCTCTGCCATCACATGTGATCTGGTTTGAACAGGATTTAGTGCAATCTGCTTAGGGCGAGTAACATTACATGTAGCACAAGTACCTCTACAGTCTGGGTTTTTCTGACTACAATGTTTACAAGTCCATTCATCTGGTCTGGGTTTCTGATTATGTGAAGTTGGGGCAGTAGCAGTCACAGTTTTTGCTTTTGGTGCATTAAAACATTTATAATACACTTTACATAATAATAATATAACAATACATCCCACCGTTATTTCTTTACATCCACAATGCTGCACCTCTTCAGCCACACAACACCATTTATTTACTTGTTGCTCTACTCTCTTGTCTTTTCTGAATCTGTCCCATTTCTCAACATCCAAACACCCACACTCTGGCATGTCTGCCTTCCTGAGTATTGGTCTGACATTTCTCACTGCTGCCTTGCCTTCCCTTTCTTGCACTATCTGTTTGGCTGTTTTGGATCCCGCTGGAGCCCCACACTGCACACTGAACAAGTTGCCCATGGCTTCAACTTATTCCCACACAGCCCACCTTTCTGCAAATGCCCTCTTAGTGTCCCTGGACCTTGTCAAAACAAGCCACACTCCTCTGGCAAGTCAGAATGGGCTCTCAAGTTGTAGCTGGAAGGCTTAGTCAGCACTCTCACCTGCTACACTTGCAGGGTGTATTGGGAAGGGTTAAAAAAACACCTCTCTCACCCAATAGACCAGATGACTAAAGCAGGAACGACCAGGTGTGATAGTCCTCTCACCTACTAGACTACCTCCATGTAAGTGGGAAGGCCACACTGCTCTCTAACCCACTTAGACCTGATGTGCAGTTGGGTACCCCATGCTGAGTCTTTTTACAGTATTCCAGCAACGAACGTAAACTAGTGTTAAACCAAACCAATCCTCAGAGCTGACTTCTTACAGAGGGCAGGAGACAGAAAATCGTGTAGCGCCTCACTTTCCCCGTCCCAACAGAATAGCGACAGCACACACAGTTTGTTTAGCAAGAGTCTTATCTCAAAAGAATTCTTTGTCCAGACTCCGCCTTCCAAAGCATCCAACTTTCCTAATACCCACTGGTATACACAATCCTAGCAGAAAATTGAGACTACTTATGTACCTTCACAGCACTAATATTCTACTGAAAGGAAAAAAAAATACTTTGCTATAAAACCTTCGTCTCCATTGTGAGGGGAAGAAACATACGATATCTCACTATGAGGACAGATCACAGGACCACTTGTCCACTCATTCATTGATTCCAGTAACAATACACCTTCCAAGGATCAGTTAACCTCACATGTAAATAAAATTATCTAAACCGCTCTTGACACTGATGGGAAAAAAATACATATGTCAGGTATCCACTCAAATACTCTATATGGCTATGCCCTGTGACATTTCACAACCAGAACATTTTTCCACAGTCCACAGTATGGCCTATAACCATTATTTTATACATACATATTATTTTACCAAGTCCCTTATCTCAATTACTTGTCACTTTTGCTATTCAGATGCTTCTCATCAATATACAACAACCTATTGCCTGCCTACTTTATCTAGGCATTAGTATGAAACCACTTATGAACACATATCCCTAGACCAGTATATTGCCCATCAAAGATGCAAAGATGGCCAATGAAAAACACAAAACACAGCAACACAGCAAATGTAATTATACAGAGACTGTCCCAAATTCCATGCTATGCCATCTATGCAATCAGTTAATGGACAGACAACAGATTATCTTATTACTCTATTTTTCAACTCTCATTCAGACATGCATGAGAAAAAAAAAAACAATACTCACTGGTGATGCCAGAGTTCTTGAGCCGTGTGTACAGCCTTACCCAGAATATTCGGGAAGTCAGAGAGAGTGAAATAAAGTGTAAGAATAAAGCTTCTCACCTTGCTGCAGTTGAAATTTCACTGTCTCAAGAGTCCCCAAAACTTCTTCCGAATAGGCTGGTTGGCCACGGCTCCACGTTGGGCACCAGAAACTGTTGTAGCTGTTCTGTTTTGTCACAAAAGTCAGCTTATGGGATCACCAGTGACATCCTGTTGACATAGGCCTCTTTGCCTACGTCAATATCGAGCGCTTGGAGAAAAGACCTGCATTCAAGTGAGCATAATTAGTTTTCTGTTCATTCAGCCAAGGTATAGATTATTTATACCATTTACAGATCAATGTGACATTGCAAAAAAGGCTTCTAGCTGGAAATTTACAAGTTGATCATATGACCTTTAAGTTTGAGCAAAACAAAAATGTAGAGTCATGCATATGAGATAAAAACATTTAGCAGACAATAATAATCCTTGAGCATATTTCTTATTCTGAAGGCTTCACAATAACTATGAACTTAACCCACATATACTAATGGAACAATGAGATATTTAAAATGAAGAAATATAGAATCTATTAAAACCTTCTATATCAAAGTCAATGAGAAAACCAATTGAAAACACACACACACATGCTGTATATATATATATATATATATATATATATATATATATATATATATATATACTCATATACTATATATATATATATATAGATATATATAGATATATATATATATATATATATAAAAAGGGTAACGCAAATATTAGCACAAAAGCGCATACTGTCATACAGTGAGTGCACACAGAAACAATGTATCTCCTGGATTCTGATTGTTTGAATTGATTTTATATTTATTATATTCAGATTGGCAAATTATTAGTTTATTTCTGTGTATCTTTTAAGACATTTTTACCTTTTGATCAGTGTCTATATTAAACTTTTCTGTTAAATAAATATATTATTTTTACAAAATGAGGTTTCATGAGTGCTGATATCTGATTTTTTTTCAAGCAGCTTATAAAAATCAAGTTAAATGTCATATTACAGCTTGGTAATAGTTGAGATACATTAACAATGTGCGACTTTAACAATAAAAAGTACATTTCTGCTTTGTAAGACTCTTGCTTAAAAAAAGTGATGTAATTTTTTACAAGTGAAAATAAATTGCAGAGATATATATTGTGACAGAGTAATTGCAGGGCAGATGTGGTCATAAATTTGGGACTGCATTTGTCAATAAATTAGCCTAACTTTTACTTAGATATTGTGTTAAATAACACCAGTATTAAAATGAGACAATAAGTGTTGATTCTGTAAGACTTACTTTACACTATGCGTAGCAGTGATCTTCACTTAACTAAAGATATATAATATATATACCTTTTTTCCAATAAACCAATCATTAATTCACCGTTGATTCAATTGGAGTAAATAATGACTATATATAGTGCTGGCCAAAAGTATTGGCACCCCTGCAATTCTGGCAGATAATGCTCAGTTTTTTCTTGAAAATGATTGCAAGCACAAATTCTCTGGTATTATTATCTTCATTTATTTTGTCTTCAATGAAAAAAAACAAAAATTGTCATAAAGCCAAATTGGATGTAATTCCACACCAAACATAAAAAAGGGGGTGGACAAGTATTGTCACTGTTTGAAAAATCATGTGATGCTTCTCTAATTTGTGTAATTAACAGCACTTGTAACTTACCTGTAGCACCTAACAGGAGTTGGTAATAACTAAATCACACTTGCAGCCAGTTGACATGGATTAAAGTTGACTCAACCTCTGTCCTGTGTCCTTGTGTGTACCACATTGAGCATGGAGAAAAGAAAGAAGACCAAAGAATTGTCTTAGGACTTGAGAATCCAAATTGTGAGGAAGCATGAGCAATCTCAAGGCTACAAGTCCATCTCCAAAGACGTGAAAGTTCTTGTGTCTAAGGTGTGCTGTGTCATCAAGAGGTTTAAAGCCCATAACACTGTGGCTAACCTCCCTAGATGTGTAAGGAAAAGAAAAATTGAAAAGAGATTTCAACGCAAGATTGTGCGGATGGTGGATACAGAACCTCGACTAACATCCAAACAAGTTCAAGCTGCCCTGCAGTCCGAGGGTAAAACAGTGTCAACCCGTACTATCCGCCGGCGTCTGAATGAAAAGGGACTGTATGGTAGGATACCAAGGAAGACCCCACTTCTTACCCCAAGATATAAAAAAGCCAGGCTGGAGCTTGCCAAAACTTACCTGAGAAAGCCTAAAACGTTTTGGAAGAATGTTCTCTGGTCAGATGAGACAAAAGTAGAGCTTTTTGGGAAAAGCAATCAACATAGAGTTTACAGGAAAAAAAAAAGAGACATTCAAAGAAAAGAATACGGTCCCTACAGTCAAACATTGCGGAGGTTCCCTGATGTTTTGGGGTTGCTTTGCTGCCTCTGACACTGGACTGCTTGACCGTGTGCATGGCATTATGAAGTCTGACAACTACTAACACATTTTGCAGCATAATGTAGGGCCCAGTGTGAGAAAGCTGGGTCTTCCTCAAAGGTCATGGGTCTTCCAGCAGGACAATGATGCAAAACACATTTCAAAAAGCACTAGAAAATGGTTTGATAGAAAGCTGGAGACCACTAAAGTGGCCAGCAATAAGTCCATATCTGAATCCCATAAAACACCTGTGGAGAGATCTCAAAATGGCAGTTTGGAGAAGGCACCCTTCAAATCTCAGGGACCTGGAGCAGTTTGCCAAAGAAGAATGGTCAAAAATTCCAGCAGAGCATTGTAAGAAACTCATTGATGGTTACTGGAAGTGGTTGTTCTCAGCTATTTTGGCTAAAGATTGTGCAACCAAGAATTAGGCTAAGGCTGCCAATACTTTTATCTGGCCCATTTTTGGAGTTTTGTCTGAAATGATCAATGATTTGATTTTTGTTTCATTCTCTTTTGTGTTTTTTCATTGCAAGCAAAATAAATGAACATAATAATACTTAGTGTCGATATGCGTAGTTCCCACTGATCCTTATCATGAGCTGTATATGCTAGATTTTATGAGAAAAAAAATAAATAAATGTGGATTATTTTACTGGACCTGCACTGAATTTTCCTTCTTCCTCTATTATCTGATGGCCAGACTATTCCGTGCACAGGACGTTATTTACCAGCATACAGCTGACTGGTGAGCTGGACTCTCTTTCTTGCATTCATGGACAGCTGCAAATGGCAGATGCCAATGCATTTCCACATGGTTTGGTGCAACAATTATATCTGTCTGGGGGTTTAAAGAGCTTTGCACTTTGCTAAATGAAGAAGTGAGGACTTTTTATAAACTGTCCAAATATTATTACATTAGGATGAAGACAAAATAGATATATTTTACTATACTGAATGTGTAAAAGTAATGGCTTCTTGATCCGAAGTGAAAAAAACCCAACCTTTTTTTGAGGTTCACTTCTCTTTTGTTAATCTCCAAATCTTGGGCAATTTAAAGGATTTTCATCAAGATATCCCAAAAGTATCCCCTTATTTCTGAAGACAAAACAGTGCCACTGTTTTGAACATGAAGAAGTTCTTGCCTGTTGTCATCAAGTCTTTTGAAATAATAGCTCTATCTTCTGAGATGTTTATTGAGGGTGCAAAAACATGAGAGTATGTGTCCCAGCCTCAGTAGTACAGTGAAGCATTATACGGCCTAAGCCACACGGCATGAAAAACGGAGCGAGTAGAATGCGATAAAACATTGCATTCCACTCGGACCAATATTAGCCTATGTGCCAGCACCCATGAGCGATGACTTTCTCAGTCCTAATCAGACCGAGAAAATAGTCACAGCATGTTGTGGGTGCAATGTGATCCTTGTTTTTCTCACACCCAGTCAAGTCTATGTACACCGGTGTACTACGAATGCAGAGCGAGAATGGGAATAGCCGGCAACGGAGGAGAAAGGGAGATAAATCCCTCCCTCTCCTTGTCAGCGCCGGCCCGCCCCTCCACAGCACCAGGCCGCCCCTTCTCAGTGCCAGGCCGCCCCCCGCAGCTGTGGTCCGATCGCATGATCGGACCTCAGTCACAGTGACACTTGCATGACACTCGGCTCCCACTGTCCTGCCAGTGGGAGCCATGTTTCATGCAAGGATGGCAGTAGATCCTCGTTTGGCCCCGGCCTAATATCTGTGCCATTTACTCTACCCTTTGTTTCTTCTTCAACCAACAACAACAAAGGACCAAGCACTAAACACTGAAATTTGACAACAGTGGAGAGTCATTCCTGCTCAAATATAATGCTGCAAAAAAATCTTCAGCACCTAAGTGGGTTAGGGATGCTGTTTTGCCAAATTTTTAACACTAATGTTCAGATACGACTTCAAAGAAGGCAATTAAGCAATTTTATTAAAATATAATAATATAAAATACAAAATTAAAGGAACATTAGAATACTACATACACTTTTGTATATTGAGCATACAATTTATGTAATTATATCACAAAGGAGCTTTGAACCCCATCTGTCTGGTTCATCAGTCAGAGAAGCATGACAAAGACAAAGAACTCCTGGAAAAGTTTCAAAACTAAACCAGGCATCCCATGGATATAAGGGGTACTTTACACGCATCAACATCGCTAGCGATTGCTAGCAATGTCGAGCGCGATAGTACCCGCCCCCGTCGCTTGTGCGACATTTGGTGATCGCTGCCGTAGCGAACTTTATCGCTACGTCAGTGTCACACGCACATACCTTGTCAGCGACATTGCTGTGACAGCTGAACAGTCCCTCCCTCAATGGGGAGGTGGATTCCGCATCATAGCGATGTCACTGGGCATCACTAAGCAGCCGTCCAATAGAGAGGGGTAGAGATGAGCGGGACGTAACATCCCACCCACCTCCTTCCTTCCGCATTGCTGGTGGATGCAGGTAAGGAGATGTTCGTCGCTCCCACGGTGTCTCACATAGCGATGTGTGATGCCAAAGAAACGACGAACAACATCGTACCAGTTGCTGCAGCAATATTAAGGAAATGAGCGACATGTCAACGATCACCGTTTTTGAACGATTTTGGGATCCCTGATCGTCGCTCATTTGTGTCACATGCTGTGATGTCGGTAACGGCACCGGATGTGCGTCACTACCGACATGACCCCGACGATATATCGTTACCGATATTACAGCGTGTAAAGTACCCTTTAGTACACAAATAGCTACTGCTGTTTTTGTCAAATTTCTCTGGCTTATGTAGTGAGTTTGCACAAATTGCACAAGTCTCAAGTTAATGGGTCTATTTAACCTTTGCCCTCCATTGGCCAGCTTTTGGGGTTAGATGAATCAGAGTTACAAGGCAAAAAATTATAATAAACACACATAATTCAAAACTCTCAAGAATCACATAATTCTCCAGTAGATAATTATTTGAAATAAATCTCAAGGTTTCGTCACATTGCACAGATTGTTTGTCTGTATCAAAAATATGTTATATTGGTGACAGGAGGCACCTGAACATTCGTTTTTTGTATTTGTGGTATGTCATTGTCTGTTTTAAAACAAAATTGTTTGGAAACAGTAAAGCTTTCAAATTTATGCTCACACTACTGGATTTCCTTTACTGCTGAACTCCATTCCTTGTTTCAACAATATGTTGTAGCTTAACATAATATATGAACTCAAAATAGCCATTTTTATATTTGCACTACATTCAACCCATAGCTATTGAGAGCCATACATTATTTATGCAAGGTATCATACCATAAGGGGATGGTTTTAGTGGCTGATTAAAAAACATATACAGCTGCACACTAAAATGCCAGAAATGAATAAGGGATTTCTGTAGAGTTGAGCGCGGTTCGTGGTTCGTGGTTCTCCAGTTCGCAGCTCTAGTGATTTTGGGGGCTGTTCTGGATCGAACTAGAACTCGAGCTTTTTTGCAAAAGCTCGATAGTTCTAGATACATTCAAGAACGGTTCTAGCAGCAAAAAAAACCAGCTAATTCCTAGCTGGCTTTCCGCTGTAATAGTGTAAGTCACTCTGTGACTCACACTATTATGACATTTCAGTGTATAGTGTGCGGGAACAGCGCATTCAGATCACTGCTGTATGTATAATGGCGATCGCCAGGTTTATTTTTTTTCCTTGTCTTCCTTCCCTAAGCGCGTGTAGTGGGGAGGGCCAGCATGTCAGCCAATCCCAGACACACACACAGCTAAGTGGACTTTTAGCCAGAGAAGCAACGGCATGTATGATAGGATGTCCATGTCACATGTCCCTGCGTTATAAAAACGAGTATCTGCCCGTCCGGACGCCATTATCTCTTCTGCGTCCTTGGTGTCAGACATCACTGGCGCAGCTCCTATCGCCGATACAGCTGTATACGCACCATACACAGCGCTGGACAGCATAGGGATAGCACTTTCTATCAGTCCTTTTAAGGGCTCATACCGGCAGGGTCAGAGCCATAGGTGACAGGTCCTGAAAACAGAGTTTAACAGTTACACAAGATGACAGCGTCTGTGTAGGTAAGGTCAGGGATTTCCTCGCTGCATTTCCCCATTAGGAGGGATAGAAAGGCAGGCTTCCTTTCCTCTACCCAGAGACCCACAACCCTGCCACTGTACCCTCCTGCCCTTTGCACACTCCAACTCATTGTTACTAAGACATTATACGAGCAAACACTGAGTGAACTTAGTGGAATCCTAAACGTGGCTAATGGACTTCTGTATAGTCCTACTAGTGCAAAGATATTTGCAGCACCTCTGCCTGCATTGCACACTCAAACTCATTATAACTAAGCCATCATACTAGCAAACACTGAGTGTACCTAGTGGCATCCTAAACGTGGCTATTGGACTTCTGTATAGTCCCAGTAGTGCACAGATATTTGCAGCACGTCTGGCTGCATTGCACAATCAAACTGATAGTTACTAAGCCATTATACTAGCAAACACTGAGTGTACCTAGTGGCATCCTAAACGTGGCTATTGGACTTCTGTATAGTCCCAGTAGTGCACAGATATTTGCAGCACGTCTGGCTGCATTGCACACTCAAATTCATTGTTACTAAGCCATTATACTAGCAAACACTGAGTGAACTTAGTGGCATCCTAAACGTGGCTATTGGACTTCTGTATAGTCCCAGTAGTGCACAGATATTTGCAGCACGTCTGGCTGCATTGCACACTCAAATTCATTGTTACTAAGCCATTATACTAGCAAACACTGAGTGAACTTAGTGGCATCCTAAACGTGGCTATTGGACTTCTGTATAGTCCCAGTAGTGCACAGATATTTGCAGCACGTCTGGCTGCATTGCACACTCAAATTCATTGTTACTAAGCCATTATACTAGCAAACACTGAGTGAACTTAGTGGCATCCTAAACGTGGCTATTGGACTTCTGTATAGTCCCAGTAGTGCACAGATATTTGCAGCATGTCTGCCTGCATTGCACACTCAAACTCATTGTTACTAAGCCATTATATTAGCAAACACTGAGTGAACTTTGTGGCATCCTAAACGTGGCTATTGGACTTCTGTATAGTCCCAGTAGTACAAAGATATTTGCAGCACGTCTGCCTGCATTGCACACTCAAACTCATTATAACTAAGCCATTATACTAGCAAACACTGAGTGAACTTAGTGGCATCCTAAACGTGGCTATTGGACTTCTGTATAGTCCCAGTAGTGCAAAGATATTTGCAGCACGTCTGCCTGCATTGCCCACTCAAACTCATTATAACTAAGCCATTATACTAGCAAAAACTGAGTGAACTTAGTGGCATCCTTAACGTGGCTATTGGACTTCTGTATTGTCCCACTAGTGCAAAGATATTTGCAGCACGTCTTCCTGCATTGCACACTCAAACTCATTGTTACTAAGCCATTATACTAGCAAACACTGAGGAAACTTAGTGGCATCCTAAACGTGGCTATTGGACTTCTGTATTGTCCCACTAGTGCAAAGATATTTGCCGCACGTCTGCCTGCATTGCACACTCAAACTCATTATAACTAAGCCATTATACTAGCAAACACTGAGTGAACTTAGTGGCATCCTAAACGTGGCTATTGGACTTCTGTATTGTCCCACTAGTGCAAAGATATTTGCAGCACGTCTGCTTGCATTGCACACTCAAACTCATTGTTACTAAGCCATTATACTAGCAAACACTGAGTGAACTTAGTGGCATCCTAAACGTGGCTATTGGACTTCTGTATAGTCCCACTAGTGCACAGATATTTGCAGCACCTCTGCCTGCATTGCACACTCAAACTCATTGTTACTAAGCCATTATACTAGCAAACACTGAGCAAACTTAGTGGCATCCTAAAAGTGGCTGTTGGACTTCTGTATAGTCCCACTAGTGCAAAGATATTTGCAGCACCTCTGCCTGCATTGCACACTCAAACTCATTGTTACTAAGCCATTATACTAGCAAACGCTGAGTGAACTTAGTGGCATCCTAAACGTGGCTATTGGACTTCTGTATAGTCCCACTAGTGAGAAGATATTTGCAGCACGTCTGCCTGCATTGCACACTCAAACTCATTGTTACTTACTAAGACATTATAATACCAAAAATTGAGTAAACTTAGTGGCATACAAGAAGTGGCTGTTGTACTCCATTAGTGCCCCACTGGTGCAAATCTTTGTGGAGCACCTGTGCAGGACACCCTCCTGCTCTGTTTTTAATAAGCTATAATGATAGCAAAAAATACTGCCATTCAGTGGCATCATAGAACTGGATGTTGTATTCCATTATTGTCCCACTGGTGCCAAGCTATTTCTAGCACCTGTGCAGGACACCCTCCTGCTCTGTCTTTAATAAGCTATAATGATAGCAAAAAATACTGCCATTTAGTGGCATCATAGAACTGGCTGTTGTATTTCATTATTGTCCCACTGGTGCCAAGCTATTTCTAGCACCTGTGCAGGACACCCTCCTGCTCTGTTTTTAATAAGCTATAATGATAGCAAAAAAAACTGCCATTCAGTGGCATCATAGAACTGGATGTTGTATTCCATTTTTGTCCAACTGGTGCCAAGCTATTTCTAGCACCTGTGCAGGACACCCTCATGCACATTTTGCTACGCTAATGTTATAGCAAACTCAGGGAATTCATTGCTGCATTTGATAATTCGGAGGGATAGAAAGTGAGGCTTTCTTTAGCTTTTCCTTCTGTTCATAGACAGCATCTCCAAGTCCACACCCGAAGAGCAATTTCTCCTCCACGTGTAAGTGTGGAGAGGCAGCTAGTGCGCATGCGTGTGCCGATTTACCCCAGCTGCAGCCTAACTACAGTGTTTCGCCTAGTGAGTATGCTCAGCCTGACTGTGCCATTCCTGACGCTAAGTCTTCATTTCGGGATACAGCGCATGCTCCCACACTTAGTGTGAAAAGCCTCTTTGCACAGGTACTTGCATTCCGTGCCGGGTCTAAGTCCTGTTTTGTGCCGAGACACCATGCTAAAGCTGATAGTCTTTTTTAGAGACTCTATTTCATGCAACTGACCATGCTCAGGCACTTACTGCATCAGAAACTAGGTCCGGTAATGAACTCTTTGGCCCTGCCCCTGATGTGGGGGGCCCATATAGACCACAGGGCATCAGGTGTCCTGACGATGTGGCCAGGCCACTCCCAAATGGCTTGCAGAGGCCCACCCCTATGACTTCTCACCTCATTATTGATGGTCAGACGATGACTGGTGAGGTGTTTGTGTCGTGGCAGCCATGAGGTCATTATGGAAGTTGCGGTTCCAAATAGGACGCTAGTTATGCCACTCATGACGTGTCACTCTGCTTTTGTCTCCAGGAGGTGCATTGTGGTCCACCCTGGTTTGGGGCGGACCCAGGTTATAAAACGGGCTGGAGCCAACAAGGAGGTGCGCAGTCTTCTATTATGCTCCGAAAGAGCACACCTCCATGTGTTGAACCCATTGTGGCTTTAGGCCAGAGGTAGGCAGGGATAGGGCGTCGATGCAGGCCGCCACCACAGTTGGTAATGCAGAACGGTTAAGACTAGAGATGAGCGAACCGGTCCCGGTTCGGCTTGAGGTTGGTTCGCCGAACGGAGGTCCCGTTCGAGTTCGGTTCGTCGAACGTTCGACGAACCGAACTCGAACCGCATAGGAAACAATGGCAGGCATTCACAAACACATAAAAACACATAGAAAACACCCTCAAAGGTGTCCAAAAGGTGACAAACAACTCACAACACAACACAAACACATGAGAAAGTGACAAGGACATATACTCATGTGAAAACAAAAGAGCAGGACAAGGAAAAAGAGGAGGAGACACAGATATAGGCACGCCCTTCTAAAATCATGTAAAACACCGCAAGGTGACTCGAAGCGGAGTCTTCCTTTTTTCCAAAAATTGGGCCACACACACACCCACCCATTCAGTGGCAGCAGTTGTGCCCCAGTTGTACAATTCACAGCTAGGTTTGCATCAAGCACATTCAAAAATACGCCATAATTAACTGTCCCTAGGATGACACCAGGGTAGGTAGCAAAGTCTTTCCTGATCCCAGCTCTGTTCATCTTGGCTCCTTTTAAAAAACACAGCAAGCAAGGGTTACTCCAAGCGGAGTCTCCCTTTTTTCCAAAAATTGGGCCCCACACACACCCACCCCTTCAGTGGCAGCAGTTGTGCCCCAGTTGTACACCTCACAGCTAGATTTGCATCAAGCACATTCAAAAATGCGCCATAGTTAACCGTCCCCAGGATGACACCGGGGTAGGTAAAAGTCTTTGCTGAACCATGACTTGTTCATCTTGGCTCCTTTTAAAAACAATGTAAGCAAGGGTTACTCCAAGCGGAGTCTCCCTTTTTTCCAAAAATTGGGCCCCACACACACCCACCCCTTCAGTGGCAGCAGTTGTGCCCCAGTTGTACACCTCACAGCTAGATTTGCATCAAGCACATTCAAAAATACGCCATAATTAACCGTCCCCAGGATGACACCAGGGTTGGTAGCAAAGTCTTTCCTGATCCCAGCTCTGTTCATCTTGGCTCCTTTTAAAAAACACAGCAAGCAAGGGTTACTCCAAGCGGAGTCTCCCTTTTTTCCAAAAATTGGGCCCCACACACACCCACCCCTTCAGTGGCAGCAGTTGTGCCCCAGTTGTACACCTCACAGCTAGATTTGCATCAAGCACATTCAAAAATACGCCATAATTAACCGTCCCCAGGATGACACCAGGGTAGGTAGCAAAGTCTTTCTTGATCCCAGCTCTGTTCATCTTGGCACCTTTTAAAAAACACAGCAAGCAAGGGTTACTCCAAGCGGAGTCTCCCTTTTTTCCAAAAATTGGGCCCCACACACACCCACCCCTTCAGTGGCAGCAGTTGTGCCCCAGTTGTACAATTCACAGCTAGGTTTGCATCAAGCACATTCAAAAATACGCCATAATTAACCGTCCCCAGGATGACACCAGGGTAGGTAGCAAAGTCTTTCCTGATCCCATCTCTGTTCATCTTGGCTTCTTTTAAAAACAATGTAAGCAAGGGTTACTACAAGCGGAGTCTCCCTTTTTTCCAAAAATTGGGCCCCACACACACCCACCCCTTCAGTGGCAGCAGTTGTGCCCTAGTTGCAAACAGGATGTTTTGATTTGCATCAAGCACATTCCAAATCCACAAGCATTTACTCTCCCCAGGATGACACAGGGGTAGTAAATTCCTTCTGGATCCATGACTTGTTCATTTTGATGAACGTCAGTCTGTCCACATTGTCACTGGACAGACGCGTGCGCTTATCTGTCAGCACACACCCAGCAGCACTAAAGACACGTTCAGAGACAACGCTGGCAGCTGGACACGACAAAATCTCCAAGGCGTAACTGGAGAGCTCTGGCCATTTTTCTAGATTTGAAGCCCAAAAGGAGCAAGGCTCCATTTGCAAAGTCATGGCATCGATGTTCATTTGGAGATACTCCTGTATCATCCTCTCCAGCCGTTGACTATGTGTCAGACTTGTTGTCTCTGGTGGCCTTGCAAAAGAGGGTCTAAAGAAATTATGAAAAGATTCCATAAAATTGCTGTTACCAGCACCAGATACGGTCCTACTGGTACGGGTAGACTGTTGAAGATGACGAGACCGTCCCATGTTTGGCAAGTTACAACTGGGAGAATCACTCCCTGCACCTGCACGGTTGTTTGGTGGAAAAGCCGAGCTAAGATCGAGTAACAGCTTCTGCTGATACTCCTGCATACGTGCGTCCCTTTCTATGGCTGGAATTATGTCACAAAATTTGGACTTCTATCGGGGTTCTAATAGTGTGGCAAGCCAGTAGTCATCATTAGAGTTGAGCGCGGTTCGTGGTTCGAGGTTCTCCAGTTCTAAGCTCGAGTGATTTTTGGGGCTGTTCGAGATCGAACTAGAACTCGAGCTTTTTGCAAAAGCTCGATAGTTCTAGATACGTTCGAGAACGGTTCTAGCAGCAAAAAGCAGGGCTTTTTACAGCTACAGTGAGCAGGAGCCATCGCTGGCAGCCTGCCACAAGCTGGTAACCAAGATAAATATCGGGTATCCAAGCAAAGCGCTTTGGTTAGTAACCCGATGTTTATCTTAGTTACGTGCAGGAAGCCCACACTTCCCGCTCAGCTCACTCCGCCCCCTCCTGCCCGCGGCGTGTACACATATACACACACACACACGTACACATACATACACACACACACTCACACACACACACACATCCCCCCCCCCCGCTCGGCTTACCTGCGGTGATGAAGTCCCGCCATCCCGACCTCAGCGCTGTCACTGTCCTCCATGGCCGCCGCTTGTCACATCACCTCTCGCTTCCGACCCGAGACGTCACGGACCTCTCGCGATACTTGATGTGAAGGCGCCGGTCATTGACCTCAGTGACAGGGGCTGTCAGTGTGCTGGAGATCAGCGCAGGTAATGTACCTCGCTGACAGCAGCACTTGTCATCCCCTGCAGTGAACTGGGCTGACCCATTGATGTTAGCTCAGGTCACTGCATTGCTCTCCCAGTCAATGGGGAACATCCTGCTCTTCATTGACTGGGACAGTGTGGATCGTCATGGCAACCCCTTGGATTACACCAGACCTGGATTTGTTTTTCATTCTAATAAATTGGTTAAAGAGGGAATGTTTTGGGGAGTGTTTTTTCAAATAAAAATGTGGTTGTCGTCTATTTTTTTTTTATTACTGACTGGGTTGGTGATGTCGGGTATCTGATAGACGCCTGACCTCACTAACCCCAGGGCTTGATGCCAGGTGACATTACACATCTGGAATTAACCCCATATATTACCCCGTTTGCCACCGCACCAGGGCGCGGGATGAGCTGGGGCGAAGCACCAGGATTGGCGCATCTAATGGATGCGCCACTTCTGGGGCGGCTGCGGCCTGCTATTTTTAGGCTGGGGAGAGTCCAATAACCATGGACCTCCCTAGTCTGAGAATATCAGGCCCCAGCTGTCTGCTTTACCTTGGCTGGTAATCCAATTTTGGGGGACCCCTACGTGGTTTTTTTTTTTAATTATTTATTTAATTTAAAATAACAGCGTGGGGTGCCCTCAGTTTTGGATTACCAGCCAAGGTGAGGTTGCCAGCTGTGGTCTGCAGGCTGCAGCCGTCTGCTTTACCCTAGCTGGCTACAAAACTAGGGGGAACCCTACGTCATTTTTTTTACATTTTTTTGGCTAAATACAAAGCTAAGCACCCCTTAGTGCCACATGAAAGGCACCAAAGGGTGCTCCACTTTTTTCTCCACTTTTTTCTCCACTTGAGAAAAAATGGAGAAAAAGTGGAGCAAAAGTGGAGAAAAAGTGGAGAAAAAGTGGAGAAAAAGTGGAGAAAAAAATGGAGAAAAAGTGGAGAAAAAGTGGACAAAAAAATGGAGAAAAAGTGGAGAAAAAGTGGAGAAAAAGTGGAGAAAAAGTGGAGAAAAAAATGGAGAAAAAATGGAGAAACAGTGGAGAAAAAGTGGAGAAAAAGTGGAGAAAAAGTGGAGGAAAAATGGAGAAAAAGTGGAGAAAAAGTGGAGAAAAAAATGGAGAAACAGTGGAGAAAAAGTGGAGAATAAATGGAGAAAAAGTGGAGAAAAAGTGGAGAAAAAAATGGAGAAAAAGTGGAGAAAAAGTGGAGAAACAGTGGAGAAAAAGTGGAGAATAAATGGAGAAAAAGTGGAGAATTTTTTTCTCCACTTTTTCTCCACCTTTTCTCCACTTTTTCTCCACTTTTTCTCCACTTTTTCTCCACTTTTTCTCCACTTTTTCGCCACTTTTTCTCCATTTTTTTTCTCCACTTTTTCTCTACTTATTCTCCACTTATTCTCCACTTTTTCTCCACTTTTTCTCCACTTTTTTTCCATTTATTCTCCACTTTTTCTCCATTTTTTTCTCCACTTTTTCTCCACTTATTCTCCACTTTTTCTCCACTTTTTCTCCATTTTTTTCTCCACTTTTTCTCCACTTTTTCCCCATTTATTCTCCACTTTTTCTCCACTTTTTCTCCACTTTTTCTCCACTTTTTCTCCATTTTTTTCTCCACTTTTTCTCCACTTTTTCTCCACTTTTTCTCCACTTTTTCTACATTTTTTTCTCCATTTTTTCCAACTTTTTCTCCACTTTTTCTCCACTTTTTCTCCACTTTTTCTCCACTTTTTCTCCATTTTTTTCTCCACTTTTTCTCCACTTTTTCTCCATTTTTTTCTCCACTTTTGCTCCACTTTTTCTCCATTTTTTCTCCACTTTTTCTCCACTTTTTCTCCACTTTTTTTCCATTTTTTTCTCCACTTTTTCTCCACTTTTTTTCCATTTTTTCTCCACTTTTTCTCCACTTTTTCTCCACTTTTTCTCCACTTTTTTTCCATTTTTTTCTCCACTTTTTCTCCAATTTTTTCCATTTTTTTCTCCACTTTTTTTCCACTTTTGCTCCACTTTTTCTCCATTTTTTCTCCACTTTTTCTCCACTTTTTCTCCACTTTTGCTCCACTTTTTCTCCATTTTTTCTCCACTTTTTCTCCACTTTTTCTCCACTTTTTTTCCATTTTTTTCTCCACTTTTGCTCCACTTTTTCTCCATTTTTTCTCCACTTTTTCTCCACTTTTGCTCCACTTTTTCTCCACTTTTGCTCCACTTTTTCTCCATTTTTTCTCCACTTTTTCACCACTTTTTCTCCACTTTTTTTCCATTTTTTTTCTCCACTTTTGCTCCACTTTTTCTCCATTTTTTCTCCACTTTTTCTCCACTATTTTTCCATTTTTTCTCCACTTTTTCTCCACTTTTTCTCCACTTTTTTTCCATTTTTTTTCTCCACTTTTGCTCCACTTTTTCTCCATTTTTTCTCCACTTTTTCTCCACTTTTTTGCCATTTTTTCTCCACTTTTTCTCCACTTTTTCTCCACTTTTTCTCCACTTTTGCTCCACTTTTTCTCCATTTTTTCTCCACTTTTTCTCCACTTTTTCTCCACTTTTTTTCCATTTTTTTCTCCACTTTTGCTCCACTTTTTCTCCATTTTTTCTCCACTTTTTCTCCACTTTTTCTCCACTTTTTCTCCATTTTTTTCTCCACTTTTTCTCCACTTTTTCTCCACTTTTTCTCCACTTTTTCCCCATTTATTCTCCACTTTTTCTCCACTTTTTCTCCACTTATTCTCCACTTTTTCTCCACTTTTTCTCCACTTTTTCTCCACTTTTTCTCCACCTTTTCTCCACTTATTCTTCACTTTTTCTCCACTTTTTCTCCACTTTTTCTCCACCTTTTCTCCACTTTTTCTCCACTTTTTCTCCACTTTTTCTCCACTTTTTCTCCACTTATTCTCCACTTTTTCTCCACTTTTTCTCCACTTTTTCTCCATTTTTTCTCCACTTTTTCTCCATTTTCTTCTCCACTTTTTCTCCACTTATTCTCCACTTATTCTCCACTTTTTCTCCACTTTTTCTCCACTTTTTCTCCATTTATTCTCCACTTTTTCTCCATTTTTTTCTCCACTTTTTCTCCACTTTTTCTCCACTTTTTCTCCACTTTTTCTCCACTTTTTCCCCATTTATTCTCCACTTTTTCTCCACTTTTTCTCCACTTATTCTCCACTTTTTCTCCACTTTTTCTCCACTTTTTCTCCACTTTTTCTCCACTTTTTCCCCATTTATTCTTCACTTTTTCCCCACTTTTTCTCCACTTATTCTCAACTTTTTCTCC
Organism: Anomaloglossus baeobatrachus; assembly: GCF_048569485.1. NCBI lineage: Eukaryota > Metazoa > Chordata > Amphibia > Anura > Aromobatidae > Anomaloglossus > Anomaloglossus baeobatrachus. The sequence goes on from NC_134358.1 coordinate 272,232,656, forward strand.
ACTTTTTCTCCACTTTTTCTCCACCTTTTCTCCACTTATTCTTCACTTTTTCTCCACTTTTTCTCCACTTTTTCTCCACTTTTTCTCCACTTTTTCTCCACTTTTTCTCCATTTTTTTCTCCACTTTTTCTCCAATTTTTTGTCCACTTTTTCTCCACTTATTCTCCACTTATTCTCCACTTTTTCTCCACTTTTTCTCCACTTTTTCTCCATTTATTCTCCACTTTTTCTCCATTTTTTTCTCCACTTTTTCTCCACTTTTTCTCCACTTATTCTCCACTTTTTCTCCACTTTTTCTCCACTTTTTCTTTATTTTTTTCTCCACTTTTTCTCCACTTTTTCCCCATTTATTCTCCACTTTTTCTCCACTTTTTCTCCACCTTTTCTCCACTTTTTCTCCATTTTTTTCTCCACTTTTTCTCCACTTTTTCTCCACTTTTTCTCCACTTTTTCTACATTTTTTTCTCCATTTTTTCCAACTTTTTCTCCACTTTTTCTCCACTTTTTCTCCACTTTTTCTCCACTTTTTCTCCATTTTTTTCTCCACTTTTTCTCCACTTTTTCTCCACTTTTTTTCCATTTTTTTTCTCCACTTTTGCTCCACTTTTTCTCCATTTTTTCTCCACTTTTTCTCCACTTTTTTTTCCATTTTTTTCTCCACTTTTTTTCCATTGTTTTTTCTCCACTTTTGCTCCACTTTTTCTCCACCTTTTCTCCACTTTTTCTCCACTTTTTTTCCATTTTTTTCTCCACTTTTTCTCCACTTTTTTTCCATTTTTTTCTCCACTTTTTTTCCACTTTTGCTCCACTTTTTCTCCATTTTTTTTCCATTTTTTTCTCCACTTTTTCTCCACTTTTGCTCCACTTTTTCTCCATTTTTTCTCCACTTTTTCTCCACTTTTTCCCCATTTATTCTCCACTTTTTCTCCACTTTTGCTCCACTTTTTCTCCATTTTTTCTCCACTTTTTCTCCACTTTTTCTCCACTTTTTCCCCATTTATTCTCCACTTTTTCTCCAATTTTTCTCCACTTTTTCTCCACTTTTTCTCCATTTTTTTCTCCACTTTTTCTCCACTTTTTCTCCACTTTTTCTACATTTCTTTCTCCATTTTTTCCAACTTATTCTCCACTTTTTCTCCACTTTTTCTCCACTTTTTCTACATTTTTTTCTCCACTTTTTCTCCACTTTTTCTCCACTTTTTTTCCATTTTTTTCTCCACTTTTGCTACACTTTTTCTCCATTTTTTCTCCACTTTTTCTCCACTTTTTCTCCACTTTTTCTCCACTTTTTTTCCATTTTTTTCTCCATTTTTTCTCCACTTTTTCTCCACTTTTTCTCCACTTTTTCTCCACTTTTTTTCCATTTTTTTCTCCAATTTTTCTCCACTTTTTTTCCATTTTTTTCTCCACTTTTTTTCCACTTTTGCTCCACTTTTTCTCCATTTTTTCTCCACTTTTTCTCCACTTTTTCTCCACTTTTTTTTCCATTTTTTTCTCCACTTTTGCTCCACTTTTTCTCCATTTTTTCTTCACTTTTTCTCCACTTTTGCTCCACTTTTTCTCCACTTTTGCTCCACTTTTTCTCCATTTTTTCTCCACTTTTTCACCACTTTTTCTCCACTTTTTTTCCATTTTTTTTCTCCACTTTTGCTCCACTTTTTCTCCATTTTTTCTCCACTTTTTCTCCACTATTTTTCCATTTTTTCTCCACTTTTTCTCCACTTTTTCTCCACTTTTTTTCCATTTTTTTTCTCCACTTTTGCTCCACTTTTTCTCCATTTTTTCTCCACTTTTTCTCCACTTTTTTTCATTTTTTCTCCACTTTTTCTCCACTTTTTCTCCACTTTTTCTCCACTTTTGCTCCACTTTTTCTCCATTTTTTCTCCACTTTTTCTCCACTTTTTCTCCACTTTTTTTCCATTTTTTTCTCCACTTTTGCTCCACTTTTTCTCCATTTTTTTCTCCACTTTTTCTCCACTTTTTCTCCACTTTTTCTCCATTTTTTTCTCCACTTTTTCTCCACTTTTTCTCCACTTTTTCTCCTCTTTTTCTCCACTTTTTCCACATTTATTCTCCACTTTTTCTCCACTTTTTCTCCACTTATTCTCCACTTTTTCTCCACTTTTTCTCCACTTTTTCTCCACTTTTTCTCCACTTTTTCTCCACCTTTTCTCCACTTATTCTTCACTTTTTCTCCACTTTTTCTCCACTTTTTCTCCACTTTTTCTCCACTTTTTCTCCACTTTTTCTACATTTTTTTCTCCATTTTTTCCAACTTTTTCTCCACTTTTTCTCCACTTTTTCTCCACTTTTTCTCCACTTTTTCTCCATTTTTTTCTCCACTTTTTCTCCACTTTTTCTCCACTTTTTTTCCATTTTTTTTCTCCACTTTTGCTCCACTTTTTCTCCATTTTTTCTCCACTTTTTCTCCACTTTTTTTTCCATTTTTTTCTCCACTTTTTTTCCATTGTTTTTTCTCCACTTTTGCTCCACTTTTTCTCCACCTTTTCTCCACTTTTTCTCCACTTTTTTTCCATTTTTTTCTCCACTTTTTCTCCACTTTTTTCCATTTTTTTCTCCACTTTTTTTCCACTTTTGCTCCACTTTTTCTCCATTTTTTTTCCATTTTTTTCTCCACTTTTTCTCCACTTTTGCTCCACTTTTTCTCCATTTTTTCTCCACTTTTTCTCCACTTTTTCCCCATTTATTCTCCACTTTTTCTCCACTTTTGCTCCACTTTTTCTCCATTTTTTCTCCACTTTTTCTCCACTTTTTCTCCACTTTTTCCCCATTTATTCTCCACTTTTTCTCCAATTTTTCTCCACTTTTTCTCCACTTTTTCTCCATTTTTTTCTCCACTTTTTCTCCACTTTTTCTCCACTTTTTCTACATTTCTTTCTCCATTTTTTCCAACTTATTCTCCACTTTTTCTCCACTTTTTCTCCACTTTTTCTACATTTTTTTCTCCACTTTTTCTCCACTTTTTCTCCACTTTTTTTCCATTTTTTTCTCCACTTTTGCTACACTTTTTCTCCATTTTTTCTCCACTTTTTCTCCACTTTTTCTCCACTTTTTTTCCATTTTTTTCTCCAATTTTTCTCCACTTTTTTTCCATTTTTTCTCCACTTTTTTTCCACTTTTGCTCCACTTTTTCTCCATTTTTTCTCCACTTTTTCTCCACTTTTTCTCCACTTTTGCTCCACTTTTTCTCCATTTTTTCTCCACTTTTTCTCCACTTTTTCTCCACTTTTTTTCCATTTTTTTCTCCACTTTTGCTCCACTTTTTCTCCATTTTTTCTCCACTTTTTCTCCACTTTTGCTCCACTTTTTCTCCACTTTTGCTCCACTTTTTCTCCATTTTTTCTCCACTTTTTCACCACTTTTTCTCCACTTTTTTTCCATTTTTTTTCTCCACTTTTGCTCCACTTTTTCTCCATTTTTTCTCCACTTTTTCTCCACTATTTTTCCATTTTTTCTCCACTTTTTCTCCACTTTTTCTCCACTTTTTTTCCATTTTTTTTCTCCACTTTTGCTCCACTTTTTCTCCATTTTTTCTCCACTTTTTCTCCACTTTTTTTTCATTTTTTCTCCACTTTTTCTCCACTTTTTCTCCACTTTTTCTCCACTTTTGCTCCACTTTTTCTCCATTTTTTCTCCACTTTTTCTCCACTTTTTCTCCACTTTTTTTCCATTTTTTTCTCCACTTTTGCTCCACTTTTTCTCCATTTTTTTCTCCACTTTTTCTCCACTTTTTCTCCACTTTTTCTCCACTTTTTCTCCACTTTTTCCACATTTATTCTCCACTTTTTCTCCACTTTTTCTCCACTTATTCTCCACTTTTTCTCCACTTTTTCTCCACTTTTTCTCCACTTTTTCTCCACCTTTTCTCCACTTATTCTTCACTTTTTCTCCACTTTTTCTCCACTTTTTCTCCACTTTTTCTCCACCTTTTCTCCACTTTTTCTCCACTTTTTCTCCACTTTTTCTCCACTTATTCTCCACTTTTTCTCCACTTTTTCTCCACTTTTTCTCCATTTTTTTCTCCACTTTTTCTCCACTTTTTCTCCATTTTTTTCTCCACTTTTTCTCCACTTATTCTCCACTTATTCTCCACTTTTTCTCCACTTTTTCTCCACTTTTTCTCCATTTATTCTCCACTTTTTCTCCATTTTTTTCTCCACTTTTTCTCCACTTTTTCCCCATTTATTCTCCACTTTTTCTCCACTTTTTCTCCACCTTTTCTCCACTTTTTCTCCATTTTTTTCTCCACTTTTTCTCCACTTTTTCCCAACTTTTTCTCCACTTTTTCTACATTTTTTTCTCCATTTTTTCCAACTTTTTCTCCACTTTTTCTCCACTTTTTCTCCACTTTTTCTCCACTTTTTCTCCATTTTTTTCTCCACTTTTTCTCCACTTTTTCTCCACTTTTTTTCCATTTTTTTCTCCACTTTTGCTCCACTTTTTCTCCATTTTTTCTCCACTTTTTCTCCACTTTTTTTCCATTTTTTTCTCCACTTTTTCTCCACTTTTTTTCCATTTTTTCTCCACTTTTTTTCCACTTTTGCTCCACTTTTTCTCCATTTTTTCTCCACTTTTTCTCCACTTTTGCTCCACTTTTTCTCCATTTTTTCTCCACTTTTTCTCCACTTTTTTTCCATTTTTTTCTCCACTTTTGCTCCACTTTTTCTCCATTTTTTCTCCACTTTTTCTCCACTTTTGCTCCACTTTTTCTCCACTTTTGCTCCACTTTTTCTCCATTTTTTCTCCACTTTTTAACCACTTTTTCTCCACTTTTTTCCATTTTTTTCTCCAATTTTGCTCCACTTTTTCTCCATTTTTTCTCCACATTTTCTCCACTATTTTTCCATTTTTTCTCCACTTTTTCTCCACTTTTTCTCCACTTTTTTCCATTTTTTTTCTCCACTTTTTCTCCACTTTTTCTCCACTTTTGCTCCACTTTTTCTCCATTTTTTCTCCACTTTTTCTCCACTTTTTCTCCACTTTTTTTCCATTTTTTTCTCCACTTTTGCTCCACTTTTTCTCCATTTTTTCTCCACTTTTTCTCCACTTTTGCTCCACTTTTTCTCCACTTTTGCTCCACTTTTTCTTTATTTTTTCTCCACTTTTTCACCACTTTTTCTCCACTTTTTTTCCATTTTTTTTCTCCACTTTTGCTCCACTTTTTCTCCATTTTTTCTCCACTTTTTCTCCACTTTTTCTCCACTTTTTTTCCATTTTTTCTCCACTTTTTCTCCACTTTTTCTCCACTTTTTCTCCATTTTTTTTCTCCACTTTTTCTCCACTTTTTCTCCATTTTTTTCTCCACTTTTTCTCCACTTTTTCTCCACTTTTTCTCCACTTTTTATCCACTTTTGCTCCACTTTTTCTCCATTTTTTCTCCACTTTTTCTCAACTTTTTCTCCACTTTTTTTCCATTTTTTTCTCCACTTTTGCTCCACTTTTTCTCCATTTTTTCTCCACTTTTTCTCCACTTTTGCTCCACTTTTTCTCCACTTTTGCTCCACTTTTTCTCCATTTTTTCTCCACTTTTTCACCACTTTTTCTCCACTTTTTTTCAATTTTTTTTCTCCAATTTTGCTCCACTTTTTCTCCATTTTTTCTCCACATTTTCTCCACTATTTTTCCATTTTTTCTCCACTTTTTCTCCACTTTTTTCCATTTTTTTTCTCCACTTTTTCTCCACTTTTTCTCCACTTTTGCTCCACTTTTTCTCCATTTTTTCTCCACTTTTCTCCACTTTTTCTCCACTTTTTTCCATTTTTTTCTCCACTTTTGCTCCACTTTTTCTCCATTTTTTCTCCACTTTTTCTCCACTTTTGCTCCACTTTTTCTCCACTTTTGCTCCACTTTTTCTCCATTTTTTCTCCACTTTTTCACCACTTTTTCTCCACTTTTTTCCATTTTTTTTCTCCACTTTTGCTCCACTTTTTCTCCATTTTTTCTCCACTTTTTCTCCACTTTTGCTCCACTTTTTCTCCACTTTTGCTCCACTTTTTCTCCATTTTTTCTCCACTTTTTCACCACTTTTTCTCCACTTTTTTCCATTTTTTTTCTCCACTTTTGCTCCACTTTTTCTCCATTTTTTTCTCCACTTTTTCTCCACTTTTTCTCCACTTTTTCTCCATTTTTTTTCTCCACTTTTTCTCCACTTTTTCTCCACTTATTCTCCACTTTTTCTCCACTTTTTCTCCATTTATTCTCCACTTTTTCTCCATTTTTTCTCCACTTTTTCTCCACTTTTGCTCCACTTTTTCTCCACTTTTGCTCCACTTTTTCTCCATTTTTTCTCCACTTTTTCACCACTTTTTCTCCACTTTTTTCCATTTTTTTTCTCCACTTTTGCTCCACTTTTTCTCCATTTTTTTCTCCACTTTTTCTCCACTTTTTCTCCACTTTTTCTCCATTTTTTTTCTCCACTTTTTCTCCACTTTTTCTCCACTTTTTCTCCACTTTTTCTCCACTTTTTCTCCATTTATTCTCCACTTTTTCTCCACTTTTTCTCCATTTTTTCTCCACTTTTTCTCCACTTTTTCTCCACTTATTCTCCACTTTTTCTCCACTTTTTCTCCATTTTTTTCTCCACTTTTTCTCCACTTTTTCCCCATTTATTCTCCACTTTTTCTCCACTTTTTCCTCCGTTCTTTTTCTATGGTCGGTCTACCCATTAGCTCTGCCATGCATACTGTAGCTCTACACCTACTGCACATGTTACTTTATGATTGACATCTCTTTCGTACCAGAGCTGTCTAAGCCTACTCTGACCCCATATTTGTCATTACTATATTGTCCTTGTACTGTATTATGACATTTGTATCATGTGTTTCATTTCTTGCTGTGTTGCAATTTTTTTGCTGCATCCCAATTGTACCTCTACATTGTTCGAGTTTATGTTATTGTTCTCTCACTCTTATGTGATACTGATTATTGTCATTTTTCATGATTACATGCAGATAAGTCCAATCTGACGAAGGCTCAGGCCGAAACGTCATTTGTAACTTGTTTTGGACAAAAACATATATGCTTATGAAAAAAAAATTTTCTTAATACGGACCAATAAAGAGTGATTTTGCATTACTATCCATTGTGACTTACTGACTTAGTCTGGGAGATATAGAGTGCCGAGGTTACTCACTAATTTTATCTATTATTACCTCTGAGCACCTATATACCAGTGAGCAGAGCTTCCTCTACAGTAGTTCTCCTGATTAGGCATGCCCTTACCTCATGAGCAGGGCATTGCAGCTTTGGTAGCAACCATTACGACATGGACTCTGCTGCTGTGGACCCGGTGAGAGTGAGTGCAGATTCATTGCATCCACACTCCTCACATGAAGGGTCCGCACTCCTAGAAAATGGGGGATACGTTCCCTGAGTGTCCCCCCCCATATTCTAGACGGTCCAGAGTCGTCGTGGGACCCCTTTATTTTTTTTCTTACAATAAATTGGTGAAAGAGGAAATGTTTTGGGGACTGTTTTTTCAAATAAATTTCTTTTGTCGATTTTTTGTTTTTGTTAGTACTGACAGTTTATGATGTTGGGTATCTAATAGACGCCATGACATCACAAACTGCTGGGCTTGATCTCAGGTGACTTTACAGCTAGTATCAACCCGATTTATTACCCCGTTTGCCACTGCACCAGGGCACGGGATGAGCTGGGGTGAAGCGCCAGGATTGGCGCATCTAGTGGATGCGCCACGTCTGGGGTGCCTGCGGCCTGCTATTTTTAGGCTGTGAAGGCCCAATAACTATGGACCTTCCCACCCTGAGAATACCAGACCACAGCTGTCCGCTTTACCTTGGCTGGTGATCCAATTTGGGGGGGACCCTACTTTTATTGTGTAATTATTAATATTTATAAAATAATTATAAAAAAGAGCCTGAGGGGACCTCCACATTGGATCCCCAACCACGGTAAAGCTGCCAGCTGTGGTTTTCAGGCTACAGCCGTCTGCTTTACCCTAGCTGGCTATCAAAAATGGGGGGACCCAACGTCATTTTTTTTTTTTAACTATTTTTTAAATAGAAAAAATTAATGGGCTTCCCTGTATTTTGATTGACAACCAAGGTAACGGCAGGCAGATGGGGGTGGCAACCCATAGCTGTCTGCTTTATCTGCGCTGAGAATCAAAAATACCGCGGAGCGCTACGTCATTTTTTTAAAGATTTATTTTTACAGCACTGTGATGTCCAGCAATCAAAATACAGGGAAGCCCATTTTATTTTTAGTTATTTAAATAAATAATTAAAAAAAATATATATGGCCTCCCGCTGCATTTTTTGTATTGCTAGCTAAGGGTAATCCAAGCAGCTACTGGCTGCTAACCCCCACTGCTTGGTGTTACCTTCACTGGCAATGTAAAATCCAGGGAAGCATTTTTTATTTTTTTTGCCAAAAAACTACAAAAAAAGGACGTGAGCTTTGCCATATTTTTGTATGCTAGCCAGGTATAGCAGGCAGGTGCTGGAAGAGTTGGATACAGCGCCAGAAGATGGCGCTTCTATGAAAATGCCATTTTCTGAGGCGGCTGCAGACTGCAATTCGCAGCAGTGGGGTCCAGAAAGCTCAGGCCAACCTGTGGTGCGGATTCCAATCCCCAGCTGCCTAGTTGTACCTGGCTGGACACAAAAATGGGGCAAAGCCTACGTCATTTGTTTTCTAATTATTTCATGAAATTCATGAAATAATAAAAAAAGGACTTCCCTTTATTTTTGGTTCCCAGCCGGGTACAAATAGGCAACTGGGGGTTGGGGGCAGCCGTACCTGCCTGCTGTACCTGGCTGGCGAAGCCCACATAATTTTTTCAGGGGGCAAAAAACTTCTGCATACAGTCCTGGATGGAGTATGCTGAGCCTTGTAGTTCTGCAGCTGCTGTCTGTCTGTATGGAGAAGAGCAGACAGCAGCTGCAGAACTACAAGGCTCAGCATACTCCATCCAGGACTGTATGCAGAAGTTTTTTGCCCACCAAAAAAATTACGTGGGCTTCGCAATATTTTTGTATGCTAGCCAGGTACAGCTGGCAGCCACGGGCTGCCTCCAACCCCCAGTTGCCTATTTGTACCCGGCTGGGAACCAAAAATATAGGGAAGCCCGTTTTTTTTAATTATTTCACTTATTTCATGAAATAATTAAAAAACAAGTGACGTGGGCTTCGCCCCATTTTTGTGTCCAGCCGGGTACAACTAGGCAGCTGGGGATTGGAATCCGCAGCACAGGTTAGCCCGAGGTTTGTGGGCGCCTCTGCTGCGGATTTCAGTCCGCAGCCGTCCCAGAAAATGGCGCTCTCATAGAAGCGCCATCATCTGGCGCTGTATCCAACTCTTCCAACAGCCCTGGAGCCGGGTGGCTTGTTGGGTAATCATGAGTTAATACTGGCTTTGTTTTACCAGCCAGTATTAAGCCAGAGATTCTTAATGTCAGGCACGTTTGACCCGGCCATTAAGAATCTCCAATAAAGGGTTAAAAAAAAGACACCACACAGAGAAAAAATACTTTAATAGAAATAAATACACAGACACATTAGAGACTCCATCTTTATTACCCCCTGTCAGCCCTCCACGATCCTGCTCTTCTGTCTTCTTTCTTTCTAGTGTAGTAGTAGTGACGATTGTAGTGAGGATGAGATTCACCAGCTCATCACTTGGGGCTGGGGAACCTCCATCCTCACTACAATCATCACTAGTGTAGTAGTAGTGACGATTGTAGTGAGGAAGGATGAGATTCACCAGCTCATCACTTGGGGCTGGGGAACCTCCATCCTCACTACAATCATCACTACAATCGGGAAGCAGCGTGCAGCCTTCACTCCGTGAGTGATCACTGCTGGCTGTCAGCGATAACAGCGGTAACGCTGACAGACGCGTTACCATAGCAACGGTGCTCTCGGAGCCGCGGTTAGCGGTGACATCACCGCGAACTGCGTTGCTATGGCAACGGTGATCTCCGTTAATGACCGGCTGTGTCAGCCGGTCCCTAACGGAACGGGGAGTCGACCGTGTGCTAGAGCATGTCGCCGGTACACGGCGATACACATATGTGCACCGTGTACCGGAGAGATGCACTTGCAGGTACTACATGACGTGTCATAGTCATGTGACCAGTCTGTAGCCAATGAGATAATAGCCACGTGACTGGTCACATGGCTATTTTGACGTCAAGATAGGTCCTGCATCTCTGCTGGCAGTGCCATCACCGGGAGGATTCAGCGATCATCGGATGGAATAGCGGCAGGAGACAGAGTGCAGAAGGGATCGCGAGGACCGGTAAGTGTTATGGCAATGTTTATTAACTGTTTGTGTACATTTATAATGCATTTTTATGTGTTTGTGATTGCCTCCCATTATAGCCTATACGTTCGAGTTCGGTTCGTCGAACGTTCGACGAGTCGAACTCGAACGGGACCCCCGTTCGGCGAACCGGCCTCGAGCCGAACCGGGACCGGTTCGCTCATCTCTAGTCATCATCACTTCTAATTTTGACAATACGAGGGTCATGTTGGAGGTAGTGCAACAAGAAGGCAATCATGTGTCTTGCGCAGCCATGCGGACCAAGTCCACGCTGTGTTTGTGGCATAGAGGTGCTAACCGTTCTTTCTTCCTCTGACATCTCCCCCCAAACCTCTTTCAACTGAAATTTGACCAAGGTCTCCCTCATCTGCTGAGTCTTCCATGTCCATGGACAGTTCGTCCTCCATTTCTTCATGTTCTCCTGCACCTTCCTCAACATTTAGCCTGCTACTATGCGCCCTTGTTGATCCCTGTCCCCCATGGTCCCATGCCTGGCGCCTTGGTGATGATGAACGTCTGGACCTTGTTGATGTTGTTGTGTCTTGCGCATATGAATCATAGTTCATCCCCTTCCTGTTGTCCCACCCCCTGACTCCGAATAGTGTTTAGCGTGTGCTCCAGCATGTAAATGACTGGAATCGTCATGCTGATAATGGCATTGTCAGTGCTAAACATATTCGTCGCCATGTCGAAACTGTGCAGAAGGGTGCATAGGTCCTTTGTCTGAGACCACTCCATCAGGGTGATCTGACCCACCTCTGCATCTCGTTGGCCCAGGCTATACGTCATGACGTAATGCACCAGGGCTCGGCGGTGCTGCCACAGTCGCTGTAACATGTGGAGAGTTGAATTCCAGCGTGTCGCCACATCGCATTTCAGGCGATGAACCGGCAGGCCGAAAGACTTCTGGAGCGATGCAAGTTGCTCAGCTGCGGTGCTTGAATGGCGGAAGTGAGCAGACAGTTTTCGTGCCCTGTTCAGAAGGCCATCTAGGCCGGGATAGTGTGTTAAAAATTGCTGGACGACAAGGTTCAACACGTGAGCCATACAAGGTACGTGTGTCACCTTGCCCAGGCGAAGGGCCGCACCCAGGTTTGCAGCATTGTCGCACACGGCCTTACCAGGCTGCAGGTTGAGTGGAGACAACCATTTATTAAACTCGGACCGCAGAGCTGACCACAACTCCTCAGCTGTGTGACTCTTATTCCCAAGACATGTCAAGCTAAAGACCGCCTGATGCCGTTGCGGTCTGCTGCCAGCATAGTAATGAGGGGTGCGTGATTCCTTCTGCGCAGTGAGAACGCTGGTGGCCTGACCAGGCAGGCTTGGGGCGGAGGTGGAGGACCCAGATGAGGTGGAGGATGCAGAAGCAGTGGCGGAACTTGGACAGACAGAGGATTGACACACAAGTCGTGGGGACGGCAAGACTTGTGCAGCAGACCCTTCACCATCTATCACCATAGTTACCCAGTGCCCAGTCAGCGACATGTAACGTCCCTGTCCATGCTTACTGGTCCAAGTATCGGTGGTTAAATGCACCCGTTCACACACAGAGTTTCTCAAGGAAGCGGTGATGTTGTGTGCAACATGCTGGTGTAGCGCGGGCATACCTTTCTTAGAGAAGTAGTGGTGACTAGGCATCTGATACTGGGGCACAGCGACAGACATAAGGTCTCTAAAATCCTGTGTGTCCACTAGGCAGAAAGGCAGCATTTCAGTAACCAACAGCTTACAGAGGGATAGAGTCAACCTCTTAGCTTTGTCATGGGTCGCAGGAAGTGGCCTTTTATTTGACCACATCTGAGGGACAGAGATCTGGCTGCTGTGTGTAGACGGTGTTGAGTAGGTTGTCCCAGGAAAAATGCAGGTTTGTGAGGAAAGTGCAGGCGGAGACATGATGTTACCTTCATCCAACGTTGGTGCTATCGATGTCTGAGAGAGCTGTACACACTCACTTGTTTCCCCTTCCAAACCAACTGACGACCTACCAAGCAAACTGCCTGTTGCGGTTACAGTGGTGGAAGTTGTGGGTGGAAAAACAGGTATGACAGTTGTCCCCACAGTCCTAGAAGATGACGAGCGCGCGGATGCACTGGAAGGGGCAGGCGGTGGATGGTTCGCTCCGCTAGGCCGCATTGCAGCACGGTGAGCTTCCCACCGGGACATATGATATTTATTCATGTGACGATTCATGGAAGAAGTTGTCAAACTGCTGAGGTTTTGACCTCTACTAAGAGAACCATGACAAATTTTACAGATCACATAATTTGGGCGATCTTTTTCTATGTCAAAAAAGGACTAGGCTAGGCAAGGCTTAGAGGCCATGCGACCTGTTGATCCACCCCGAATAATGCTCAGAGGCAGAGTGGTGGCTGAGGATGCAGTTGTAGACGTGCTACCAGTACTCCGACTCTGTCCAGGAAGGCGCAAGGTAACTTCGTCATCAGTTGCATCCTCCTCCACCACCTCTGTTGACCTCCTCGAGTGCCTGACTGTGGGTTGACAGTAGGTGGGATCTAGAACTTCATCATCAATTGTTGTGTTTGCACTCCCCTCCCCCTCAGACCGAGCCTCTTCTTGCCCTGACCGAATATTTAAGTTGTCATCCCAATCGGGTATCTGCGTCTCATCTTCATCAGTATGTTCCTCATTGTCTACAACCACAGGTGTTACAGTTTGTGACAAAGGGTCAACATTATGCTCAGAAACTTGGTCCTCACGGCCTGAATCAGAGTCCCAAAGGTTCTGGGCATCACTGCAGACCATTTCCTGTTCTGTACTCACTGTAGCTTGGGAGCAGACCTCTGATTCCCAGGCTATAGTGTGACTGAACAGCTCTGCAGACTCAGCCATCTCAGTTCCACCATACTGTGCAGGGCTGATGGAGACTTCAGAGCTGGGAGAAAGCAAGTTTGATTGGAATGATAACTCAGAGGACTGGTGTTTTTTGGATGCGGTACTTGAAGTGGCTGAGAGGGCACTTGTTGGACCACTTGAGATCCATTCAAGCATTTTCCTTTTTTGGCCATCATCTACCTTTGTTCCTGTTGTTCGTGTCCGTAAAAAAGGAGCACATCGGATTGTCCACGGTAAGTAGTAGACATCTTACTTTTGCTGGTAGATGGTCTCTCTTCAGCAGATGATAATGGAGCTTTGCCACCTTCCCCACGGACAAACCCTTTTTTTCCTTTTCCACCACGCCTCTTCCCCTTTCCACCAGCATCTGTCATTTTGCCACTCATGTTGATTGCGACAAGATTGTGCACTTAAAATGTGGTAGTAAAAATTGAGAGGTGGTGTAGATTGCAGCGGTGGTCTAGCTTTATTAACAGCAGAATAATAAAGAATAAATATCCCTGACAATGCAACTACGACCCTTAAACTGGCAGCATCAATTGCTAGTATAATGGCTTAGTTATAATGAGTTGGAGTGTGCAATGCAGGCAGAGGTGCTGCAAATATCTTTGCACTAGTGGGACTATAGCAAAGTCCAATAGCCACGTTTAGGATGCCACTAGGTACACTGAGTGTTTGCTAGTATAATGGCTTAGTTATAATGAGTTGGAGTGTGCAGAGGACAGGAGGGTACAGTGCCAGGATTGTGGGGCTCTGGGTAGAGGAATGGAAGCCTGCCTTTCTATTCCCTCCTAATGGGGAAATGCAGCGACGAAATCCCTGAACTTAGCTACACAGACGCTGTCTCTGTTTTCAGGACCTGTCACCTATGGCTCTGACCCTGCCGGTACGAGCCCTTAAAAGGACTGATGGAAAGTGCTATCCCTATGCTGTCCAGCGCTGTGTATGGAGCGCATACAGCTGTATCAGCGATAGGACTCAGGACGGAGCTGCGCTAGTGATGTCTGACACCAAGGACGCAGAAGGCAGATAATGGCGTCCTGGAGGAAAATGTCCGGTTTTATAATGCAGGGACATGTGACATGGACATCCTATCACACATGCCGTTGCTTCTCTGGCTAAAAGTCCACTTAGCTGTGTGTGTGTCTGGGATTGGCTGACATAATGGCCCTCCCCACTACACGCGCGCGCTTAGGGAAGGAAGACAAGGAAAAAAAAAAAAATGGCGATCGCCATTATACAAACAGGAGTGATCTGAAGGCGCTGTTCACGCACACTATACACTGAAATGTCATAATAGTGTGAGTCACAGAGTAACTTACACTATTACAGCGGAAAGCCAGCTAGGAATTAGCTGTTTTTTTGCTGCTAGAACCGTTCTCGAACGTTTCTAGAACTATCGAGCTTTTGAAAAAAGCTCGAGTTCTAGTTCGATCTAGAACAGGCCCCAAAATCACTCGAGCCTAGAACTGGAGAACCTCGAACCTCGAACCGCGCTCAACTCTAGTTAAGACCAGCTCCTGTCCTACAAGTCCTGCTTGTGCAGCCCAGTGGCATTAACAGGCCTGCTGCTGCTGATGCGCCTGCTGACCACAGGTGTGGCCCCAATGCACACGGTCAGCGTACTCAATGGCCCCTGTGATGTTAACAGGGAGTTCCTGGGCTGGGTGGGCGTGTGGACTCTGTGACGCTAACAGGGCTCCCAGTCTCAAGATCCGAGTGGCGTCTAACTCGGTTCAGGCAACTATTAGTTTCATAGCCACACAGATCTGTATCCTCCACCTAACCTTCCATTTGCCAACCTCTCCTTTTCCATCTGGGAGCACGGTGGACATTGACTGCTGATGGGGATATATACCTTTCTCTTTCTTTTCTTATTAATTTTCGTTATATACCGCTAACATAGTATATACCACCTTATCCAAATCTGCCAGTCCCACCGTAACAGATGGTGTTTCTTCATCAAATGTTACTTTTGCTTAACCACCAAACCCACGGACATGACCAAAAGTGCAACTCTGCAGGGACACCGTACTCAATGCCATCTCAGCCCAGCAGTCAGCCCTCGGTCCCTCAGATGTGGACAAGTAAAAGCCCATTTCCTCCTATCCATGACAAAGCGTTGAGATTCACTCTGTGCAGCACTGGTGTTTACTGGAAAAGCAGATCTAAGAATCCCTACCACCTTCCGCAGATACTCCTGTATACCTGCGTCCCCTTCTATGGCTGGAATTATTTCGCCAAATTTTGTCTTGTACCGGGGATCTAACAGTGTGGCAACCCAGTAGTTAGCATTACTCCGAATTCGTACAATCCGAGGGTCATGTTGTAGGTAGTGCAGCAAGAAGGCGCTCATGTGTCTTGTGCATCCAGGAGGACAAAGTCCTTGGTTTGTTGGTGGCAGAGAGGTGAGAATCGTGCCTCCTTCCTCTGCCCTCTCTCCCCAACCTCGCACAACCGAAATGTGAGCAAGCTCTCACTCATATGCTGAGTCTTCCATGCCCATCGCAAGTTCGTCCTCCATTTCTTCATGGGCTCCTGCACTTTCCTCAACAATTTTTGCTGATACTATGCGCCCTTGTTAATCCCTATCCCCCACCATGACTGCCGCCTAGGTGCCGCTCAACGTATGGACCTTGTACATCTTATTATCCCTTCTGCATATGACTCCTCCTGTACTTCCTCCCCTTCCTCTTGGACCAACACCTGACTCCGAATAATGCTTACAGTGTGCTCCATCTTGTAGATGACCAGAATTGTCACGCTGAGAATGGCATCGCTAGTGCTAAACATCTTCGTCGACATTTGTAAACTGTGTAGAAGGGTGCATAGGTCCTTGATCTGACACCACTCCAGCAGCGTGATCTACACCACCTCTGGATCAAGTTAGCCCAGGGTATACATCATACCGTATTTCAGCAGGGCTCTGCGGTGCTGCCACAGATGCTGCAACATGTGCAGATTCCAATTCCTGCGTGTCGGAACATCGTATTTCCGGCGTTTAACCGCCAGACCCTAAGACTTCAGGAGCGATGATAGTTGTTGAGCTGCTGGGTGCGAAGGATGAAAGTGAGCACATAGCAGCGTGCCCGCTGCACAAGGCCATGTAGGCCGGGATGGTATTTTAAAAATTGCTGGAGAATCAGATTCAACACGTGAGCCATACAAGGCACGTGTGTCACATTGCCCTGACGAAGGGCCGCAGACAGGTTTGCATCATTGCCGCACACGGCTGTTAAGTCACCAACATAGTCCAATCAATCAATTTGTACTCCGGTCGCCAGGTGACAACGTGTTCCTTTCGTGCATAGTGCTGATGATGGGAAAGGAGTCGATGTCTGCGGCGCAGGTGGACGCAGGTTATGGTCACCCACTGGGTTGCATTACCTTGACAGATACAGAACCACAGGCTGAATGTAGGTGAAGGGGATCTCACAGATGAAGTACCATCATTCAGCTACAACCAATGGGAAGACACCACACCCTTTTTTAGGCCCCTCCTGTCTGCAGACCACTGCCAGACAAAGCTATGAACCTTTTGTTACTGTTACCCCCAGTTAAGTTTTATGAGTTTGTGTGCTTGTTACCTGACTACTTTTCCTGCTTGCTGTTTATGTACCTCGTTGGCCGATCCGCATTTCACCTCTGCTTGATTTCTGATTAAGTCCTGGCCATCCCATTCTGTTCCTTTTCCTCAATTAATGTTTTTGACCCTGCATGACTACTATTCTCTGGAACTGCAGCCTTCCACAGGTATTGATCAACTTGGGCCCTGTGTAATTCCAAATCACTGTATAGGGGTTAAAGGGTTTCAGGGTTCTGGGTGTCCAGCTTGGTGAGTGGCTTGCCTCTAGCCTATCCTTTACAGCCCATCTGAGTGTGTCGATCCAGGCAGGCGTTACACCGTGCCCTCTGCAGAAGGCCATGTAGGCCAGGATAGTGTTTTAAAAATTGCTGGACAACCAGGTTCAACACGTGAGCCATACAAGGCACGTGTGCCACATTGCCCTAAAGAAGGGTCGCAGACTGGTTTGCATCATTGTCGCACCCGACCTTCCCTGGCTGCTGGTTGAGTGGAGACAACCATTGATGAAACTCGGTCTTACTCTCCAGAGCTAACCATCCACAATTCCTCAGCGGTGTCTCACATTTCCCCTACATTTCAAAGTAAACATTTGACCGCCTGATGGCCTTGAGCTCTGCTGCCAGCATAGTAAGGAGGTGTGTGGGATTCCTTGGGCGCAGTTACAAGGAAGGGTGGACTGACCACACAGGGTTTGGGCCGAGGTGGAGGACCCACACGAGGTTGAGGAGGCAGAAGCAGTGGAGGAACTTGTACATACAGAGGAAGGATTGACACACAAGTCGTGGGGGCGGCAAGACTTGTACAGCAAACTCTTCTCCATGTCTCACCATAGTTACCCAGTGCCCAGTCAGCAACATGTAACTCCCCTGTCCATGCTTACTGGTCCAAGTATCTGTGGTGAAATGCAACCTGTCACACACAGAGTTTCTCAAGGAATCGGTGAGGTTAAGTGCGACCTACTGTGGTAGTGCGGGCATGCCTTTCTTGGAGAAAGAGTGACGACTGGCCATCGGCTCTTGGGGCACTGCAATGGGCATAAGGTCTAGAAAATCCTCGATCTCAAAAGGGTGTAAAAGCAGCCTTTCTGTTGCCAACAAGTTGCAGATGATGAAACTCAACCTCATAGACATGTCATGCCCTTCGAAAAACATGTAAAACACAGCGAGGGGACTACAACCACAGTCTCCCTCATTGCCACTAATTGGGCCACACACACCCCACTTGACTGGCATCACTTGATCCCCCTTTTCAAAATGAAAAAGATGCTTTGCATGAAGCACTCTCAAAAATACACGTGCCTTTCCCGTCCCCTGGCTGACCCAGGGGAAGAAAAGTCCTCTGAGAGCCATGACTTGTTTATCTTGGTTCTTTTAGAAACACAGCGAGGGGACTCAAACCACAGTCTCCCTCCTTGCCACTAATTGGGCCACACACACCCCACTTAACTGGCATCAGTTGACCCCCCTTTTAAAAAAGAAAAAGATGCTTTGCATGAAGCACTCTCAAAAATAGGTGTGCCTTTCCCGTCCCCTGTCTGACCCAGAGGAAGAAAAGTCCTCTAAGAGCCATGACTTGTTCATCTTGGTTCTTTTAGAAACACAGCGAGGGGACTCCAACCACAGTCTCCCTCGTTGCCACTAATTGGGCCACACACACCCCACTTGACTGGCATCACTTGATCCCCCTTTTCAAAAAGATAAAGATGCTTTGCATGAAGCACTCTCAAAAATACGCGTGCCTTTCCCGTCCCCTGGCTGACCCAGGGGAAAAAAAGTCCTCTGAGAGCCATGACTTGTTCATCTTGGTTCTTTTAGAAACACAGCGAGGGGACTCCAACCACAGTCTCCCTCGTTGCCACTAATTGGGACACACACACCCCACTTGACTGGCATCAGTTGACCCCCCTTTTGAAAAAGAAAAAGATGCTTTGCATGAAGCACTCTCAAAAATACGCGTGCCTTTCCCGTCCCCTGGCTGACCCAGGGGAAGAAAAGTCCTCTGAGAGCCATGACTTGTTCATCTTGGTTCTTTTAGAAACACAGAGAGGGGACTCCAACCACAGTCTCCCTCATTGCCACTAATTGGGCCACACACACCCCACTTGACTGGCATCAGTTGACCCCCCTTTTGAAAAAGAAAAAGATGCTTTGCATGAAGCACTCTCAAAAATACGCGTGCCTTTCCCGTCCTCTGGCTGACCCAGGGGAAGAAAAGTCCTCTGAGAGCCATGACTTGTTCATCTTGGTTCTTTTAGAAACACAGCGAGGGGACTCCAACCACAGTCTCCCTCGTTGCCACTAATTGGGCCACACACCCCACTTGACTGGCATCAGTTGACCCCCTTTTGAAAAAGAAAAAGATGCTTTGCATGATGCACTCCCAAAAATACGCGTGCCTTTCCCGTCCCCTGGCTGACCCAGGGGAAGAAAAGTCCTCTGAGAGCCATGTCCACATTGTCAGTGGACAGACGCGTGTGCTTATCTGCCAGCAGACCCCCAGCAGCACTGAAGACAGGTTCTGAGAGAACGCTGGCTGCAGGACACGACAAGATCCCCAAGGCGTACGTGGCAATCTCAGGCAATTTATCCAGATTGGAAGCCTAAAATGAACAGGGCTCAAGTTGCACAGTAATGGCATCGATGTTTCCTTGCATATACTCATATATATGTGTGTCCTCCTCTTTTTCCTTGTCCAGCTGTTTTGTTTTCGCATGAGTATATGTCCTTGTCACTTTCCCATGTGTTTGTGTTGTGTTGTGAGTTGTTTGTCACCTTTTGGACACCTTTGAGGGTGTTTTCTATGTGTTTTTATGTGTTTGTGAATGCCTGCCATTGTTTCCCATGCAGTTCGAGTTCGGTTCGTCGAACGTTCGATGAACCGAACTCGAACGGGAGCTCCGTTCGGCGAACCGACCTCGAGACGAACCGCGACCGGTTCGCTCATCTCTAGAACTCTGGTATTGCATTACTGCTATAGGACTATTTGAAAAAAAAGAGATATTTAGCATATGTATTGGCCAATGCATGTGAGCCCGGTAACCATTGCCAAGGAAATCTCTGTGTATCGGGAATCTAATCTTGAAATGCCCCTACCTGAGTTAAAACCTTCATGTCTGGGCAGCTAGATTCCAGCTAGAAAGGGGAGTGAACACAGCCTTGCTACTGGCTATAGGGCAGAGTGCTCAATCTGAAAGAGATGCACTTTAAATATATAAAAAGACTGACCCGCACATCCAACAGGTGAGAACAGGTGCTAGCTGAAAACACATTAGAACTACAAAACATATACAGCTGCACATTAAAATATTGACAATGAAAAAAGGAATACTGGTATTGCATTACTGCAATAGGAATATTTGAAAAAAGAGATATTTAGCTTATGTATTAGCCAATGCATGTGAGCTTGGTAACCAACAGAGAGGTAATCTCTGTATACCATGAACCTAAATTTGAAATGCCACTATCTGGATTTAAAATGTCTGGGCAGCTAGATTGTGGGTCAGTCTTTTTATATATTTATAGTGCATCTCTTTCTGATTGAGCACTTCACCCTTTAACAAGGCTGTGCTCACTCCCCTTTATAGCTGGAATCTAGGTTCCCAGTATACAGAGATTACCTTTCCGTGGTGATCGAACTAACATTCATTGGCCAATTAATATGCTAAATATCTTTTTTTTTTCAAATATTACTATAGCAGTAATGCAATACCAGATTTCCCTTATTCATTATTAGCATTTTACTGTGCAGCTGTATATGTTTTGTAGTTATAATGTGTTTTTAGCAAGCACATGTTCACACCTGTTGTATGTGCAGGTAAGTATTTTTATATTTCTAGTGCATCTCTTTTTGATTGAGCACTCCACCCTATAACCAGGCTGTGCTCTTTCCCCTTTAGAGCTGGAATCTATCTGCCCAGACATGGAGGTTTTAACCCAGATAGTGGCATTTCAAGTTAGGTTCTTAGTCTAGCTGCCCAGACATGGAGGTTTTTAACCCAGATAGTGGCATTTCAAAGTTAGGTTCCCAGTATGCAGAGATTACCTTGCCATGGTGATCGGGCTCAAATGCATTGGCCAATACATATGCTAAATATCTTTTTTTCAAATATTCCTGTAGCAGTAATGCAATACCAGAGTTCCCTTATTCATTGTTAGCATTTAAGTGTGCAGCTGTATATGTTTTGAAGTTATAATTTGTTTTCAGCTAGCACCTGTTCACACCTGTTAGAATTGTGGGTCAGTCTTTCTATATATTTGTAGCAGATGATTGACAAAATGAAAGTGTATCACTGTATACAACAGCACAAAGCAATGCATGCACAAATTCTAGCAAAAAGTATTCCTAATATATAACGCATGTATCAAAAATCTATTAACCAAGAAAATAGCCAGTCCCACCATTTACCATCATCTTGTGTAATGTGATTAATGTGGCGCCCCTGCGGCCTCAGGCGCCACAGGGTACTGTACCTCACCAGAGGTGTAGTATTCATCTAAAAAATGGAGGAGGTCGACACCGGTAAACCACCAAAAACACACTAACCAACACATAACATGGGAGTTCTTCCACTGGGACTGGGTTAGGGTAGGTGCTGGGGTAGCCATCACGAGGTATGGGACCTCTTGCCCACTATTCCAGAAATCCGGGAGGCAGGGCACCAACAGGGGAGTTAGGAGCCATCTTACACAATAGACAGTCGGATCCAGGTGCAGGAAGCGATAGGTCACACTCAGGAGGAGAAAAGTAGAGACATGGACAGTTCGGGATCCGTGGTCTGGAGCTGGAGGCTTGAACTGGGTTCTTAGGAAAGAAGGGGGATCTCAGGGTTAGCAGGGAGTGCAGCAGGCACCCATGACCCATTCCACGGCCCAGGAGCTGGGGTGGAGTGAGACGCACTAAAGGAATTTTAGCCTGTCTTCTTCATTGTGAGCGTGAGTGAGCAAAGTGTGAGCAAAAGTAAGTGTGAGTAGAATTGTTTGTATTTAGTTGTTTAATTACTTAACATTTGTTTAGTGCTATCCCCATTAGAAAATGTGCTCCACTATTGCTAATGCGATCCAGTGTACATCTTGTCTCATGTATGCAGTCCTTGAAATGCCGTTCGAGGGAGCATACTGTTGTTCGAGATGTGCGCAAGTTGCACGTTTGGAAGCCCAGATACTGGATCTAAATGAGCAGCTGGCAACTCTGAGATGCATTAGCAATATGGAAAGGAGTCTGCTGCTCACTGAGCAGCAGCTTGCTGGGTCAGATGTGGGGGAGGATCGTAGTAGGGAGCGGCAGGACGGTGAGGTAGGTAGCTGGGTGACAGTTAGAAAGGGGGGTAAAGGGAAAAGTGCTAGGAAGGCTAGTCCTGAACTGACACACCCCAATAGGTTTGCAAACTTGGCAGATGAGGGGGATGTCATTACAGGGGTAGCATTGCTGCAGCAAGGCATGACCTCTGAATGCCAGAGGAGTGTCTGCTCCAGTAAGGGGGGGAATAGGAGTGCAGGGCAGGCAAGACAGGTACTGGTAGTGGGGGACTCAATTATTAGGGGGACAGATAGGGCAATCTGTCACAAAGACAGGGATCGCCGAACAGTGTGTTGTCTTCCTGGCGCTCGAGTTCGGCACATCGCTGATCGGGTTGACAGATTACTGGGAGGGGCTGGGGAGGACCCAGCGGTCATTGTACACATTGGCACAAATGACAAAGTTAGAGGTAGGTGGAAGGTCCTTAAAGATGATTTCAGGGAATTAGGTTGTAAGCTTAAAGCATGGACCTCAAAGGTGGTATTTTTGGAAATACTACCTGTGCCACGAGCCACACCAGAGAGGCAAAGAGAGATCAGGGAGGTTAACAGGTGGCTCAGGAATTGGTGTAGCAAAGAGGGTTTTGGGTTCCTGGAGAATTGGGCCGACTTTTCAGTTGGCTACAGATTCTATGCTAGGGATGGGCTGCATCTTAATGGGGAGGGTGCAGCTCTGCTGGGGCAGAAAATGGCTAGAAGGTTGGAGGAGTGTTTAAACTAGGAATGGGGGGCGAGGGTATTCACTTTATAGAAGGGGAATGTAGTGCAGATAGTGACCAGGGCACAAGTAATGAAATTGGGGGTGGTACGGGGGGAAGGGTTAGGACAGTCAATACAGTAAGCAGGAATATAGGTACAGAGTCATACGCAACGTGCATGTACACTAATGCCCGAAGCCTCACAAATAAGGTGGAGGAATTAGAATTAATATTGTTGGAAGAAAATTATGATATAGTGGGGATATCAGAGACATGGCTGGATGAGAGCTATGACTGGGCTGTTAATTTACAGGGTTATAGCCTATTCAGGAATGACCGTACAAATAAGCGAGGGGGAGGTGTGTGTCTATATGTAAAATCATCCTTAAAACCCATCCTGCGTGACAACATATGTGAGGGTACTGAGAATGTAGAGTCCCTATGGGTGGAGATAAGGGGGGGAGAATGAATAATAAAATACTGATAGGGGTGTGTTATAAGACGCCGAATATTATGGAAGAGGTAGAGAATCTCCTCATAAAGCAAATTGATAAAGCAAAGAGTCTCGGAGAGGTAATTATTATGGGGGACTTTAACTATCCTGATTTAAATTGGGGAACAGAAACTTGCAGTTGCAGCAAAGGAAATAGATTTTTGATAACAATGAAAGATAATTACCTTTCACAAATGGTACAGGACCCCACAAGAGGGGGAGCACTACTAGACCTTGTACTAACCAATAGGCCAGACCGCATATCAAATATACAAGTTGGGGGTTACTTGGGGAATAGTGATCACAAAATAATAAGTTTTCATGTATTCTTTAGTAAGATGTATAGTAGAGGGGCTACAAGGACACTAAACTTCAGGAAAGAAAATTTTAAACGGTTGAGAGATGATCTTAGTGCAATAAACTGGGATGATGTACTGAGTAATAAAAGTACACAAAGCAAATGGGAGACTTTTATGAGCATCCTGAATAGGGCTTGTGCAGAAAATATACCCTATGGGAACAAACATGCTAGAAATAGGAGGAAACCCCTATGGCTAAATAGAGCTGTAAGGGAAGCAATAAAAGAAAAACAGAAAGCCTTAAAAGAATTAAGGAGGGTAGGTAGTGATGAGGCATTATATAATTATAGAAAATTAAATAAAATATGTAAAAAGCAAATTAAGTTAGCTAAGTTTGAGACAGAGAGACTCATTGCGAGAGAAAGTAAAAATAATCCTAAAATATTCTTTAACTACATAAACAGTAAAAAACTGAAAAGCGATAGTGTTGGCCCCCTTAAAAATAGTCTTGGTGAAATGGTGGAAGGGGATGAGGGTAAAGCCAACCTGCTGAATGACTTTTTTTCTACGGTTTTTATACAAGAAAATGCCATGGCAGATGACATGACCAGTGATACCATAAATTCACCCTTGAATATTACCTGCTTAACCCAGCAGGAAGTACGCCGCCGCCTCGAAATCACTAAGGTTGACAAATCTCCGGGCCCGGATGGCATACACCCCAGAGTACTACAGGAATTGAGTTCTGTGATAGATAGACCATTATTTTTAATCTTCTCAGATTCCTTAATAACAGGGTCGGTACCGCAGGACTGGCGCATAGCAAATGTAGTGCCAATATTCAAAAAGGGGACAAAAACTGAGCCGGGAAATTATAGGCCGGTAAGTTTAACCTCTACGGTTGGTAAAATCCTTGAGGGTTTCTTGAGAGATGCTATACTGGAGTATCTCAAGAAAAATAACCTTATGACAGAGTATCAACATGGGTTTATGAGGGATCGATCCTGTCAAATTAATTTGATCAGCTTCTATGAAGAGGTAAGTTCAAGCCTGGACCAGGGAAATGCAGTGGATGTTGTGTATATGGACTTTTCAAAAGCTTTTGATACGGTGCCACACAAAAGGTTGGTACATAAAATGAGAATAATGGGGATAGGGGAAAATATGTGTAACTGGGTTAAAAACTGGCTCAGTGATAGGAAACAAAGGGTGGTTATTAATGGTACATACTCGGACTGGGTCTCAGTTCATAGTGGGGTACCACAGGGGTCAGTATTGGGCCCGCTTCTTTTCAACATATTTATAAATGACCTTGTTGGGGGCATGCGGAGTAGAATTCCAATATTTGCAGATGATACTAAACTCTGCAGGGTAATCAATACAGAGGAGGATAATTTTATATTACAGGGAGATTTATGTAAATTGGAGGATTGGGCTGAGAAGTGGCAATTGAAGTTTAATGTAGATAAATGTAAGGTCATGCACTTGGGTAGAGGAAATAACATTTATGATTATGTACTTAATTGTAGAACACTGGGTAAAACAGACACAGAAAAAGACTTGGGTGTATGGGTGGATGGTAAACTTCACTTTAGTGGACAGTGTCAGGCAACTGCTGCCAGGGCTAATAAAATAATGGGATGTATTAAAAGAGGTATAAGTGTTCATGAAAAAAATATACTTCTACCTCTGTACAAGTCACTAGTGCGACCGCACTTAGAATACTGTGTACAATTCTGGTCACCGATATATAAGAAGGACATAGCTGAACTGGAGAAGGTGCAGAGAAGAGCCACCAAGATTATTAGAGGAATGGGTGGGCTGCAATACCAAGACAGGTTATTAAACTTGGGGTTATATAGTTTGGAAAAACGAAGGCTTAGGGGGGATCTAATCACAATGTATAAATATATGAGGGGACAGTACAGAGACCTTTAAAAAGATCTTTTTACACCTAGGCCTGCGACTGGAACACGGGGGCATCCGCTACGTCTTGAGGAAAGAAGGTTTAATCATAATCACAGACGAGGATTCTTTACTGTACGAGCAGTGAGACTATGGAACTCTCTGCCGCATGATGTTGTAATGAGTGATTCACTACTAACATTTAAGCAGAGCCTGGACGCCTTTCTTGAAAAATGTAATATTACCAGTTATGTATATTAGATTTTATGACAGGGTATTGATCCAGGGAACTAGTCTGATTGCCGGATGTGGAGTCAGGAAGGAAATTTTTTCCCCATTGGAACTTGTTTGCCACATTGGGGTTTTTTTGCCTTCCTCTGGATCAACATGTTAGGCTACGGGTTGAACTAGATGGACTTAAGGCTACTTTACACACTGCGATATCGGTCCCGATATCGCTAGTGTGGGTACTCGCCCCCATCTGTTGCGCGACACGGGCATATCGCTGCCCGTGCCGCACAACATCGCCCTGAGCCGTCACACATACTTACGTGTCCGGCGACGTCGCTGTGACGAGCGAACCGCCTCCTTTCTAAGGGGGCGGTCCGTGTGGCGTCACAGCGACGTCACTGAAACGTCACTGAACCGCCGCCTATTAGCAGCGGAGGGGCGGAGATGAGCGGGACGTAACATCCCGCCCACCTCCTTCCTTCCTCATAGCGGCCGGGAGGCAGGTAAGGAGAGCTTCCTCGCTCCTGCGGCGTCACACGCAGCGATGTGTGCTGCCGCAGGAACGAGGAACAACCTCGTTACTGCTGCAGTAACGATAATTGAGAATGGACCCCCGTGTCACCGATTAGCGATTTTGCACGGTTTTGCAACGATGCAAAATCGCTTATCGGTGTCACACGCAGCGGCATCGCTAATGCGGCCGGATGTGCGTCACAAAATCCGTGACCCCAACGACTCCGCATTAGTGATGTCGCAGCGTGTAAAGCCCGCTTTAGAGTCTCCCTTCAACCTTAAAAACTATGATACTCTGATACTATGAAACACCAGCCACAAGTTCCGAAGTATCCGGGATTGCCTAAAGCCCATCACAGCGTTGCTCGGTGCTTCAATGGCAGTGTGCTTCCAGTGAGTAAAGACCTTGAACTGCACCCACTGTGTCGTCCCAGCTCTACCTGTGTCATTGCCCCTGCAATCCGGCGTCATAGACTACAATCACCTTCATTCTCCCTGTCGCTTGGCTCTATCTGTGGAAAGCTGTAAGACTCGAGTTGCTTCACCATCCACCCCAGCACAGATACTTCCTGCAGCGGCGGCTAATAATTGGCCGCTAAGCACAGGCGGCATCCCGAACAATTACTCCCATCATCCGCATCCCCATCCATTATTGACACCGCCATTGTCACGGAACCAGGCAAGGCCACCATGGCGACCCAGGAGAAGAACTGCGTTCCGTCGATGGGTAACCTCCGACCCATTTGGCGTGTTAATTAACATCAGCATATAATTTATCTATTTTGGATTGAAGAACTTTACTGTGATTAGATAAGTTAAAGCAACACATATCTTCCAATTCTTGACCTCCATGATGAACTTAAGGTCCAGTCACACTAAGCAACTTACCAGCGATCCCAACAACGATAGGGATCGCTGGTAAGTTGCTAGGAGGTTGCTGGTGAGATGTCACACTGCAACGCTCCAGCGATCCCACCAGCAACCTGACCTGGCAGGGATCGCTGGAGCGTGGCTACACGAGTTGCTGGTGAGCTCACCAGCAACCAGTGACAAGCCCCCAGCGCCGCGTGGAAGATGCTGCGCTTGGTAACTAAGGTAAATATCGGGTAACCAACCCGATATTTACCTTGGTTACCAGCTCACGCAGCTACACGTGCAGAGAGCAGGGAGCAGCGCACACTGAGCGCTGGCTCCCTGCTCTCCTAGTACAGCACACATGGGGTTAATTACCCGATGTGTGCTGCAGCTAAATGTGCACAGAGCAGGGAGCAGCGCACAATGCTTAGCGCTGGCTCCCTGCTCTCCTAGTACAGCACACATGGGGTTAATTACCCGATGTGTGCTGCAGCTAAATGTGCACAGAGCAGGGAGCAGCGCACAATGCTTAGCGCTGGCTCCCTGCTCTCCTGGTTACAGCACACATCGGGTTAATTACCCGATGTGTGCTGCAGCTACATGTGCACAGAGCAGGGAGCAGCGCACACTGAGCGCTGGCTCCCTTCTCTCCTAGCTACAGCACACATCGGGTTAATTAACCCGATGTGTCCTGCAGCTACACGTGCACAGAGCAGGAGCCGGCACTGACAGTGAGAGCGGGGGAGGCTGGTATCAAAGGTAAATATGGGTAACCAAGGACAGGGCTTCTTGGTTACCCGATGTTTACATTGGTTACCAGCCTCCGCAGAAGCCGGCTCCTGCTGCCTGCACATTCAGTTGTTGCTGTCTCGCTGTCACACACAGCGATCTGTGCTTCACAGCGGGACAGCAACAACTAAAAAATGGCCCAGGACATTCAGCAACAACCAGCGACCTCACAGCAGGGGCCAGGTTGTTGCTGGATGTCACACACAGCAACATCGCTAGCAACGTCACAAAAGTTGTTCGTTAGCAGCGATGTTGCTAGCGATGTTGCTTAGTGTGACGGGGCCTTAACAGTAAATAATCTATTATTGGTCTATTTTGCAAAATAGCCTTTTGATAACTTTGTGTGTCTAGTTGAATGTCTTCCAGGAGCACTACTTGTGGCATTTATAAATCTAACCAACAGATAAGACAAACGGAATTCTGCTTTAGCACCGCATGTCTCTGTAGTGGGAGTTCCCACAATTATTATGGATACTCCTACTATTTCTGATTCAGTTAACAATTTTACATCATAAATGCAGTCTTCAGGTAAGGGAGAAAATTCCTGATTTATACGGGAAGATTTATGAGCTGGCAACAAGGGATGCACCACTAAAGCTAACCTAGACATAGCACATGGACTGCCAGTTATATTAGCTAGGATATAATTAAAAGTGATATTTCCACAGGAAAACATCCACCCTCTAGGCAATTTTATATGTTGGGTACATGATGGAGAGGTCACTATATTGTTACATCTCATATCTTTTGCTGCTTTCATACTTTTGCAATTATCTTAACTTGTGCCACAAATAATAGCAATCTCCCCATCTCCTGTCTGATTTTGTATTCTTAATTGTTGACATCTCCCTATTTTGTTTTTATCACAAGTCATCTGATAGCATAAATAAGCTGGTGCAATATTTTGAGTGATCATCTCTTCTGTTAAAAAATGTTCCCCAGTGCAGTTCATACAGGCAAAATACAGATTGTTTGTGAAGTTTTGGGTCTCATGTTCTTCTTCTATGTCTTTATCGTGACTAGATTTCCCTATCAGATTTGACGATAAATATAAAGGGGTTGAAAACTTTAACACGTTTATAATACACTGGTAACAGTGAAACTCTTTGTAATACAATAATGGCTACTGTTCATCAGCTGAGCCAAGCAAATCCATATATTCTGTTTGGATTTCCATAAGGCCACATTTTTCCTGGTTGGTCTCTTTGTTTTTGGTCTGAAGATTGCTTGGGTACTGATGGAAGTAGAAAGGACCAAAGGACATGGTGGTGCCAACAATGCGACATTTCCAGATTTTTATATAAATGAGAAAACACATTATTCTTTGAGAAAACATTTGTTAGGGCTCTTTACCACTTGCGTACAAGATATGCTAATGACCCTCTGCTGCATGTGTCAGCTGAGGGTCATGCGACTGACATTAGATCATGCGATCGCATCACAGGAGCGGAGAAGATGGAGGGAACACTTTCTCCCCATCTCCTTTGTTGTCTGTCTCTGTGTTCACTGCACTGCAGTCGCATAACATGCAGTGCGATTTTACACATATGTGAGCCAAGACTTGGTGCAAAACGCAGCATGCTGCGATTGCACCGAGAGCATGATTTGTGTGGAGAAAAAACAGGACTGGCTCATTGATTAACACTGGTGCAAGTGCAATCCGATTTTTTATCGGATTACACTAACACATGAAAATCGCAGGTGGAAAAGAGCCCTAAGTTGGGATGTGTTCTTGCTTTTCCTGTCCAGGTCTCATAACTATCAACACAGTGCCTGCTTTTTGAGCAATGACTTCAGCAGGTTCTGGAAGATATTTTTCACCCAGTTGTTTTGAGCACATGTTTGCACAATCATTCATAAGATGTGAGGATCAAAAATCTTCATCTTCTTTGAGTGCCACAATTGTAGGGTCCCTTCCTCTTACCACCTGCATTTTAGAAACAGACAGTACCAGAAACTGAGTTATCCTATCTCCCTTCTATATTAGTATGTCTCTTTCTCTACTATTCATTAGAAGTACCTTAATTTTCCCTTGATAATCCTGATCTATTATACCTTCCATTACCTGAATTCCCTTTAATTCCAAGCCTGACCTTTGGGGCTATCAGACCAAAATGCTTAGGTGGCTTTTACAAGCTTATTATGGTCCTGATTGAAAATAAAGGTAAAGAACATACATTAAAAATAAACAACATTTAGGTAAATAATGGTCATAACAATGGCATGATTACTTGTTTATCTGTTTGCAAAAAAAATATTTAAACATTTAACATTGAGCTTAATGTCTAAACCATGTGGACTTAAATAAAAAAAATACATTGTTTAGTCTGATTGCTCTGATATCATGAGAACATTTGTCTCCAGTAGTGATGGGCGGACCCTGACTGTAAAAGTCCGGATCTACGCCGGATCTATCATGGAATAAAAATAAATAAATCAATTGGTGTAGGGTCCCCCATATTATGATGCCCAGAACAAATAAAACATACGGCTACAGGTTGCAGCCCCCAGTCATGGCTGTGTATCAAAATAAGAGGAACGACATGTGTTTGTTTTTTTTTTAATTATTTAAATGAATAATTTAAATAAACGGATCCGGCCCCCCAAATTTTGATACCCAGCTATGATAAAGGGGCTGGTATTCTTAGGCTGGGGATTCTATACCACAAAAAAGGCAACAGACTTACTACAATTGGTTGTAATAAGCAACCACGTGGTTAAAAACGTTGGTGCTCTTTTTATTCTTCTACCTAGTGCATTAAGGATGAATCGAAACTTGTAAGCTTCACCAATAATCAATTACACTGAGTCTGTTGCTTCTGTTGGCACTAGAGATGGGCGATGTTCGAGTCAAACGGTTCACCAATTACATGTTCGAGTGATTTTGGGGGGTGTTCGAGTCATTCGACGAACTCGAAAGATTTGCTAAAAGTTCGGCAGTTTAAGTTACGTTTGAGAACAGTTTGATCACCAAAAAGCATAGCTAGTTAGTAGCTGGCTTTTTTTTTTCCTAACCGCGCGTACAGTGGGGCGGGCCAGGCTGTCAGCAAATCACAGACACACACACACAGCAAAGTGGATTTTTGCCAGACAAGCAAGGGCATGTGTCATAGGCTGTGCATGTTACATGTCCTTGCCTTATAAGACATGGCCATTTTCCCCATCGCCACCATTATCTCTCTGCTGCAGGCTCCCGTTGCTGCTGCTGTGTGCACTATAGACATACAGTCCAATCTACACAGCGCTTTAGGGATTTAGGGATTAGGGATTACTTGTAATTTCAGCCCTTTTCAGGGCTGCATTACAGCTGTTCATAGCCATTGTTGCTAGGCAGGTCTGTGCCAACGCTTTGCAGGGGTTTATATAACAGTGTCTGGCTACATCAGCTCAGGCAATTCCTTGGTGCATTGTTTGATTGGAAGAGATAGAAAGTGTAGCTTCCTTTGCTGACCAGCTAGCTACAGCACTTGTGCATTCTACACACCTGCCCATTTTTGCTACGCATTTTTAATTGCAAACAGTGCTGACACTTTTAGGGGCATAGTAAAATTGTCAGGGATACTAACCTAGTTTTCCTTTGCTATCCAGCTAGCTACAGCTCCTGTGCATTCTACACACCTGCCCATTTTTTTCTACGCAATTTTAATTCCAAACAGTTCTGACACTTTTAGTGGCATACTAAAATTGTCTGGGATACTAACTTAGTGTTCCTTTGCTGTCCAGCTGTTAGGGCCAGGTGGACGGGCAGACCCAGGAGGTGGATCCACTGGGCCGAACTCCTTGATGATGGTAAGGGGTCCGGTAGCTAGAGCACTACAGGTAGCAGGACAGTCCGTGCACAAGAGTATAACGGAGAAGTCCCTGGGACCACGGAGTCACTGATGGTAGTCCGGGTGACGGAGCTCAGGTTCGGTAGCCGAGATGATGTCAGGCGGAGTCCGGAACCGTTTGAGCGAGATGACGGGTCACCGCAGGGATCAGAGGTGGTACGGACTGTCAGGATGGCGGATAGACAGCGTTCGGGGTTTGGGATTTCGGCAGGACCGGATGGCAAGGCAGGATCGGCTCTAGAAGAAAGAGAGGTGAGTATCTCACAGGAACACAAGGAGACCTGACTCCTAGCTTGGGAAACACGAAGAACAGGCCCCGCCCACTTGGACACTAAACCCCTTTATACCCTGTACCTGTGTGCTTCATTTCCTGTCAGTGGGCGCTGGCCCTTTAAGAAAGGGTCAATGACCACGCGCGCGCCCTAATGCGCATGCGCGCGGCCCGGGTGCCAGAAGCCAGAGCAGGAAGCGTTGTGGAGGAAGCAGCAGAGCCAGGCTGGGGCTGAGAAGCCGACGGGCGCCGGGAGCGGGGACCAGGACGCCTGGGAAGCGCAGGCAATGGAGGCTGGAGAGCGGGGATCGGCGGGGACCGGACCGAAGAACCGGGGAACGAGGCAGGGGAGCCGGGGAGTGTGGCAGGTGAGCCGGGGAGCAGAGCAGGGGACCCGGGGAGCGTGACAGTACCCCCCCCCCCCCACGCCCCCCTCCCCGCAACCGGGACAAGAAAGCACGGATCAGAGGAGTACCCATATTCTCCCGGGGCTCCCAGGACCTATCTTCAGGACCATACCCTGCCCAGTCTACAAGGAAGAACTGTCGGCCCCGTACGGTCTTCATGGCCACGATATCCCTTACCGCATAGATGTCGTCATCGGCAATATGAGGAGGAGCCGAACTGGCAGCAGCGGAGAGGGGACCAAGGACAACCGGCTTGAGCAGGGAGACATGGAAGGAGTTGGGGATTCTCATCGTGGCTGGGAGCTGCAGCTTGTAGGAAACCTCATTGATCTTGCTGAGGACTTTAAACGGCCCGATGTAGCGAGGACCCAGCTTGTAGGATGGTAGCTTCAATCGGACGTACTTGGAACCAAACGAGATCTCCAGGAGAGAAACACGGAGGGTCCAGACGTCTCTTGTCTGCGTGTCTCTTCATCCGCAGGGAGGCACGTGCGAGGGACGCCTTAACAGAGTCCCAAATGGTTGTAAAGTCACGGGCTACAGCATCAGCAGCAGGGACATCCGAGGAAGAGGATACAGGCAATGGGACGGAAGGCTGAAGTCCGTAAACGACATGGAAGGGAGAGCTGGAGGAGGACTCACTGACGTGGTGGTTATGGGAGAATTCAGCCCAAGGAAGAAGCGTGGACCAGTCGTCATGATGGGCGTTGACGTAGTGACGTAAGAAGGAGGTCAAGATTTGATTGACCCGTTCCACTTGGCCATTCGACTGAGGATGGTAGGCTGAAGAAAAGTCCAGAGTCACTCCCAGATGTTTACAGAGAGCCCTCCAGAAGCGGGAGGTGAACTGAGTTCCTCTGTCGGACACAATGTGTGATGGAAAGCCATGCAAGCGGAAGATGTGATGTATATAGGCGTCCGCGAGTTCCTGGGCAGAGGGCAGTCCTGCCATAGGGACGAAATGAGCCATTTTAGAGAATCGATCCACCACGACCCATATGACTGTGTGTCCGGAGGACAATGGCAAGTCTGTAATAAAGTCCATCGCAATGTGTTGCCACGGAACTGAGGGTATAGGCAGAGGCAGAAGACGGCCATATGGCAGGTGTTTGGGCGTCTTGTTCCTGGCACAAGAGGAGCAGGCAGAGACAAAAGAAGCGACGTCCGTGCGAAGGGATGGCCACCAGTAATGACGTACAATCGCACTCCATGTTCTCTTCTGACCAGCATGACCGGCTGTTTTCGAGGCATGGCCCCAGTGTAACACTTTTTGCCTGTCAGTCTCAGAGACATAGGTCTTCCCGGGCGGTATCTGGGCCAAGGTGACAGGAGCCACCGGAATGATTTTACTAGGACAGATGATGGGTTGGGATGTCTCCTCCTCCTGCTCCATGGGCATGAAAGACCTGGACAAGGCATCAGCGCGTACATTCTTGTCCGCGGGTCGGAAATGGAGCTGGAAATCGAATCTGGCAAAGAACAAGGACCACCTGGCTTGCCGTGGGTTCAGTCGCTGAGCAGACCGCAGGTATTCCAGGTTCTTGTGGTCCGTGTAAATAATAACGGGATACACTGCTCCTTCCAGAAGGTAGCGCCATTCCTCCAGAGCCAGTTTGACTGCCAATAGCTCTCGGTCACCGATGGTGTAGTTGCGTTCAGGCGCTGAGAAGCTCTTGGAGAAAAAACCGCAAGTCACCATCTTCCCAGAGGAGGACTTCTGCATGAGCACTGCTCCGGCTCCCGAGGAGGAAGCATCCACCTCCAAGGTGAACTGGCGGTTTAACTCTGGACGGTGGAGTACAGGAGAGGAGGCAAATGCCCGCTTCAGAGAGCCAAACGCGGCGTCGGCCGCAGGTGACCAGTCCTTTGGATTAGCCCCCTTCTTGGTCAAGGCGGAGAGAGGAGCAGTCAGAGCAGAGAAGTGAGGGATGAACTGGCGGTAGTAGTTGGCGAATCCCAGAAAGCGTTGGATTGCCTTCAGTCCAGAAGGAGGAGGCCAGTTGAGAATGGAGGAGACCTTCTTTGGATCCATCTGCAGTCCGGTATCGGAGATGATGTAACCCAGGAAGGGGAGAGAAGACTGCTCAAAGACACACTTCTCGTACTTGGCGTACAGACGATTCTCTCTCAGTCTTTGTAGAACCAGCTGCACGTTCTCTCTGTGGGTCTGGAGGTCCGGAGAGAAGACAAGGATATCATCCAGATACACCACCACACAGACGTAGAGAAGGTCCCGGAAAACGTCGTTCACCAATTCTTGAAAGACTGCTGGTGCGTTACACAGGCCGAAGGGCATCACGCAGTATTCATAGTGCCCATCGCGAGTATTAAACGCGGTCTTCCATTCGTCCCCTGAGCGGATGCGGACCAGGTTGTAGGCACCCCGAAGATCCAACTTGGTGAACACACGAGCTCCTCTAAGCCGATCAAACAATTCGGGGATGAGCGGCAGGGGGTATTTATTTTTCACGGTGATTTGGTTCAATGCCCGGTAGTCTATACATGGGCGTAAGTCGCCTTCTTTCTTCTTAACAAAGAAGACGCCTGCTCCAGCAGGAGAGGAGGATCTCCGAATGAATCCCCTTGCCAGGCTCTCTGTGATGTAAGTAGACATGGCCCTTGTTTCGGCTGGAGAAAATGGATATATCCGTCCTCACGGTGGTGTGGTTCCCGGGAGCAGGTCGATGGCACAATCGTAAGGACGATGTGGCGGATGTACCTCTGACTCCTTTTTATCAAAGACATCCGTGAAGGACCAATAGGCCGAGGGCAGTCCCAGTAGGGACTCTGGAACCGGAGGTCGTCGGATGGGTTGTATGGTCTTCAGACAGTTCTCATGGCAAGAAGAGCCCCATCGTGTGATTTCACCAGTGCCCCAGCTGACTGATGGTTCGTGTGTCCATAACCAGGGAAGTCCCAGCAGGATTTGATGGGACATGTGTGGGAGGACGTAGAGAGCGATGTTCTCGGTGTGCAGGGCACCGATACGCAGTTCGACCGGCCTGGTGATCCAGGAGATGGTGTCAGAGAGGGGTCTCCCATCCACGGAGGCAATCACGAGGGGTTTGTCGAGTGGAGTAACAGGCACCTGGTACTTGTCCACCGTGGCCTGCTGGATGAAATTGCCTGCTGCCCCAGAATCGAGGTACGCCTCAGCCGTGAACCGCGTCTCTCCCGTTGTCACTTGCACAGTCCACGTAACTGGGTCTGAGAGAGTCCCAGCACCTAGGGTGGCCTCTCCTACCAACCCTAGGCTTTGGAGTTTCCCGGCCTCTCTGGACAGGAGCGTAGCAGGTGTGTGCCCTCTCCGCAGTAGAAGCATAGGCCCTTGGCGAGCCGCTCTGCTCGGCGTTGTTCAGACTGCCGCACACAGTCGATCTGCATGGGCTCGTGGACTGAGACACCAGATGCCGTTGACTGAAGAACGGCGGGCTTCTGCGGAGGAGAGGAATGCCGTACCGGACGTCTCTCACGGGACACTTCTTTGGATCGCTCCTGAAAGCGAATGTCCACTCGAGTCGCTAGGGTAATCAGGGCATCCAGGGTGGACGGTACGTCACGACCAGCCAGCTCATCTTTAATTCGACCCGAGAGTCCTTCCCAGAAGGCGGCGGTTAGGGCCTCGTTGTTCCACCCGAGTTCCGAAGCCAAGGTGCGAAAACGGATGGCGTATTGACCCACCGTCAGAGTCCCCTGACGTAACCGGAGAAGAGATGAAGCAGACGCGGAGGCGCGTCCGGGCTCGTCAAAGGTGCCACGAAATGCCTGCAGGAACTCCTGGATGTTCGTGGTCACAGGATCCTCCCTTTCCCACAAGGGGTTCATCCAGGCCAGTGCCTCACCCTCTAGATGGGACATGATGAAGGCGACCTTTGCTTGGTCGGAGGCAAACAAATGCGGCAGCTGCGTGAAATGGAGGGAGCATTGGTTTATGAATCCCCTGCAGGTCTTGGGATCTCCGGCGTACCGGGGTGGTGAGGCCAAACGAAGTCTGGAAGCATCCGAAGAGGCTGCCACGGGAGCTGGAGCCGTGGATTGTCTAGTGGAAGCCCGAGATGCTGAAGATGTAACCGACGCTTGCAGCGTGTTCAGGCGGGCGTCCACAGAAGACATGAATTGCAGCATGCGGGTCTGAGTCTCACGCTGGCGTGTGAGTTCCTCCTGTAAGGCTGCTAGTGCTTCAGCGGGATCCATGGCCTGTTCTTGCTGTTAGGGCCAGGTGGACGGGCAGACCCAGGAGGTGGATCCACTGGGCCGAACTCCTTGATGATGGTAAGTGGTCCGGTAGCTGGAGCACTACAGGTAGCAGGACAGTCCGTGCACAAGAGTATAACGGAGAAGTCCCTGGGACCACGGAGTCACTGATGGTAGTCCGGGTGACGGAGCTCAGGTTCGGAAGCCGAGATGATGTCAGGCGGAGTCCGGAACTGTTGGAGAGAGATGACGGGTCACCGCAGGGATCAGAGGTGGTATGGACTGTCAGGATGGCGGATAGACAGCGTTCGGGGTTTGGGATTTCGGCAGGACCGGATGGCAAGGCAGGATCGGCTCTAGAAGAAAGAGAGGTGAGTATCTCACAGGAACACAAGGAGACCTGACTCCTAGCTTGGGAAACACGAAGAACAGGCCCCGCCCACTTGGACACTAAACCCCTTTATACCCTGTACCTGAGTGCTTCATTTCCTGTCAGTGGGCGCTGGCCCTTTAAAAAAGGGTCAATGACCGCGCGCGTGCCCTAATGCGCATGCGCGCGGCCCGGGTGCCAGAAGCCAGAGCAGGAAGCGTTGTGGAGGAAGCAGCAGAGCCAGGCTGGGGCTGAGAAGCCGATGGGCACCGGGAGCGGGAACCAGGACGCCTGGGAAGCGCAGGCAATGGAGGCTAGAGAGCGGGGATTGGCGGGGACCGGACCGAAGAACCGGGGAACGAGGCAGGGGAGCCGGGGAGCGTGGCAGGTGAGCCGGGGAGCAGAGCAGGGGACCCGGGGAGCGTGACACCAGCTAGCTACAGCATGTGTGCATTCTACACACCTGCCCATTTTTGCTACGCATTTTTAATTGCAAACAGTGCTGACACTTTTAGTGGCATACTAAAATTGTCTGGGATACTAACTTAGTGTTCCTCTCCTGTCAAGCAAGGTACACCACATGTGCATTCTACACTCCTCTCCATTTCTGCTATGCAATTTTAATTTCCAAAAGTGCTGACACTTTTAGGGGCATAGTAAAATTGTCAGGGATACTACCTTAGGGTTCCTCTCCTGTCAAGCAAGGTACATCACATGTGCATTCTCCTCTCCATTTCTGCTACGCTATTTTAATTTCTAAAAGTGCTGACACTTTTAGGGGCATAGTAAAATTGTCAGGGATACTACCTTAGGGTTTCTTTGCTGTCAAGCAACGTACACCACATGTGCATTCTTAACTCCTCTCCATTTCTGCTACGCAATTTTAATTTGCAAAAGTGCTGACATTTTTAGTGGCACACTAAAATTGTCTGGGATAGAAAGTTAGTGTTCCTTTGCTGACCAGCAAGCTACAGCACCTGTGCATTCTACGCACCTCTACATTTTTGCTACGCAATTTTTAACTGCAGGTAGTCCAGGCAATCTGTGACGAAGGTTCAGGCGTGTATATATTGTTGCCTTCATCCAAAGGTGGTTCTCTTGATGTCTGAGAGAGCTCAACACCAGCAGCTGTTTCCACTTCAAAAACAACTGACGACCCGCCAATCACACTGCCTGTTGCGGGTAAAGGGGTGGAAGGTCAGCGTCAAAAAGCATGTGTGACTGCTGTCCCCACAGTCACATAGGATGAAGAGCACGCAAATGCCATTGATGGGGCAGACGGTGGTTGCACAGCCCCGCTAGGCCGCATTGTAGCACAGTGAACTTCCCATTGCGACTTATGCTTCATTTAAAGTTGTGTACAGGGTGGGCTCCCCAGTATACAGCAAAACCACACACTAGGAAAAGGACTCAAGGCAGTTGGGTTTATAAATGATTGTTTCACTTTCCAAAAACAAACAATAAGAACCATGCATAAAACTGAAAGAATAGAACAATCTATTCACAATTCCAAAAGCCTACACCCCTATGCTGTGACACTCGTAATGTCAATTTATACCCACTGCTCACCAACTTTTGCCTAACCAAGCGACTGTCTAAAGAGTTGCCTACTACCTGGTAATCCCTCTGTGTAGCAGGAGTAATTGTGTGTGTGTGTGTGTGTGTGTGCGAACACGACTTACCATCACAAGAGCTTACAACTTATCTACCTAAACATAGACAAAACCCATTACCCCCCTGAATACCCTTATTAGCTGAAGCCTCACAGATAAGGCAGATGATAACAGTGTGAAGGCAAACCACACAGCTCAGCAACACAGTCCTGGAGATCTTGTAAAGCAACAGACAATGCAAACATGGTTCGCTGTCCCTCTATGATTTTAACTGTAACTGACAAATTGACAGAGCAGAGGCATCAAGTCTTATTGTCTTAATAGTCGGCCTAAGCAGAATGGATATGTGTTTTGCTAAGAAAACAAAGTGTTTCGTGCACGCATTACTGTCTAATCCCAGCCTACCGTACCCGGGTACTGGGGTGTCCAGTTGCCATCAATACAGAGTTTATGATTCTCTCCCGGTAAACAGTAAAGACAGCACCGGAAGAATGTCGGACTCTGGCACAGGATGTTGCTCACAGGCGTTTCGGTCCTCCTCACCAAACTCCAACATGAGTCCCCTCACAATTTACCAAAGTGTTTTCGCGGTGACTCCCTGCAGTAACGCACACCTTTAGCTTTTCCTTCCCTTCACAGACAGCACCTCCTCTGCTCTCCAAGTCCACAGCTAAAGACCATTTTGCTAATGCTATAGTGACCAAGCAGTCAAAGACAGATGCAAAAAAACAGCAGCCCCTTGTGATTAGTCTACAACAATGCATGCAATGAACGGCAATCTTGCATTCACAGTGGATAAAGCTCATCAATACACCCTCACGCTATCACTTCATATCCATGTGACAGTTTATGGACAAAGTACTCAAAGTAGTGATTTTTTTGGCTTCTACTTAGAGATTGGTGACAAATCTTACTAATGACATGACTTGGGTGATCTTTTGAGATGTAAAAAAAGCTCCAGGCTAGGCAAGGCTTACAGCCCATGCGACCAGCAGAGCCACCACGACTTCTGCTCAGAGGCAGAGTTGTGGCTGAGGATTCAGTTGTTGACGTGCGTCCAGTACTTTGTCTCTGTCAAGGAAGATGCAACGTAACCTCGTCGTCAGTAGTCTCTTCCTCCACCTCCTCTGCTGACCTCATTGACTGGCTGACTTTGGTTTGACAGTAAGTTGGGTCTCCAACCGCATCGTCACCCTGTGTGTTTTCACTCTCCTCGTCCTGACTCCTCCGAGCCAACCTCTT
Organism: Anomaloglossus baeobatrachus; assembly: GCF_048569485.1. Taxonomy (NCBI): domain Eukaryota; kingdom Metazoa; phylum Chordata; class Amphibia; order Anura; family Aromobatidae; genus Anomaloglossus; species Anomaloglossus baeobatrachus. Next base: position 272,272,410 of record NC_134358.1, read on the forward strand.
CCTGCCTTGACCGAATAGTAAAGCTGTCAATCCAATCAGGTATCTGAGTTTCAACAGCATGTTCCCCATTGTCTCCACCAGGAGGATTTACAGTTTGGGAATGAGGGTGTACATTATGCTCAGCACCTTCTTCATCGGGGCCTGGATCCGACTCACAAAGTTTCTGGGCATCAGTGCAGATCACTTCCTTGTCTGGACTCACTGCAACTTTGGAACAGACCTCTGATTCCCTGGCTATAGTGTGACTGAACAGCTCTGCAGACTCAACCATCTCTGTTACCCCATCCTCAGTAGGGCTGGTGGAAACTTGGGAGCTGTTAGGAAGCAAGTGCGATTAGGATGACACCACAGAGGAATAGAGTATTTGGGATATTAAAGTTGAGGTGGAGGAGAGGAAACTTGATGGGACACTTGAGATCCATTGAAGCACCTGCTCTTTTGGTGCCTCATCTACATTTGGTAGCGATGGTCGTGTCCCTGAAAAAAGGGATCATATCAGATTATCCACAGGAAAAAGTACACCTCTTATTTTGGCTGGTAGTTGGTGTTATAAATCGGTACCGCCGTAGATACAAGCAGCCTGCTTTGGTTCCTGTTGCGCCCAGGCATCAGCTGCCATCTTTGTTCGTGCCTCGGGTCACCCAGCTTGCTGCTTCCTCATCCACGCCTAAGTGTGGAGAGACGGATAGTGCGCATGCGTGTTTGCCGATTTAACCCAGACACAGCCTAAGTACAGTGTTTCGCCTAGTGAGCATGCTCAGCATGACTTTGCCATTCCTGAGGCTTAGTCCTCAGTTAGTGCTACTGAGCATGCTCCCACACTTAGTGATAAAAGCCTCTTTGCACAGGTACTTGGTCTCCGTGCCATGTGTAAGTCTTGTGTTGGGCCTACAGAGCATACAGAAGCTGATAGTCTGTTTTCTGAGACTGTTGTTCAGGCAAATGAGCATGCTCAGGCACTTAGTGTATCAGAGGCTAGGTCCATTAAGGAACTCACTGGCCATGTCCGTGAGGTGTCAGTCCATGATAGTCCAGAGGGCATCAGGTGTCCTGATGATGTGGCCACTCCGGACTGGCTCGCAGAAGCCCGCCCCTATGATTTGGCACCTCATCATTGCTCGTCAGACGATGACTGGTGAGGTGTCTGCCATGAGGTCATCATTGAAGTGGCGGTTACGGATAGGCCGCTGGTTATGTTACTGATGACGTGGCACTCTGCTTTTGGCTCATGGAGGGGCATTGTGGTCCACCCTGGGTTGGGGCGGACCCAGGTTAGAAAAGGGGCTGGAGACAACAAAACAAGGAGGTGCACAGTCTTCTATTATGCTCAGACAGAGCACACTTCCATGTGTTGAACCCATTGCGGCTTTAGGCCAGAGGTAGGCAGCGATAGGGCGTCGGTGCAGGACGCCACCACACTTGGTAACGCAGAACGGTTATGACCAGCTCCTGTCCTACCAGTCCTGCTAGTGCAGCCCAGTGGCATTAACTGGGCTGCTGCTGCAGCTGTGCCTGCTGTCCACAGGTGTGCCCCCTACGCACACGGACAGCGTACCCATTGACCCCTGTGTTGTTAACAAGGAGTTCATGGGCTGGGTGTGTGGACCCTGTGATACTAACAGGGTTCCCAGTCTTTAGATCCGAGTGTCGTCTAACTCGGTTCAGGCTACTATTTTTTTCAGAGCCAACCAGCTCTGTATCCTCCACCAAACCTTCAGGTTGCCAGCTTCTACTTTTCCATCTAGGAGCACAGTGGTCCCCGAATGGCGATTGGGATATATACCACCTTATCCAAATCTGCTAGTCCCCCCGTAACAGATGGAGTTTCTTCAGCAGATGTTACTGTTGCTTAACCACCAAACCCACGGACACAAACTTTTTTCCATTTTCTAACACACCTGTTCCCCTTTCCACCAGCATCTGGCCTTTTCCCACTCATTTCGTAGATTACCAAATTTGCAACGCTGCAGGGACACCCTACTCAACGCCATCTCAGCACAGCAACCAGCCCTCGGTCCCTCAGATGTTGACAAGTAAAAGATCATTTCCTCATAGCCATGACAAAGCGTTGAGATTCACTTTGTGCAGCACTGGTGTTAAGTGGAAAAGCCGATCTAAGATTGCGTACCAGCTTCTGCTGATACTCATGCATATGTGCGTCCCTTTCTATAGCAGGACTTATTTTGCCAAATTTTGTCTTGTACCGGGGATCTAACAGTGTGGCAACCCAGTAGTTAGCATTACTTCAAATTCTGACAATCTGAGGGTCATGTTGTAGGTAGTGCAGCAAGAAGGCGTTCATGTGTCTTGAGCATCAAGGAGGACCAATTCCTTCCTGTGTTGGTGGCGGAGAGTAGAGTTGAGCGCGGTTCGTGGTTCGAGGTTCTCCAGTTCTAGGCTCGAGTGATTTTGGGCCCTGTTCTAGATCGAACTAGAACTCGAGCTTTTTGCAAAAGCTTGATAGTTCTAGAAACGTTCGAGAACGGTTCTAGCAGCAAAAAACCAGCTAATTCCTAGCTTGGTTTCCGCTGTAATAGTGTAAGTCACTCTGTGAATCACACTATTATGACATTTCAGTGTATAGTGTGCGTGAACAGCGCCTTCAGATCACTGCTGTTTCTATAATGGCGATCACCATTTTTTTTTTTTTTTCCTTGTCTTCCTTCCCTAAGCGCGCGCGTGTAGTGGGGCGGGCCAGCATGTCAGCCAATCCCAGACACACACACAGCTAAGTGGACTTTTAGCCAGAGAAGCAACGGCATGTGTGATAGGATGTCCATGTCACATGTCCCTGCATTATAAAACCGGACATTTTCCTCCAGGACGCCATTATCTCTTCTGCGTCTTTGGTGTCAGACATCACTGTCGCAGCTCCGTCCTTTGTCCTATCGCTGATACAGCTGTATGCGCTCCATACACAGCGCTGGACAGCTTAAGGAGAGCACTTTCTAGCAGTCCTTTTAAGGGCTCAAACCGGCAGGGTCAGAGTTAAGGTGACAGGTCCTGAAAACAGCGACAGCGTCTGTGTAGCCAAGGTCAGGGATTTCCTCACTGCATTTCCCTATTAGGAGGGAATAGAAAGGCAGGCTTCCATTCCTCTACCCAGAGCCCCACAATCCTGGCACTGAACCCTCCTGTCCTCTGCACACTCCAACTCATTATAACTAAGCCATTATACTAGCAAACACTCAGTGTACCTAGTGGCATCCTAAACGTGGCTATTGGACTTTGCTATAGTCACACTAGTGCAAAGACATTTGTAGAGCACGTCTGCCTGCATTGCACACTCCAACTCATTATAACTAAGCCATTATACTAGCAAACACTCAGTGTACCTAGTGGCATCCTAAACGTGGCTATTAGACTTTGCTGTAGTCACACTAGTGCAAAGACATTTGCAGAGCACGTCTGCCTGCATTGCACAATCCAACTCATTATAACTAAGCCATTATACTAGCAAACACTCAGTGTACCTAGTGGCATCCTAAACGTGGCTATTGGACTTTGCTATAGTCACACTAGTGCAAAGACATTTGCAGAGCACGTCTGCCTGCATTGCACACTCCAACTCATTATAACTAAGCCATTATACTAGCAAACACTCAGTGTACCTAGTGGCATCCTAAACGTGGCTATTGGACTGTTGTCTAGTCACACTAGTGCAAAGACATTTGCAGCACGTCTGCCTGCATTGCACACTCCAACTCATTATAACTAAGCCATTATACTAGCAGACACTCAGTGTACCTAGTGGCATCCTAAACGTGGCTATTGGACTTTGATATAGTCACACTAGTGCAAAGACATTTGCAGAGCACGTCTGCCTGCATTGCACACTCCAACTCATGATAACTAAGCCATTATACTAGCAAACACTCAGTGTACCTAGTGGCATCCTAAACGTGGCTATTGGACTTTGCTATAGTCACACTAGTGCAAAGACATTTGCAGAGCACCTCTGCCTGCATTGCACACTCCAACTCATTATAACTAAGCCATTATACTAGCAAACACTCAGTGTACCTAGTGGCATCCTAAACGTGGCTATTGGACTTTGCTATAGTCACACTAGTGCAAAGACATTTGCAGAGCACGTCTGCCTGCATTGCACACTCCAACTCATTATAACTAAGCCATTATACTAGCAAACACTCAGTGTACCTAGTGGCATCCTAAACGTGGCTATTGGACTTTGCTATAGTCACACTAGTGCAAAGACATTTGCAGAGCACGTCTGCCTGCATTGCACACTCCAACTCATTATAACTAAGCCATTATACTAGCAAACACTCAGTGTACCTAGTGGCATCCTAAACGTGGCTATTGGACTTTGCTATAGTCACACTAGTGCAAAGACATTTGCAGAGCACGTCTGCCTGCATTGCACACTCCAACTCAATATAACTAAGCCATTATACTAGCAAACACTCAGTGTACCTAGTGGCATCCTAAACGTGGCTATTGGACTTTTCTATAGTCACACTAGTGCAAAGACATTTGCAGAGCACGTCTGCCTGCATTCCACACTCCAACTCATTATAACTAAGCCATTATACTAGCAAACACTCAGTGTACCTAGGGGCATCCTAAACGTGGCTATTGGACTTTGCTATAGTCACACTAGTGCAAAGACATTTGCAGAGCACGTCTGCCTGCATTGCACACTCCAACTCATTATAACTAAGCCATTATACTAGCAAACACTCAGTGTACCTAGTGGCATCCTAAACGTGGCTATTGGACTTTGCTATAGTCACACTAGTGCAAAGACATTTGCAGAGCACGTCTGCCTGCATTGCACACTCCAACTCATTATAACTAAGCCATTATACTAGCAATTTTTGCTGCCAGTTTAAGGGCCGTAGTTGCATTGTCAGGGATATTTATTCTTTATTATTCTGCTGTTAATAAAGCTAGACCACCACTGCAATCTACACCACCTCTCAATTTTTACTACCACATTTTCAGTCCACAATCTTGTCGCAATCAACATGAGTGGCAGATGCTGGTGGAAAGGGGAAGAGGCGTGGTGGAAAAGGCAAAAAAGGTTTTGTCCGTGGGGAAGGTGGCAAAGCTCCATTATCATCTGCTGAAGATAGACCATCTACCAGCAAAAGTAAGATGTCTACTACTTACCGTGGACAATCCGATGTGCTCCCTTTTTTACGGACACGAACAACAGGAACAAAGGTAGATGATGGGCAAAAAAGGAAAATGCTTGAATGGATCTCACGTGGTCCAACAAGTGCCCTCTCAGCCACTTCAAGTACCGCATCCAAAAAACACCAGTCCTCTGAGTTGTCATCCCAATCAAACTTGATTTCTCCCAGCTCTGAAGTCTCCATCAGCCCTGTACAGTATGGTGGAACTGAGATGGCTGAGTCTGCAGAGCTGTTCAGTCACACTATAGCCTGGGAATCAGAGGTCTGCTCCCAAGCTACAGTGAGTACAGAACAGGAAATGGTCTGCAGTGATGCCCAGAACCTTTGTGACTCTGATTCAGGCCGTGAGGACCAAGTTTCGGAGCATAATGTTGACTTTTTGTCACAAACTGTAACACCTGTGGTTGTAGACAATGAGGAACATACTGATGATGATGAGACTCAGATACCCGATTGGAATGACAACTTAAATATTCGGTCAGGGCAAGAAGAGGCTCGGTCTGAGGGGGAGGGGAGTGCAAACACAACAATTGATGATGAAGTTCTAGATCCCACCTACTGTCAACCCACAGTCAGGCACTCGAGGAGGTCAACAGAGGGGGTGGAGGAGGATGCAACTGATGACGAAGTTACCTTGCGCCTTCCTGGACAGAGTCGGAGTACTGGTAGCACGTCTACAACTGCATCCTCAGCCACCACTCTACCTCTGAGCATTATTCGGGGTGGATCAACAGGTCGCATGGCCTCTAAGCCTTGCCTAGCCTGGTCCTTTTTTGGCATAGAAAAAGATCGCCCAAATTATGTGATCTGTAAAATTTGTCATGGTTCTCTTAGTAGAGGTCAAAACCTCAGCAGTTTGACAACTTCTTCCATGAATCGTCACATGAATAAATATCATATGGCCCGGTGGGAAGCTCACCGTGCTGCAATACGGCCTAGCGGAGCGAACCATCCACCGCCTGCCCCTTCCAGTGCATCCGCGTGCTCGTCATCTTCTAGGACTGTGGGGACAGCTGTCACACCTGTTTTTCCACCCACAACTTCCACCACTGTAAACGCAACAGGCAATTTGCTTGGTAGGTCGTCAGTTGTTTTGGAAGGGGAAACAAGTGAGTGTGTACAGCTCTCTCAGATATCGATAGCACCAACTTTGGATGAAGGCAACATCATGTCTCCGCCTGCACTTTCCTCACAAACCTGCATTTTTCCAGGGACACCCTACTCAACACCGTCTACACACAGCAGCCAGATCTCTGTCCCTCAGATGTGGACAAATAAAAGGCCATTTCCTGCGACCCATGACAAAGCTAAGAGGTTGACTCTATCCCTCTGTAAGCTGTTGGCTACAGAAATGCTGCCTTTCCGCCTAGTGGACACACAGGATTTTAGAGACCTTATGTCTGTCGCTGTGCCCCAGTACCAGATGCCTAGTCGCCACTACTTTTCTAAGAAAGGTGTGCCCGTGCTACACCAGCATGTCGCACACAACATCACCGCTTCATTGAGAAACTCTGTGTGTGAACGGGTGCATTTCACCACCGATACTTGGACCAGTAAGCATGGACAGGGACGTTACATGTCGCTCACTGGGCACTGGGTAACTATGGTGATAGATGGTGAAGGGTCTGCTGCACAAGTCTTGCCGTCCCCACGACTTGTGTGTCAATCCTCTGTCTGTCCAAGTTCCGCCACTGCTTCTGCATCCTCCACCTCATCTGGGTCCTCCACCTCCGCCCCAAGCCTGCCTGGTCAGGCCACCAGCGTTCTCACTGCGCAGAAGGAATCACGCACCCCTCATTACTATGCTGGCAGCAGAGCGCAACGGCATCAGGCGGTCTTTAGCTTGACATGTCTTGGGAATAAGAGTCACACAGCTGAGGAGTTGTGGTCAGCTCTGCGGTCCGAGTTTAATAAATGGTTGTCTCCACTCAACCTGCAGACTGGTAAGGCCGTGTGCGACAATGCTGCAAACCTGGGTGCGGCCCTTCGCCTGGGCAAGGTGACGCACGTACCTTGTATGGCTCACGTGTTGCACCTTGTCGTGCAGCAATTTTTAACACAGTATCCCGGCCTAGATGGCCTTCTGAACAGGGCACGAAAACTGTCTGCTCACTTCCGCCGTTCAAGCGCCGCAGCTGAGCGACTTGCATCGCTCCAGAAGTCTTTCGGCCTGCCGGTTCATCGCCTGAAATGCGATGTGGCGACACGTTGGAATTCAACTCTCCACATGTTACAGCGACTGTGGCAGCACCGCCGTGCCCTGGTGCAATACGTCATGACGTATAGCCTGGGCCAACGAGATGCAGAGGTGGGGCAGATCACCCTGATGGAGTGGTCTCAGATCAAGGACCTATGCACCCTTCTGCACAGTTTCGACATGGCGACGAATATGTTTAGCGCTGACAATGCCATTATCAGCATGATGATTCCAGTCATTTACATGCTGGAACACACGCTAAACACTATTCGGAGTCAGGGGGTGGGACAACAGGAAGGGGATGAACTACAGGAGGATTTATATGCGCAAGACACAACAACATCACCAAGGTCCAGACGTTCATCATCACCAAGGCGCCAGGCATGGGAGCATGGGGCACAGGGATCAACAAGGGCGCATGGTAGCAGGCGAGATGTTGAGGAAGGTGCAGGAGGACATGAAGAAATGGAGGACGAACTGTCCATGGACATGGAAGACTTAGCAGATGAGGGAGACCTTGGTCAAATTTCAGTTGAAAGAGGTTGGGGGGAGATGTCAGAGGAAGAAAGAACGGTTAGCACCTCTATGCCACAAACACAGCGTGGACTTGGTCCGCATGGCTGCGCAAGACACATGAGTGCCTTCTTGTTGCACTACCTCCAACATGACCCTCGTATTGTCAAAATTAGAAGTGATGATGACTACTGGCTTGCCACACTATTAGATCCCCGGTACAAGTCCAAATTTTGTGACATAATTCCAGCCATAGAAAGGGACGCACGTATGCAGGAGTATCAGCAGAAGCTGTTACTCGATCTTAGATCCGCTTTTCCACCAAACAACCGTGCAGGTGCAGGGAGTGAATCTCCCAGTTGTAACTTGACAAACATGGGACGGTCCCGTCATCTTCAACAGTCTACACGTACCAGTAGGACCGTATCTGGTGCTGGTAACAGCAATTTTATGGAATCTTTTCATAATTTTTTTAGACCCTCCTTTGCAAGGCCACCAGAGACAACAAGTCTGACACATAGTCAATGGCTGGAGAGGATGATACAGGAATATCTCCAAATGAACATCGATGCCATGACTTTGCAAATGGAGCCTTGCTCCTTTTGGGCTTCAAACCTAGAAAAATGGCCAGAGCTCTCAACTTACGCCTTGGAGATTTTGTCGTGTCCAGCTGCCAGCGTTGTCTCTGAACGTGTCTTCAGTGCTGCTGGGTGTGTGCTGACAGATAAGCGCACGCGTCTGTCCAGTGACAATGTGGACAGACTGACGTTCATCAAAATGAACAAGTCATGGATCCAGAAGGAATTTACAACCCCTGTGTCATCCTGGGGAGAGTAAATGCTTGTGGATTTGGAATGTGCTTGATGCAAATCTAGCTGTGAAGTGTACAACTGGGGCACAAGTGCTGCCACTGAATGGGTGGGTGTGTGTGGGGCCCAATTTTTGGAAAAAAGGGAGACTCCGCTTGGAGTAACCCTTGCTTGCTGTGTTTTTAAAAGAAGCCAAGATGAACATAGCTGGGATCAGGAAAGACTTTGCTACCTACCCTGGTGTCATCCTGGGGACGGTTAATTATGGCGTATTTTTGAATGTGCTTGATGCAAATCTAGCTGTGAAGTGTACAACTAGGGCACAAGTGCTGCCACTGAATGGGTGGGTGTGTGTGGGGCACAATTTTTGGAAAAAAAGGGAGACTCCGCTTGGAGTAACCCTTGCTTACATTGTTTTTAAAAGAAGCCAAGATGAACAAGTCATGGTTCAGCAAAGACTTTATCTACCTACCCCTGTGTCATGCTGGGGACGGTTAATTATGGCGTATTTTTGAATGTGCTTGATGCAAATCAAAACATCCTGTTTGCAACTAGGGCCCAAGTGCTGCCACTGATGGGGTGGGTGTCTGTGTGGCCCAATTTTTGGAAAAAATGGAGACTCCGCTTGGAGTAACCCTTGCTTACGTTGTTTTTAAAAGAAGCCAAGATGAACAAGTCATGGTTCAGCAAAGACTTTGCTACCTACCCCGGTGTCATCCTGGGGACGGTTACTTATGGCGTATATTTGAATGTGCTTGATGCAAATCAAAACATCCTGTTTGCAACTAGGGCCCAAGTGCTGCCACTGATGGGGTGGGTGTCTGTGTGGCCCAATTTTTGGAAAAAAGGGAGACTCCGCTTGGAGTAACCCTTACTTGCTGTGTTTTTTAAAAGAAGCCAAGATGAACAGAGCTGGGATCAGGAAAGACTTTGCTACCTACCCCGGTGTCATACTGGGGACGGTTAATTATGGCGTATTTTTGAATGTGCTTGATGCAAATCTAGCTGTGAAGTGTACAACTGGGGCACAAGTGCTGCCACTGAATGGGTGGGTGTGTGTGGGGCTCAATTTTTGGAAAAAAGGGAGACTCCGCTTGGAGTAACCCTTGCTTGCTGTGTTTTTAAAAGAAGCCAAGATGAACAGAGCTGGGATCAGGAAAGACTTTGCTACCTACCCTGGTGTCATCCTGGGGACGGTTAATTATGGCGTATTTTTGAATGTGCTTGATGCAAATCTAGCTGTGAAGTGTACAACTGGGGCACAAGTGCTGCCACTGAATGGGTGGGTGTGTGTGGGGCACAATTTTTGGAAAAAAAGGGAGACTCCGCTTGGAGTAACCCTTGCTTGCTGTGTTTTTAAAAGATGCCAAGATGAACAGAGCTGGGATCAGGAAAGACTTTGCTACCTACCCTGGTGTCATCCTGGGGACGGTTAATTATGGCGTATTTTTGAATGTGCTTGATGCAAATCTAGCTGTGAAGTGTACAACTAGGGCACAAGTGCTGCCACTGAATGGGTGGGTGTGTGTGGGGCACAATTTTTGGAAAAAAAGGGAGACTCCGCTTGGAGTAACCCTTGCTTACATTGTTTTTAAAAGAAGCCAAGATGAACAAGTCATGGTTCAGCAAAGACTTTATTTACCTACCCCGGTGTCATGCTGGGGACGGTTAATTATGGCGTATTTTTGAATGTGCTTGATGCAAATCAAAACATCCTTTTTGCAACTAGGGCCCAAGTGCTGCCACTGATGGGGTGGGTGTCTGTGTGGCCCAATTTTTGGAAAAAAGGGAGACTCCGCTTGGAGTAACCCTTGCTTACATTGTTTTTAAAAGAAGCCAAGATGAACAAGTCATGGTTCAGCAAAGACTTTGCTACCTACCCCGAGTGCCATCCTGGGGACGGGTAATTATGGCGTATTTTTGAATGTGCTTGATGCAAATCTAGCTGTGAAGTGTACAACTGGGGCACAAGTGCTGCCACTGAATGGGTGGGTGTGTGTGGGGCCCAATTTTTGGAAAAAAGGGAGACTCCGCTTGGAGTAACCCTTGCTTGCTGTGTTTTTAAAAGAAGCCAAGATGAACAGAGCTGGGATCAGGAAAGACTTTGCTACCTACCCTGGTGTCATCCTGGGGACGGTTAATTATGGCGTATTTTTGAATGTGCTTGATGCAAATCTAGCTGTGAAGTGTACAACTAGGGCACAAGTGCTGCCACTGAATGGGTGGGTGTGTGTGGGGCACAATTTTTGGAAAAAAAGGGAGACTCCGCTTGGAGTAACCCTTGCTTACATTGTTTTTAAAAGAAGCCAAGATGAACAAGTCATGGTTCAGCAAAGACTTTATCTACCTACCCCGGTGTCATGCTGGGGACGGTTACTTATGGCGTATATTTGAATGTGCTTGATGCAAATCAAAACATCCTGTTTGCAACTAGGGCCCAAGTGCTGCCACTGATGGGGTGGGTGTCTGTGTGGCCCAATTTTTGGAAAAAAGGGAGACTCCGCTTGGAGTAACCCTTACTTGCTGTGTTTTTTAAAAGAAGCCAAGATGAACAGAGCTGGGATCAGGAAAGACTTTGCTACCTACCCCGGTGTCATCCTGGGGACGGTTAATTATGGCGTATTTTTGAATGTGCTTGATGCAAATCTAGCTGTGAAGTGTACAACTGGGGCACAAGTGCTGCCACTGAATGGGTGGGTGTGTGTGGGGCTCAATTTTTGGAAAAAAGGGAGACTCCGCTTGGAGTAACCCTTGCTTGCTGTGTTTTTAAAAGATGCCAAGATGAACAGAGCTGGGATCAGGAAAGACTTTGCTACCTACCCTGGTGTCATCCTGGGGACGGTTAATTATGGCGTATTTTTGAATGTGCTTGATGCAAATCTAGCTGTGAAGTGTACAACTAGGGCACAAGTGCTGCCACTGAATGGGTGGGTGTGTGTAGGGCACAATTTTTGGAAAAAAAGGGAGACTCCGCTTGGAGTAACCCTTGCTTACATTGTTTTTAAAAGAAGCCAAGATGAACAAGTCATGGTTCAGCAAAGACTTTATCTACCTACCCCGGTGTCATGCTGGGGACGGTTAATTATGGCGTATTTTTGAATGTGCTTGATGCAAATCAAAACATCCTGTTTGCAACTAGGGCCCAAGTGCTGCCACTGATGGGGTGGGTGTCTGTGTGGCCCAATTTTTGGAAAAAAGGGAGACTCCGCTTGGAGTAACCCTTGCTTACATTGTTTTTAAAAGAAGCCAAGATGAACAAGTCATGGTTCAGCAAAGACTTTGCTACCTACCCCGGTGTCATCCTGGGGACGGGTAATTATGGCGTATTTTTGAATGTGCTTGATGCAAATCTAGCTGTGAAGTGTACAACTGGGGCACAAGTGCTGCCACTGAATGGGTGGGTGTGTGTGGGGCCCAATTTTTGGAAAAAAGGGAGACTCCGCTTGGAGTAACCCTTGCTTGCTGTGTTTTTAAAAGAAGCCAAGATGAACAGAGCTGGGATCAGGAAAGACTTTGCTACCTACCCTGGTGTCATCCTGGGGACGGTTAATTATGGCGTATTTTTGAATGTGCTTGATGCAAATCTAGCTGTGAAGTGTACAACTAGGGCACAAGTGCTGCCACTGAATGGGTGGGTGTGTGTGGGGCACAATTTTTGGAAAAAAAGGGAGACTCCGCTTGGAGTCACCTTGCGGTGTTTTACATGACTTTAGAAGGGCGTGCCATGCCTATATCTGTGTCTCCTCCTCTTTTTCCTTGTCCAGCTCTTTTGTTTTTGCATAAGTATATGTCCTTGTCACTTTCCCATGTGTTTGTGTTGTGTTGTGAGTTGTTTGTGACCTTTTGGACACCTTTGAGGGTGTTTTCTAGGTGTTTTTATGTGTTTGTGATTGCCTGCCATTGTTTCCTATGCAGTTCGAGTTCGGATCGTCGAACGTTCGACGAGCCGAACTCGAACGGGACTTCCGTTCGGCGAACCGACCTCGAGCCGAACCGGGACCGGTTCGCTCATCTCTAGCGGAGAGGTGAGAATCATGCTTCCTTCCTCTGCCCTCTCCCCCCAACCTCACACAACACAAATGTGATCAAGCTCACCCTCATCTACTGAGTCTTCCATGCCCATCGCCAGTTCGTCCTCCATTTTTTCCTGGGCTCCTGCACCTTCCTCAACAGTTTGGCTGATACTATCCTTGTTAATCCCTCTCCCCCACTGTCCCATGCCTGCCACCTTGGTGCTGCTGAACGTGTGGACCTTGTAGATCTTGTTATCCCTTCCGCATATGACTCCTCCTGTACTTAGTCCCCTTCCTTTTGTCCCACCACCTTACTCTGAATAATATTTAGAGTTTGCTCCAGCATGTAGATGACCGGAATTATCATAATGATAATGGCATCGTCAGTTTTAAACATCTTCGTCTCCATTTGTAAACTGTGAGGCTGTGAGGAAGGGTGCATAGGTACTTGATCTGAGACCACTCCAGCAGCATGATCTGCACCACCTCTGGATCTCATTAGCCCAGGCTAACGCATTGCATAGTCATAACGTATTGCAGCAGGGCTCGCCGGTGCTGCCACAGGCGCTGCAACATGTGCAGATTCAAATTGCTGCGTGTCGGCAAATCGCATTGCAGGCGTGAACAGGCAGACCGAAAGACTTCTGGAGCAATGCAAGTTGTTCGGCTGCGGGGTGTGAATGGTGGAAGTGAGCACATAGTGAGCGTACCCTCTGCAGAAGGCCATGTAGGCCAGGATAGTGGTGTAATTCCAAATCACTGTATAGGGGTTAAAGGGTTTCAGGGTTCTGGGTGTCCAGCTTGGTGAGTGGCTTGCCTCTAGCCTATCCTTTACAGCCCATCTGAGTGTGTCGATCCAGGCAGGCGTTACACCGTGCCCTTGTCAGAAGGCCATGTAGGCCGGGATAGTGTTTTAAAAATTGCTGGACAACCAGGTTCAACACGTGAGCTATATAAGGCACGTGTGTCACATTGCCCTGTCAAAGGGCCGCACCCAGGTTTGCATTATTGTGGCACATGGCTGTTACGTCACTACCGAAGTCCGCTCCAGCAACTTGTACTCCGATCGCCAGGTGACACCGTGTTCCTTTCATAGATAATGCTTGTAATGGGAGAGGAGTCAATGCCAGTGGCGCATAGCCACTGGGCTAGGTTATCTTGAGATGTGCAGTACCACTGGCTGACTGTAGGTGGTGGTTGTCTCACAGCTGAAGTACCATCATTCAGTTAAAACCAATGGGAAGACACCACACCCTTTTTTAGGCTCCTCCTGTCTGCTGACCACTGCCAGACATAGTTCAGAACTTCTGGTTCCTGTTCCGCCCAGTTCTGTTTTGTGATTTTGTGTGCTGACTACCGCTTGTTTCCTGACTACGTCTCCTGCCTGCTGTTTATGTACCTCGTTGCCCGATCCGCATTTGACCCCTGCTTGTTTTCTGATTAAGCTGTTGATTCTGTTCATGTTGCTCAATTCATGGTTTGACCCTGCCTGACTACTACTCACTGCAACCTTCCACAGGTATTGATCACCTTTGGCCCTGTGTAATTCCAAATCCCTGTATAGGGGTTAAATGGTTTCAGGGTTCTAGGGGTGCAGCTTGGTGAGTGGCTTTCCTCTAGCCTATCCTTTACAGCCCGTCTGAGTGTGTGGATCCAGGCAGGCATTACACCGTGCCCTCTGCAGAAGGCCATCAAGGCCAGGATAGTCGTTTAAAAATTGCTGGACAACCAGGTTGAACATGTGAGCCATACAAGGCACGTGTGTCATTGTTATGGCGAAGGGCGGCACCCAGGTTTGCATCATTGTCGCACACGGCCTTCCCTGGCTGCTGGTTGAGTGGAGACAACCATTTATGAAACTCGGTCTCCAGAGCTAACCGTCCACAACTCCTCAGCGGTGTGACTCACATTTCCCATACATTTCAAAGTAAAGATTTGACCGCCTGATGGCTTTGAGCTCTGCTGCCAGCATAGTAAGGAGGTGTGTGGGATTCCTTGTGCACAGTTACAATGCGGGTGTCCTTACTCGAGAGGTATTGAGCGGAGGTTGAGGACCTAGACGAGGTTGAGGAGGCAGAAGCAGTTTGTTACGGTTGCTGTGGCACTGGAGACTATGTTCGGATTTCTTGCTACTGCACATGTGCGAGCACTGGAGACTATGTTCGGAATTCTTGCTACTGCACATGTCCAAGCGCTGGAGACTAAGGCAGGCTTTGCACGTTGCAACATCGCAAACCGATGCTGCGATGTCGCACGCGATAGTCCCCGCCCCCGTCGCAGGTACGATATCGTGTGATAGCTGGCATAGCGAAAATTATCGCTACGCCAGCTTCACATACACTCACCAGCCCTGCGACCGTCGCTCTGGCCAGCTACCCGCCTCCTTCCTAAGGGGGTGGGTCGTGCGGCGTCATAGCGACGTCACACGGCAGGCGGCCAATAGCGGCGGAGGGGCGGAGATGAGCAGGATGTAAACATCCCGCCCACCTCCTTCCTTCCGCATATCCTACGGAAGCCACAGTGATGCCGGTAGGAGATGTTCCTCGCTCCTGAGACTTCACACACAGCGATGTGTGCTGCTGCAGGAGCGAGGAACAACATCGGACCATCGCGTCAGCGTAATTATGGATTACGCCGACGCTGCACCGATGATACGATTACGATGTTTTTGCGCTTGTTAATCGTATCATCTAGGCTTTACACACTACGATGTCGCATGCGATGCCGGATGTGCGTCACTTTCAATTTCACCCCGCCGACATCGCACCTGCGATGTCATAGTGTGCAAAGCCCGCCTAAGTCGTATCTTGGAGCCATTACACATGTGCGGGTGACATCATCGCTGACACGAGTTCACATGTCTCTGACACCTTCTAAGCTGATTGGCCGCTGGTCATGTGCTTGTGACGCTTTGCTCAGTGATAGGCCAGCGTGACGTCATTGCTGTCATTCTGGCAGCGGATTGGCTCTGGTGTCCTCCATCTTGGATGAGGCACAGAGTCTATATAAGACCCTGACGCATGCCGCCCGGCGCTCAGTCCTCTTGGTTCATGCATGAGAGTAGACGCTCTGTGCACGTCCCTCTAGGCATCTCTCTGTCTATGCTAGGTGAGCGCTACCGGCAGGGTAGCGTTCTTGTACCTTACAGCTTCGGCTGCGGTCCGTATCCTTACATCGTAGTGGAGCGGACATAGGCAGGTGCCTGAGGCACATGGTCCGGCTGGGCCTTGTGATTCTACTCATAGGTGGACGTTGCCGCTAGGGTAACGTTCCTTATACTGCGTCTGGCAGTTGTTCATATCCTCGCAGACTAGGGGAGCGAACATAGGTAGGAGCTTTGTGTGGCTTGTGCTGCTGTCCGTCCCTTTTGCACCTCTAGTAGAGCGGACCTAGGCAGGTGCCATATCTAGTGGTTCGTATCCTCGCACACTAGTGGAGCGAACGCAGGTAGGAGCTTTGTGCGGCTTACGCTGCTGTCCGTCTCCTGGCACCACTAGAGGAACGGACCTAGGTAGGTGCCATTTCACACTCACTGCTTTTGTCTCTGTGACCATTAACAGAGACCATACCACACACCCTCCAAGTAAGGGAGTAATTGCTTTATTTCCTAATTATATTCCTCTGTGAGTTTAACAGAGGTATTGCACTCTGCACTTGTGCTACTACTATTTACAGCGGCACACTTATATACTCTTCCTCACAAATTAACCTATCCCTTTTACGTTAATGCTAAATACGGTAGTCGCTGTGACTTTAACAGTACATGCCGTGATTGGCTCTAGTGTCACTGAGACATATCAGTGTCAGTACTGCTTTCGTAGTACAAGATACCCCTTATCCTCTGCCATAGTCTGCAGCAGAGACTTTGCACGGTGGACCCTGACTGTCTGATATCCCTTTGGTTTTTATAATCAGACAGCCCCTGTAACACAGTGGAGGAACTTCTACATACAGAGGAAGAATTGACATACAACTCGTGGGGACGAAAAGACTTGTACAGCAGACCCTTCTCCATCTCTTACCATAGTTACCCAGTGCCCAGTCAGCGACATGTAACGCCCCTGTCCATGCTTACTGGTCCAAGTATCTGTGAAATGCACCCTGTCACACACAGTGTTTCTCAATGAAGCGGGATTTTGTGTGCAACATGCTGGTGTAGCGCGGGCACGCCTTTCTTGGAGAAGGAGTGGCGACTGGGCATCTGCTCTTGGGGCACTGCGATGGGCATAAGTTCTCGAAAATCCTCTGTGTCAAAAGGGTGGAAAGGCAGCATTTCTGTAGCCAACAGCTTGCAGATACTGAAAGTCAACCTCTTACGCATGTCATGCCCTTTTAAAATCATGAAAAACACAGCAAGGGGACTCCAACCACAGTCTCCCTCTTTTCCAAAAATTGGGCCACACACACACACACACCACTTCACTGGCATCAGTTGTCCCTCAGTTGCAGACTCAAAAAGTTGATTTGCATGAAGCACTATCAAAAATCCACCAGCCTTTTGCCTCCCCTGGATGACACAGGGGTAGAAAAGTTCTCTCTGATCCATGGCTTCTTCATCTTGGTTCATTTTTCAAAAAAAAGGGGACTCCAACCAAAGTCTCCCTCTTTTCCAAAAATTGGGCCACACACACACCACTTCAATGTCATCAGTTGTCCCCCAGTTGCAAACTTAAAAAGTTGTTTTGCATGAAGCACTATCAAAAATACACAAGCCTTTTGCCTCCCCTGGATGACACAGGGGTAGAAAAGTCTTTGCGGATCCATGAATTGTTCATCTTGATGAACGTTAGTCTATCCACATTGTCACTGGACAGACGTGTGCGCTTTTCTGTCAGCACACACCCAGCAGCACTGAAGACACATTCCAAGAGAACTCTGGCTGCAGGACACAACAAGATCCCCAAGGCGTAAGTGGCGAGCTCAGGCAATTTATCCAGATTGGAATCCCAAAATGAGCAAGGCTCAAGTTGCACAGTAATGGCATCGATGTTCACTTGCAGATACTCCCATATCTGTGTCTCCTCTTTTTACTCGTCCAGCTCTTTTTTTTTCGCATGAGTATATGTTCTTGTCACTTTCCCATGTGTTTGTGGTGTCTTGGGAGTTGTTTATCACCTTTTGGACACCTTAGAAGGTGTTTTCTATGTGTTTGTATGTGTTTGCCTGCCATTGATTTCAATGGGGTTCGAGTGGTTCGTCGAACGTTCGTCGAACGTTCGACGAACTTGTCCTCCGTTCGACGAACCGAACCAAACTTGAACTCTAGGGGGGTGGCTCATCTCTAGTTGACACTTACTGTATATCTCTTTCTCCCTATCAATTGTATCTCTGCAGTACATGCATTCTCATCTCTTTCTCTGTTGCCTTTATAGAAAACAGTACTACCTGTAATATTTGTCCAATGTTTTAAGGCTTTCTCATCCTATCTGTATTTCTTAGTTCTTTCATACTCTCACTGTCCTAAAATTGCCCTAAAAATGGCTGCTAGCCTTTTCATCGAAGGATTTTATACAAGCTATGATAGTCCCTCCTTATTGGCTGCTTTAAACTATATTATGTTATATCTACAAGCCTTTATGGGTAAACCCACAAGTCATATCAGCCTTCTATGATTAATACAAGGTTCTGCAATGCATAAAGAGACTGCATGTTATGATTACTCTGCTCTGTTGAGAGCATGCTAATCTGTCAGTTGGTGAGTGATAGCACAGTCATCCAACCTGGAGTTGGGGCTTGCTGAGCTTTCAGTGTTTTGAGTGACAGCTCGATCATCCATTCTCATTCTGGGAGGTGCTGGGTTTCTTTTGTTTTCCCCTGTTTCTCGTAAAAGGTTTTTCGCTGGGCAGTTTATTCCCAGAGCACTGCCGGCCTTTGTCTTCTGCTCAGTTGTGCTAGTTGACCTATTGTAACTGTGTTGTATGAATTGTTCTTTTGCTGCCTAACCTTTGTTTAACAATTCCTTTTGCCTTGTCCCTCTTTTTTGATCCCCTACTCTTTAGGTGTTCTGACTAGACCATGACCTCACAACATCTCTGCCTATCCCTTTAATCTTGATAAAAGATTAAATGGCTCATTAAATCTTCATGGCTCTAGGTCCCTGAGCCATGAACATTTGACTATCCTGCCTCTCGACTTGACAGTGTAGGGGGTAGTTTCACAACAAGCATTTTTACCTATTTGCAAAAATCAAAAAGCACATTGTTTGAATTTGCCAGGATCTTAAAGTTTCATAAAATGTAATTAAAATTAAATTTTCATAAAATAAACTTGATCATCTCTAATATATTTTTACCTAAATATTATTAAATAGTAAATTTTACAACTTACTAATATGTAAAGCGGTAATGATACCACTTACCCTGATCATTAGATACCAGACCTAGCCTTGGGTTTAGCAACTCCACAAATCCTCTGTTTGACAAGGGAGAGTTTTCTGTAACAGCTTATCATTACAGAAGGTGAAATGAAAGCATATTTCTCCTTTTTCATGCCAATGGATAAAGGAAAAAGCTGGTTTAGAAACTAAATTGTTGGGTAAGGCAGTAAAGAGAAAAAGTATAATGAATCTGTCTGAAGATGATGCCGCAGCTCCTCTCCTACAGTGAATTTCTTTAAACACTACAAAGTAAACCTGGCAGAAAACAATAGGAAAGCAGTGATAGCCATGAGGTTGTGATTATAACTTGGTAACATGCAATACATGCATTCTGGGATATGTGCCTGAGTGAAGGCTGACATCATAGAAGGCAACTCATAACAATATTTTGGAGTCGTAAATGAAATGGCGTTCACAAGTATGCCTTAGACCACGTTCACACCTGCAGTATATGGCTAGTTATTGAAGCCAAAACCAAGAGTGGAATAGTCAAAGGAAAAGTATACCAGATACATGTGCACCACCTCTACATGTTTTACCCACTCCAGCTTACAAATGCCGAGGTCAAAAAAACTAAAAAGATAGTCAATGTGTGCACGTGGCCTTAAAGTGGTTCAAGGTGGATCTTTAACCTGCTCAACAGGTCACTTTCACAGAAAATAAAACTTGCATAAAAATATGAGAACCCACTATATTTTAGAAAAAGTTTCAAACACTATTATATTTTCTAATTAATAATATTATAATAATATTTATTCATTTATATAGTGCTGTTAATTCCACAGCACTTTACATACATTGGCAACACTGTCCCCATTGGGGCTCACAATCTAAATTCCATATCAGTATGTTTTTGGAGTGTGGGAGAAAACCGGAGTACCCGGAGGAAACCCACACAAACACAGGGAGAACATACAAACTCCTTGCAGATGATGTCCTTGGTGGGAATTGAATAGAATGTCTGCATATACACGAAAAGGAAATGAAAAAATATGATATTGATGAAGGATGCATTACAGCCATGATAAAGAATTCTTACTGGGTAAAACTTCATAGGCAATATATAGAAGCTGTACAGAAAAACAGAACTATGTATGTTAAGTTATTATGTATCCAGGATAAACATAGTCTCATATACTGTACTGTCTGTTTACAGAATGGATTTTCCTGCTTTTTTAATAAAAAGTTAAGGATTTTATTCATTGTTTTAGAAGGATATTGTAAACAGAAAATTGTGTTTGTCTGTTATAGTAATAGTGTTTATCATTTCTTTAGCAGAGACTTGCACTTTAATTTATCTTCCACATCCTTTTTTATAGTGTTGCTTACCAAGGGGGTTGAAGTAAATGCACGGTACAGTGAAAAGCAACTGAGAAATTTACAGCTTTAATGCTTTGCTTTTTAATATGCATTGGTGGAAAATGGATCTATAAAATTTCATGTAGCATTAACTAGTACACTGGTAGCATGCAGACTGAACATTTTTATGTGTACAATAAAAAAAGGGAAAAAAATAGCTGTATCTTTATATGATCACATTTTCTTTGGGAAAGGCTGACGTCTTTATATTTTCATGGTGTAGTCTAGACATTAATGATGCACATATTGCACACACCATGTACAAGCATACTGTCTATGTATATTGTATATATATATATATATATATATATATAATTTATAAAGCTGAATGTGTGTATGTATGTACGTGTGCGTGTGTGTGTGTGTGTGTGTGTCCGGGATTGGCATCTGCACCGTCGCAGCTACAACCACAAAATTTT
This sequence comes from Anomaloglossus baeobatrachus, assembly GCF_048569485.1. Classification (NCBI taxonomy): domain Eukaryota; kingdom Metazoa; phylum Chordata; class Amphibia; order Anura; family Aromobatidae; genus Anomaloglossus; species Anomaloglossus baeobatrachus. The sequence goes on from NC_134358.1 coordinate 272,293,258, forward strand.
GCACACTCACACTTCTGGACCCCGGGAGCGTCATAGGCTATGTTTTGAGGGGAGATTTTAACACCGCACTTTACAGTTATTCATCAAAAAAACTGCCTCCATTAAAGCAAATGGAGCTGGGAGCCACAGTGCAGCCAGAACTTCACAAGAATGCGCAGCCAAGCCCTTAAATGGAATGTTGGCATGTCACAATGCAGCCAGGGAAAGAGACAGACACAGACAGGGAAAGAGGCAGACACAGACAGGGTAAGAAACAGACATAGACAGGGTAATAGACAGACACAAAGAGACAGACACAGACAAAGAGATATACTGACAGGGAAAGAGACAGACAGGGAAAGAGAGGGAAAGAGAGAGAGACAGGTTAAGAGACAGACATAGATAGGTAAAGAGACAGACACAGACAAAGAGACAGACACAGGGAAACAGACAGACAGGGAAAGAGAGGGAAAGAGACAAACAGGGTAATAGACAGACAAAGACAGGTAAAGAGACAGAGAAAGAGACAGACACAGGGAAAGAGACAGAAGGAAAGAGGGAAAGAGACAGACATGGAAAGAGAGGGAAAGAGAGGGAAAGAGACAGACAGGGAAAGAGACAGACAGGGAAAGTGACAGAGATAGACAGACAGGGAAAGAGATAGATAGACAGACAGGGAAAGAGATTGAGACAGACGGAGAAAGAGACAGAGACAGTCAGAGACAGACAGGGAAGGAGACAGACAGACAAAGAGATAGATAGAGAGACAGAGAGATATATACAGAGGAGGAGACAGACATTATGTATTATGTCTGTGTGTGTGTGTGTGTGTGTATGTCCAGGATTGGCATCTGCCCCGTCAAAGCTACAGCCACAAAATTTTGCACACTCACACGTCTGGACCCAGAGAGCATCATAGGCTAGTTTGTGAGGTGAAATTTTAACCACGCACGTTCCAATTTACCAATCAATTTTGCCCCTATCTACATAATGGGGAAAAAGTGAAACGAAAAGTGTATCCACACCGTCGCATTTACAATCACGAAATTTTGCACACTCACACGTCTGGACCCCGAGAGTGTCATAGGCTAAGTTGTGAGGAGAAATTTTAACCCTACACATTCCAATTTAACAATCAATTTTGCCCCTATCTACTTAATGGGGAAAAAGTGAAACGAAAAGTGAATCCGCACCGTCGCATTTACAATCACAAAATTTTGCACAGACACCTCATGTGACCCAGGGAACGTCGTGGACTATGTTTTGACATGAAAATTTAACCCCGCGCTTTACAGTTTCTCTCCAAAAAAACATGCCTTCATTAAAGTAAATGGAGCCTGGAACTACAGGTTATTAGTAGGAGCTGTGAGTGGTTGCTATAGGAAGAAAAGACATTCATAGTATAAGAAGCCTATATGTAAGGGAATAAGATGTCGGTGGGGAGATGGATAGAGAGAGACAGAGAGAGACAGATAGAGACAGACAGAGAGAGAGAGAGAGATGGACAGGGAAAGAGACAGAGAGATAGAGATAGACAGGGAAAGAGACAGACAGACAGATGGTGAAAAAGACAGACCTGGAAAGAAACAGATAGGGAAAGAGACAGACAGACATGCACACAGGGACAGAGACAGGCAGACAGGGAAGGAGGAGACAGCCAGAGAGACAAAGATAGATGGGGAAAGACACAGACCTTGATAGAGACAGATAGGGAAAGAGACAGAGAAATAGAGACAGACAAAGACAGGCAGACAGGGAAAGAGTCATACAGGAAAAGACACAGACAGAGATGGGGAGACAGACGGGGAAAGAGACAGACCAGGGAAAGAGACAGACCTGGAAAGAGACAGATGGGGAAAGAAACAGAGAGATAGAGACAGACAAATAAAGACAGACAGACAGACAGGGAAAGAGACAGACGGAGGGGGAAAGAGACAGATGGATGGGGAAAGAGACAGGCAGACGGTGAAAGGCACAGATGGACGGGGAAAGAGAGACGGACGGGGAAAAAGACAGACGGACAGGGAAAGAGACAGACGGACGGGGAAAGACACAGACGGACGGGGAAAGAGACAGACGGACAGGGAAAGAGACAGACGGACGGGGAAACAGACAGACGGACGGGGAAAAAGACATACGGACGGGGAAAGAGACAGATGGGGAAAGAGACAGATCTGGAAAGAGACAGACGGAGCACATTACTTAGCCAATTTAGTTAAATCTGTGTGGAATACCCGTGGTGATGAAATATATGTTGTGAAATGCCTCTATTAGCTTAGTTTTTGCCTTTTAATAATTACATTTCTATCTATTTGTTTTGTGTTTTTTGTGTGCAGAATACATTTTTGTTAATACATTCTATTTTGTCAACAGCAGTTATTAGCTGGGCGAAGCCGGGTGGTACAGCTAGTATATATACAGTATATATATATATATATATATATATATATATATATATACAGAGAGAGAAAGAGAGGGAGAGGTATATACATATATATATATATATATATATATATATATATATATATATATATATATATATATATATATGTATATATATATATATATATATATATATATATATATATATATATATATATATATATATATATATATATATATATATATATATATATATCCAGTACAGACCAAACGTTTGGACACACCTTCTCATTCAAAGAGTTTTCTTTATTTTCAGGACTCTGAAAATTGTAGATTCACATTGAAGGCATCAAAACTATGAATTAAAACATGAGGAATGAAATACTTAAAAAAAGTGTGAAACAACTGAAAATATGTCTTATATTCTAGGTTCTTCAAAGTAGCCACCTTTTGCTTTCATTACTACTTTGCACACTCTTCTCTTGGCATTCTCTTGATGAGCTTCAAGAGGTAGTCACTGGAAATGGTCTTCCAACATTCTTGAAGGAGTTCCCAGAGATGCTTAGCACTTGTTGGCCCTTTTGCCTTCACTCTGCGGTCCAGCTCACCCCAAACCCTCTCAATTGGGTTCAGGTCTGGTGACTGTGGAGACCAGGTCATCTGGCGTAGCACCCCATCACTCTCCTTCTTAGTCGAATAGCCCTTAAACAGCCTGGAGGTGTGTTTGGGGTCATTTTTCTGTTGAAAAATAAATTATGTGCCAACTAAACGCAAACCGGATGGAATAGCATGCCTCTGCAAGATGCTGTGGTAGGCATGCTGGTTCAGTATGCCTTCAATTTTGAATAAATCCGAACAGTGTCACCAGCAAAGCACCCCCACACCATCACACCTCCTCCACCATGCTTCACGGTGGAAACCAGCCATGTAGAGTCCATCCATTCACCTTTTCTACAAAGACATGGTGGTTGGATCCAAAGATCTCAAATTTGGACTCATCAGACCAAAAGACCAAAGTATAGATTTCCACTGATCTAATGTCCATTCCTTGTGTTTCATAGCCCAAGCAAGTCTCTTCTGCTTGTTGCCTGTCCTTAGCAGTGCTTTCCTAGTAGCTTTTTTACCATGAAGGCCTGCTGCACAAAGTCTCCTTTAACAGTTGTTCTAGAGATGAGAAGGTGTGTCCAAATTTTTGGTCTGTACTGTATATACCGTATTTTTCGTTTTAGAAGACACACCGCATTATAAGACGACCCCAAATTTAAAGCTAAAAAAAGGTAAAAAAAATTATGGGGTCAATTTTATAATCCGGTAGTGTCTTACTGAAGGGGGGCAGCAGTAGTGGTGGAACAGGGGTCAGAGGAGGCAGGGGTGGTGGTGGAACAGGTTGATGCTGGTGGCGGTGCAAAGGGGGGCCCAGATGCTCTCTGTGGTGCTGGGCTGCGGTAGTGGGCATTGCTGTGTTCTGAGGTAGTCAACGCTGCTGTATGCTGGTGCACTCTGCGGGTAAAGAGGCACTGGCCATTCTGATGATGTCAGCGGTGCGAGCTTCAATGAAATGCCAACCGAAGTTGGCGCTTGCGTAGATGAGGGCTTGAGACGAGAGCTCCATCTGCGCATGTGTCGACTCTGGGCACCATTATTTGAAGAACTTACTGCTGACATCTTCAGAATGACCCGTGTCTCACTGCTCACCTGCCGTTCAGAGCAGGACTGCCTGCCACACAGAGCCTTGCTGCCCACCCGCCACACAGATCCTCGCCACCCGCCGCACAGAGCCTCACCGCTCACTCACAGCAGTGCTGCAGAGAGCATCAACTACTGCACAGCACACAGCATCATCCCTGCCTCCTGTGACCCCTCTCCATAACCCCTAGTAAGCTACATTCAGATTTTAGGATGCCCCCCTCATTTTCCTCCCAAATTTGGAGGGAAAGTGTGTCTTATAATCCAAAATATACGGTATGTAGGTGTATCTATCTATCTATCTGTAATACATATATACAGTGAGGAAAATAGGTATTTTATAGACTGCCAATTTATAAAGTTTTCCCACCTACAAAGAATGGAGAGGTCTGTAATTTTTATCATAGATACACTTCAACTGTGACAGGCAGATTCCCCACATTTTATGATTTTTAATAACTAATCTTAATGCATGAAATAAGTATTTGATACAATAGAAAAACAGAACTTAATATTTGTACAGAAACCTTTGTTTGCAATTACAGAGGTCTAACGTTTCCAATAGTTCTTGACCAAGTTAAGCCACATTGCAGCAGAGATTTTGGCCCACTCCTCCATTTAGATCTCCACATCTATCAGGCTTTCACTAAACAACATTGAATTTCAGCTCCCTCAAAAGATTTTCTATTGGTTTCAGGGCTGAAAACTGGCTAGGCCACTCCAGGAGCTGAAAATGCTTCTTATGGAACCAATCCTTAGTTGCCCAGGCTGTGTTTTGGGTTATTGTCATGTTGGAAGACCTAGCCACAACTCATCTTTAATGCTCTTATTGATGGAAGCTAAAATCTTGAGATACATGACCCAATCCATGCTCGACTTCAACATGGTGCAGTCGACCTGTCTCCTTTGCAGAAAAGCATCCCCAAAGTATGATGTTTCCATCCACATGCTACATGGTTGGGACGGTATTCTTGGGGTTGTACTCATCCTCCTACTTCCTCCAAACACTGCGAGTGGAGTTGATACCAAAAAGTTCTATTTTTGTCTCATGTGAACACATGACATTCTGTCATGCATCCTCTGGATCATCCAGATGGTCATTGGTGAGCTTCAAACGGGCCTAGACATGAGCTGAACTGAGCATTGGGATGCAAGATTTTAAACTAAGATGGTGTAGTGTGTTAATAACTTTTAGGCTATGATTCCAGCTTTCTTCAAATCATTAACTAGGTCCCCATATAGTTTTAGCCTGAGTTCTGACCTTTCCCAGAATCATCCTTTTCCCAAAAGGTGAGAACTTGCATGGAGCCCCAGACCGAGTAAAATTGATAGTCATTTTGTGTTTCTTCCATTCTTTAATAATTAGGCCAACAGTCCCTGTCTGCTCACCAAGCTGCTTACCTATTGTCCTGTAGCTCATCCAAGCCTCTGCAGGTCTACAATTTTGTCCCTTGTTTCCTTGGACAGCTCCTTGGTCATGGCCTTGGTGAAAACGTTTCATTCTGTGAATCCCCCTGACTGTGTGTGTCCTGTTGGGACCCGGTCGCTCTCAGCCCTTAGCCACATTGAGGCCTATTTTAGACCCATGGTAAGGTTTTAATATTAGAGAGTGTAGGTACTATCCCAACTGGGTACACCTTGGCGTTGGTGGGATAGCTTTATGCTTTTTTTGATCAAAAACAGTGTTTACTAAGTACCCTATGTTTATATGCACTAAGCTTTTATTTAGTTACAGCAGGGTATGTTTTCACAATTTTTCCCTTGGTTTCTCTTTGTCTAATGGCCAGTGTGAACATGAGCTCAGAAGCTCCATGTATACCATCTTATACTCCGGCTCACTTTTTTGTTTTTATGTAGTTTTTTTTATTCAGTACAAATGGGGTGTGGCCCTCCCTTTTGGTGAGCTGGACATTTCATTCTGTGAATCCCCCTGACTGTGTGTGTCCTGTTGGGACCCGGTCGCTCTCAGCCCTTAGCCACATTGAGGCCTATTTTAGACCCATGGTAAGGTTTTAATATTAGAGAGTGTAGGTACTATCCCAACTGGGTACACCTTGGCGTTGGTGGGATAGCTTTATGCTTTTTTTGATAAAAAACAGTGTTTACTAAGTACCCTATGTTTATATGCACTATGCTTTTATTTAGTTACAGCAGGGTATGTTTTCACAATTTTTCCCTTGGTTTCTCTTTACCTATTGTCCTGTAGCTCATGCAAGCCTCTGCAGGTCTACAATTTTGTCCCTTGTTTCCTTGGACAGCTCCTTGGTCATGGCCTTTGTGAAAACGTTGAAGTGCGTATGATTGAAGGTGTGGGCAGGTGTATTTAATACAGGTAATGAGTTTGAATCATGTGCAGTTAATACAGATAATGTATGCAGAGTAGGAGGACTTCTTAAAGAAAAAATAACAGGCCTGAGAGAGCAATAATTCTTGCTAATTGGTAGGTGATCAAATACTTATTTAATGCAATAAAATGCTAATTATTTATTTAAAAATCATACAATGGGGTTTTCTGGATTTTTGTGGGGAATCTGTGTGTCACAGTTGAAGTGTACCTATGCTAAAAAATAACAGACCTCTCCATTGTTTGTAGGTGGTAAAAGTTGCCAAATGGGCAGAGTGTGAAATACTTATTTTTCTACTGTACTGTATATGTAATGGTCATCTCACCCGAATAGCTTACAGTCCTCTTCTTCTCAGCTTTTCACTGAGGCTGCCAACAACAGAGGTTCTTTTTCTTCCTTCCAGACAAGGTAAGGTGATATATACAGTCCATTCTCCCAAAGTAAACTTTACACAAAGAGGATATATGGTCCTACTAGTCTAGACATCACATTCAGCCTGAGCCATGCCAGCTTCCAACACCAAGTAGGAGGATTACATTCCATACACAGCCAACACTAGAAGGCTGCAGGTTTGAAATGTTACTCTGTAGCTCCAACACATTCCACTCTGCTCAACATCTCTAGCACGCATGGGAAAGGAAGAGAAAACCAATTCAGTAGTACAGGAAAAAAAGATAAATATTTTATTGAAATACATGCTGGAATAAAACATATAAATGTAGGGATGCCTAGGCAGTGCCACCCAAACTAATAGCAGTCTCCTGCTTCTCAGCTTCTGACTGAGGCCGTCAACAATAGAGCTCTTTTCTTCCTCCCAAACACAGTAAGGTGTATATACAGTGTTTTCTCCCATAGTAGATGTGTCGCCCCAAGGGATACCGATCCAGCTTGAGGGACGCTACAGGATCTTCTTCTGTATATGGCAACAGGTATGTCGGTTTTGTATATGTGTCGTGACGCCACTCACGGTTTGCGGTCAGGGATATGGATGACCGCCACTGCAAATATAATGAACGTCTGGGGCTGATGGGATCTGCAGTCAAATGGTGTGGCCTCCTGTGGGTGAGCCAGGCCCCAGGGGCTCAGGTGTGTAGGATAGTGGGTCGGGAAAAACTCAGGCTCAGTCCAAAAGTCTTTCAACTGCTTTTTACTCACTTCTGGTTGTTGTGGTGAGCTGACCCGGGCGATGCTGAGATAAACCAGGTTAAACCAGGGCTCCTTCAGGCCGGTCTGAGGGTAACCATTAACTCGCCTTCCTAGCACTCTTTGTTCGGATAACCCTTGACTTGAAGTACCGTGGGGTCTATCCAGGGAGTCGCTACTGCCTTTTCTCCCTTTTTGGACCGTTTGCCGGCAGTGTGAACCAGGTGAGATGATTTCAAGCTCTGTCTCCTTATGGGTCCCTGCATTGCTGCTGAGGCTCAGACTCTGTATGGTTGGTGAGGGACTTGTAGTTCCCCTCACCAGCAGTCCCAGTACTAAACTGACTCTCTGTGTGTCTTTCTGACTGACTCCCTGGTAACCGTTCTCCCCCGCTAACAGCTACTCCACGCGCGCAGGGTCTGACTAGTGTGAGCACGCGTCTACGTCTCCTAACAACTCACGCTCACCCCTACCAGACTGGCTCGCTCCACTCCTTTCCTGACAGCCTCTGCACTTTAGCTCCCAGCCCCTCCACTACACCCCTTGACAAGAATTGAAGGCCAGCTCCCTCTGGAGACTGCCCAAGGGTCCCATCTAATGGTGTGGGAGACCTGGTTGCTATGTGTCTGTGCGTACACACCTCTTTCTGGCCTTTGGGATTACCTGGGTGCAGTACTCAGTGGTGCCTGACTGGGTCAGGGGCGCCACATAAATGTTACACAAAGAAAACGTACAGTCCTACCAGTACCGATATCATCTTCAGACTTAATGCCAACAGCTTCCAACACCAAATAGAAGGTTTCAACTCCATTAACAGTCCACATTAGACATACTGCAACTGCCACAAATTACTCTGTAGGTCCAACACACTCCACTCTGCTTTACATCCCTAGCAGGCTGATTGACCCTGGTAAACACATCCTTAGTCAAAGCTAGCCAGGTGCATCTAATAGGGACCTACAGTGGTAGGATTTAACCCAATGTTCTCTGCTTTGCTACTATATACTGTATGTATATTATTTATTTATATACATTAACGGTCAAAGGAGTGACAATGTTTTGAACTTTTTAATTTTAGGCTCCATATTTCACAATCCACTACACCTTTGACCATGAGACTATCTTCATTTGATAGACAATTATCTTGATTATCTTATTCATAAATGTGACTCTCAACTATTTAGCATATGATTAGTCATGCATATTCTTGTCATTTCATTGCAATGGTAGTGTTTTGCTCCTAAAAATTTAAATTTTAATTATTACTTTGTTAACACTTTGTTTTTTTTAATGGATGGACAGACTTCACTTCATATTCTTCTAAGTGGCATGACACTCACATGATGCAATTTGGCAATTTTCTTGTCTGAGAGCCCGCTATGTTTTCACTTGACTGTTTCTCTTTTCTTGGGAAATCTTCACGACTGCTCCTTGATTCAAACCAGTGATATTTTGCTTGGGAATCTACCTACTAAAACACTGAGATATTAGAGTATGTGAAAACAGGTTGTAATTTACAACCTATAAAAATCCTCAAAACAATGCATCCTTTAATAGCTATTAATCACTAGCAGGGACCTACTATATATTGCAGGAATACCACCTTTCTAAACTATTAATTACACGACACAGCGGCTTTTTTCCAAAACATGAAAAAATCTTTTATTATTACAAAAGTAACACACAATTAAAAATAAGCAGGGTATGCACAAACAGGGATGGATACCAAAGGGACACAGTCACAAAATCAATGATAGTATAAATATACTAGCATCCATATAGTGTACTAATTTAAGATATGCCCTATGCCCCTAAATTTAGGAGGGCACCCCACAATCAATTGGTGGGTGACTTGGAGAGCATTTAAATTTTCTCATATGCAAGAGGGCTATTCATGCCACAATACACTGCATCGATATACCAGATAACCTCCAAATTCTCCCTTATTCAGGGGGCAATTGAAACACAACACAAATTCTCTGATGCTGCTGATTAGTGAACAAGATGGCTAGCGACCACTGCTGTAATATCACCCCTAGTCCCTCTCTATACAGGCCGGCAGCATGAGTGCTGCACTACTGCTAATCCGGTATTTGGAGCGATTGATAATGCAAAATCAAAGTACATGGAACCTATAAGGCTAATCCACTTATTATCATCGCTCCAAAAAACCCTAGTAAATAGCAGGGGAAATAGCGATAAGATGATGCAAATATGCAGCTTTACTAACCAGTATATAATGTCCGTAATGGCGGACTTAGTTCTTATCCCGTATCTTCCGGGTGGAGCTGATCCGCATTTGCGTTCCACGGACCGGAAATGATGTATAAACCAACACCGGATGTATTGTAAATCTCGCCCCCACTTCCGGTTACGTCTTACACTTCCCGCGGTATTTAAACCCCGTATTTGACCTAATGCACTATCGTTCCCTGAGGAAGAAGGTGAAACGCGCGTCGGAACGGGAGGGGTGGCGCCATTACGGACATTATATACTGGTTAGTAAAGCTGCATATTTGCATCATCTTATCGCTATTTCCCCTGCTATTTACTAGGGTTTTTTGGAGCGATGATAATAAGTGGATTAGCCTTATAGGTTCCATGTACTTTGATTTTGCATTATCAATCGCTCCAAATACCGGATTAGCAGTAGTGCAGCACTCATGCTGCCGGCCTGTAGCCTCCTATATAGAGAGGGACTAGGGGTGATATTACAGCAGTGGTCACTAGCCATCTTGTTCACTAATCAGCAGCATCAGAGAATTTGTGTTGTGTTTCAATTGCCCCCTGCATAAGGGAGAATTTGGAGGTTATCTGGTATATCGATGCAGTGTATTGTGGCATGAATAGCCCTCTTGCATATGAGAAAATTTAAAGCAAATTGATAAAGCAACGAGTCTCTGTGAGGTAATTATTATGGGGGACTTTAACTATCCTGATATAAATTGGGGAACAGAAACTTGCAGTTTCAGCAAAGGAAATAGATTTTTGATAACAATGAAAGATAATTACCTTTCACAAATGGAACAGGACCCCACAAGAGGGGGAGAACTACTACACCTTGTACTAACCAATAGGCCAGACCACAAATCAAATATACAAGTTGGGGGTTACTTGGGGAATAGTGATCACAAAATAATAAGTTTTCATGTATTCTTTAGTAAAGATGTATAGTAGAGGGGCTACAAGGACACTAAACTTCAGGAAAGCAAATTTTAAATGGTTGAGAGATGATCTTAGTGCAATAAACTGGGATGATGTACTAAGTAATAAAAGTACACAAAGCAAATGGGAGACTTTTATGAGCATCCTGAATAGGGCTTGTGCAGAAAATATACCCTATGGGAACAAACATGCTAGAAATAGGAGGAAACCCCTATGGCTAAATAGAGATGTAAGGGAAGCAATAAAAGAAAAACAGAAAGCCTTAAAATAATTAAAGAGGGTAGGTAGTGATGAGGCATTATATAATTATAGAAAATTAAATAAAATATGTAAAAAGCAAATTAAGTTAGCCAAGTTTGAGACAGAGAGACTCATTGCGAGAGAAAGTAAAAATAATCCTAAAATATTCTTTAACTACATAAACAGTAAAAAACTGAAAAGCGATAGTGTTGGCCCCCTTAAAAATAGTCTTGGTGAAATGGTGGAGGGGGATGAGGGTAAAGCCAACCTGCTGAATGACTTTTTTTCTACGTTTTTTATACAAGAAAATGCCATGGCAGATGACATGACCAGTGATACCATAAATTCACCCTTGAGTATTACCTGCTTAACCCAGCAGGAAGTACGCCGCCGCCTCGAAATCACTAAGGTTGACAAATCTCTGGGCCTGGATGGCATACACCCCAGAGTACTACAGGAATTGAGTTCTGTGATAGACCATTATTTTTAATCTTCACAGATTCCTTAATAACAGGGTTGGTACCGCAGGACTGGCGCATAGCAAATGTGGTGCCAATATTCAAAAAGGGGACAAAAATTTAGCCGAGAAATTATAGGCCGGTAAGGGTTTCTTGAGAGATGCTATACTGGAGTATCTCAAAAAAAATAACCTTATGACAGAGTATCAACATGGGTTTATGAGAGATTGATCCTGTCAAACTAATTTGATCAGCTTCTATGAAGAGGTAACTTCAAGCCTGGACCAGGGAAATGCAGTGGATGTTGTGTATATGGACTTTTCAAAAGCTTTTGATACGGTGCCACACAAATGGTTGGTACATAAAATGAGAATAATGGGGATAGGGGAAAATATGTGTAACTGGGTTAAAAACTGGCTCAGTGATAGGAAACAAAGGGTGGTTATTAATGGTACGTACTCAGATTGGGTCTCTGTTCATAGTGGGGTACCACAGGGGCCTGCTTCTTTTCAACATATTTATTAATGACCTTGTTGGGGGCATGCGGAGTAGAATTTCAATATTTGCAGGAATTTTTTTCCCTATTGGAGCTTGTTTGCCACATTGGGTTTTTAGGCCTTCTTCTAGATCAACATGTTAGGCTACGGGTTGAACTAGATGGACTTAGAGTCTCCCTTCAACCTTAAAAACTATTATACTATGATACTATGGTATAATAATGACAGTTAGTATGTACCTATAATAACATGGCTAGTGTTTATTCCATGCATAAATCACTTTGCAATGTCATACCTGCAGCCATGTATGAGCCGTGTGTGAAGTAGTAGCCTCTCAACGCCCTCCTCGACGCGTGTTTCACCATGCCAATGGTTTTATCTATATGTATGAGCATAAAATATATAGGCAATTGAATTTAATAGCTTGCTATAAAAGGCTAGATTTTAATCCAACTATAACATACAAAAAAGCACTTCATTCCATTTTGGAGTGGGGTCCTAAGAGAGGTCTAATAATATCTAAGATGATAGATGACTTAACCACCCAATGTCCTGTTGTGCTCACATTTTATGTAACCCCTAAGGTGCATAAGGATTTGGTCAATCCCCCAGGCAGTCCAATAATGTCGACCAAAGGAGGATTGCGTGAGAAAGTCTGCAGATTTGTGGATTTTTACACACTGCTCCCATATCGCTGTAGGTATGTCATTGTAATGTGATTTATGCATGGGCTAACCACTGGCCATCTATATATATATATAATTGCCTTATTCTGTCTGTCTGTCTGTCTGTCTTGCTCCAAAATTGTGTCGTTACAGTGACAGTGTCGTTACAGTGACAACTGTCGGATTTGCCGCTCACCTCGGCCTGGCCACGCCCTACACATATTGGCCGCTCGCCTCGGCCTGGCCCCGTCCCCCGCATGGATTGGCCGCTCGCCCCTGCTCTCCGCACGCATCGCCCGCTCCAGCGTACATCGGCTCCCAGTACACATGTGCAGGGAGCCGGCATATGCTGATCTCTTGCCCACTCGGCCCCGCCCGGCCACACGTTGGCACGCTTGGCCGATGGGGGGTGTGCAGCATGGGAGATGAAGCACGATGGGGGGTGCGCAGCATGGGGGATGGAGCACGATGGGGGGTGTGCAGCATGGGGGATGGAGCACAATGGGGGGTGCGCAGCATGGAGGATGGAGCACAAAGGGGGGTGTGCAGCATGGAGGATGGAGCACGATGGGGATGTGCAGCATGGGGGATGGAGCACCATAGGGGGTGCGCAGCATGGGGGATGGAGCACGATGGGGGGTGCGCAGCATGTCAGATGGAGCACGATGGGGGGTGTGCAGCATGGGAGATGGAGCACGATGGGGGGGTGCGCAGCATGGGAGATGGAGCACGATTTGGGGTGCGCAGCATGGGGGATGGAGCACGATGGGGGGTGTGCAGCATGGCGGATGGAGCACGATGGGGGGTGCGCAGCATGGAGGATGGAGCACAAAGGGGGGTGTGCATCATGGAGGATGGAGCACGATGGGGGATGTGCAGCATGGGGGATGGAGCATGATGGGGTGTGCGCAGCATGGGGGATAGAGCACGATGGGGGTGCGCATCATGTGAGATGGAGCATGATGGGGGGTGTGCAGCATGGGAGATGGAGCATGATGGGGGGTGCACAGCATGGGGGATGGAGCACAATGGGGGGTGCGCAGCATGGGGGATGGAGCACGATGGGGGGTGCGCATCATGTCAGATGGAGCACAATAGGGGGTGCGCAGCATGGGGGATGGAGCACGATGGGGGGTGCGCAGCATGGGGGATGGAGCACAATGGGGGGTGCACAGCATGGGGGATGGAACACGATGGGAGGTGCGCAGCATGGGGGATGGATCACGATGGGGGTGCGCAGCATGGGGGATGGAGCATGATGGGGGGTGCGCAGCATGGGGGATGGAGCACGATGGGGGGGGGGGTGCAGCATGGGGATGGAGCACGATGGGGATGTGCAGCATGGGGGAAGGATCACCATGGGGGGTGTGCAGCATGGGGGAAGGAGCATGATGGGTGGTGCGCAGCATGGGGAATGGAGCACAATAGGGGGTGCGCAGCATGGGGGGTGGAGCATGATGGGGGGTGCACAGCATGAGGGATGGAGTACAATGGGGGTGCGCAGCATGGGGGATGGAGCACAATGGGGGTGTGCAGCATGGGGGATGGAGCACGATGGGGATGCGCAGCATAGGGGAAGGAGCACGATGGGGGGTGCGCAGCATGGTGGATGGAGGGGGTGCACACCTCCCCCCAAAACACACACACACCACCACACGCGCACCGCACAACACACACACACACTGGGAACCACAAACACCGCCCTACACAGACACCCACACACAGACAACGCCGCACACATACAACACCCAACAAACTAACACCGCAGCACACACAAATATACACACATACCGCGCAATACACACAGATTGCACAAAACATACCTCCCCAAAACGCACACACACACCCCACAGCTACACCCACACAAACCGCGCAACACACAGAGCACCACATACACAATGCTGCAGGCACACAGCACTCCACAAACAATGCAACACACAACGCAACACACAAACAACACCCCTCTCACACACCCCCCACCCAGACAACACCCAGAACATGTACAGCGCCCTACACAAACACTTGGCAACTACACACAACAACATCTATATATATAACAAAAATCATACATTAACTACACAATTCGTAAATTCTAGAATACCTGATGCGTTAGAATCGGGCCACCTTCTAGTATTATTATAAGCACATTCGGACCGTCATTATTATATGGAGACTTTTGATCTTCCATAACAGGAATGTGTACTACTGATAACCTGGCCTGAAATTAAGCATTGTTGCATTTGATTTAAGTGCTTGCCTTATATCTCTACTGCCTGCAGGTAGCAGAAGCATGACCTTACTGTGCAATATATTGGACCTGGTGTAATATTTGGGTTCTATGAATTAGCCTCTTATTCATGGTGATTTTGTGTGAAACCTCATTAAACACACAATTTTGTAACTATACATTTTTTTAATCACCTATATCCCACATACAAGAAGATATTTTTTCCAACACATTAGGTGCAAAACAGTAACAATGCAATAACCTGACAAGAATATGAATAACTCATCATAGGCTAACAATTGCAAGTCAACTTTATGTATGAGTATGAGATAAACCAAGAATATTGTCTATAATGTGAAGGGAGTCTCACACTCAAAGATGTAGTGAAGTGTGAGATATGGAGCCTGAAAGTCAAAAGTTCAAACATTGTTACCACTTTTCTCATCATTGTCAATCAGTTGAAATAAGTATTGAACTCGTCTGCAATTTTTTAAGTAAATTTATTTCTAAATGTTTTATCGACTTGAATTTCTCAAAAGATGTTGGCAACAACTCATTCAATCCACACAGACAAACAAATAAACCTTAGATGTTCATAAATTATGTTTAATAATCAGAAACGACACAGGAAAAAGTGTCTAACATGCTTTCTGAAATTTATTTAACACTTTGTTCAAAAGCCTTTTGTTGGCAATGACAGCTTCAAGATGCGTCCTGAATGTAAAAATTAGTCACGTGCATTTCTCAGGTGCAATGTTGGTCTATTTTTTCACACAAAGACTCTTCAAATCCTGAAGGTTCCATTGGCTCATCTATGAACTCTGAGCATTAATTCCTTCCATAAACTTTCTATTAGATTCTGGTCAGGTGATTAACTGGGCCATTTTAGCAGCTTTAATTTCTTTGTCTGAAAGCATTTGAGAGTTTCCTTAGCTGTGTGTTTGGGAATATTATCTTTCTGAAATGTCTATCCTCTTTTCATCTACATTTTATGGGTAGATGAAAGAAGATTTTTATTGTGACTGTCTGTACATTTGTTTATTCACTTTCCTTTAAATATATGAAGTTTTCCAGTGTCATCTTAAAAAACAGCCCTACACCATGATGTTTCCCATTATAAACTTAACTGTTTAAATTATGTTTTTGGCATGGTATGTAGTTCCTTTTGGCCTCCAAGCCTGGTTTGCATTACGGTATCCAAAGAGTTCAAAATTGGGCTCATTTGACCAGACTATATTCCCAGTATTTCACAGACTTATCTAAATGTTTTTCAGTAAAATATAAACATGCTTGAATATGCTTTTTGTTCATCAATAGAGTCTTACATAGTGAGAGTACATACAGACCATGGAAAGTGCATTACTTAGTCATTTCTGTGCAACAATTGTATGAGCTCAATCCAGTTCATTCGGTAGCTCTTCACCGGTGGTCCTTGGTTCTTTATAATTCATTTGATTTTTTTTTCTCTCTACTATCTACATTTTTATGGGAAGCACCTGATTGTGGCCTTTTTATGGGTGAAATAATGTTCTTTCCATTTCTGGATCAGGGCCCTAAAAGTGCTAACTGGATTCTGTAGTTTAGAAATTCTCTTTTAACTAATGCCATCAGTAAATTTTGCTATAATAAAGTTGCAAAAGTCTTGAGACAGCTTACTGATTTTACCCATTATGAGATGTTTTTTGTGTGGCATCTTGGTAATGAGACACTTTTCTATAAGCCAGCTTTTAAACCAGCTACTAGTTTTCAAAAAGTGTCAGGATTGCTTTCTAATTACTGATAGGTTTATGCTAGTATCATGATTTTACATGGCTTTTTGCACCTCTCTTTCTTCATGTGTTAAATGCTTTTTCACTAAGTTATTTCTCATTATTATTAGTGATGAGCGAGTACCAAAAAGCTCGGGTGCTCGAGGCTCGGGCCGAGCATCCCAAGATACTCGTGTACTCGGCCCGAGCACCGAGCCCAATGTTATCCTATGGGAGACCCGAGAATTTTTATGAAATAACCCCCGGCAGCATGTAGAAACCATAAAAATGTCACAAAAGTCTCAGAAGAGTGCTCAAATGACATGGCAACAGCATGGGGAAGACCCCTTGAAGCATTTATCACTCAAAAGTCTCAGCTGTGAACAATTTTGTCCGCGTTTTACGCCAATTTTACAGACTCACCAGAAAACCTTCCAAAATGACACCAAAATGAATTTTCATGGCGGAAATGTTAAGGGCACATACCCAATAGTGAGATAGAGCTGGTGTATGTTACTTTTTGAGATTATTACATGAAAGATTTTACGTAAAAACATTGTGTGGCACTCCGATGTCCAAAACGCACGTTTTGTGCTTTTTACAAGCGATGTCGGTCATTTTTTTTTAATTCTATCTCCCGTCGGTTGGTCTCGCTCTGTCTGTCTCTCTCTGTCTTGTCTGTCCCCCTCTCACAGTCTGTCGGTCAGTTTCCCCCTCTCTCATACTTACCGTTCCCCGATCACTGCCGCAGCGCTGCACAGCTGTTCACTAAACTCCGGTGGCTTTTCCTCTTTTGAAAAAGCCGGCCGCTCATTAATCAATCTCGTATTCCCTGCTTTCCTGCTTTTCGGCGCCTATGATTGGTTGCAGTGAGACACACCCCACGCTGAGTGACAGGTGTCTCACTGCACCCAAACACAGCAGCCGGTGGGTGTGTGTATACTGTGCAGTGAAATAAATAATTAAATAATTAAAAAAACGGCGTGCGGTCCCCCCAATTTTAATACCAGCCAGATAAAGCCATACGGCTGAAGGCTGGTATTCTCAGGATGGGGAGCTCCACGTTATGCGGAGCCCCCCAGCCTAACAATGTCAGTCAGCAGCCACCCAGAATTGCCGCATACATTATATGCGACAGTTCGGGGACTGTACCCGGCTCTTCCCGATTTACCCTAGTGCGTTGGCAAATCGGGGTAATAAGGAGTTAATGGCAACCCATAGCTGCCACTAAATCCTAGATTAATCATGTCAGGCGTCTCCCCGAGATTCCTTCCATGATTTATCTGTAAATTACAGTTAAAAAACACAAAAACCCGCCGTTTTTTTTAAATTATTTATTTATTTATTTTACTGCACAGTATAGACACGCCCACCGGCTGCTATGATTGGGTGCAGTGAGACACCTGTCACTCAGCGTGGGGGCGTGTCTCACTGCAACCAATCATAGGCGCCTGTGGGCGGGGAAAGCAGGGAATATGAGATGGCTGTGTGCAGAGCACAGCGCGCCCGCCGGTATAAAGGCTCGGTCACACTGTGCGGGCCGGCCAATCACTGCAATTCCACAACTAACAGGGCTGTGGCTTTGCAGTGGTCTGCCAGCCAATCCCTGCATGAGGGCTGGCTCTCAAAAGAGCGCCAACATGCAGGGATGAAGACCACGAGTACAGCACGAGTATCGCGAAATTACTCGGTACCCGCCGAGTAGCCCGAGTACAGTGATACTCGTGCGAGTACCGAGTAGTGACAAGCATACTCGCTCATCACTAATTATTATACATAACTTAGTTTATGGACATCTCTGGTTTGATATCTGACGAGAAATTCATGTCAAAAGTACCTTTAGAAATATATTTACTTCAAAGATTGGTGACATTTCACTCACTCTATATGTAATTTCTTCTATGTTTAACTCCTTTACCACCTGGCAATTTTCGCTTTTTCTTTTTTGCTTTTGCCATAATTTTTTTTTATTTTTCTGTAAATATAGCCATATAAGGGCTTGTTTTCTGTTCCATATTCTACTGCAAAACGGTGGAAAAAAATTCAAAAAATTCTGCAGTATAAGTGGAACCATAGCATATAGGTGCATTCACAAAAGTGAATAAGTTTAAATTTTTGAACACAGGAAAAGGATTTTTCTTTACACTTTTTAGTGATTCTACAAGTCCCCTAAGGGACTTGAAGCTGACACTATCCGATCACTTCTACTGTTCAGAGTTATTCTTCAGCAAAACTCTGAACAGCAGAAATGCTGATCTCCTGTAAATGTCGGCAATCAGAAAGCATTCACAAAAACAACATCATGTCAGTGACAGGGATCATGAGATGACCCCCGGCTGTCATAACTTCCTATCGGCGTCCAATGATCACGTCACGGGGCCTCTGATGGCAACGGGTAATGACGCGCTCACCGCCAATGAGCGTTAAGTCCCACTGTCAAAGATTGAGAGCAAGACTTAACTAGTTAGCAGACACAGGTGGATCTCTCATCAGATCATCATGTGTGGGAAAACACGTGGGCTCACTACGAAGACCCACATTGAAGGGACAGACATGGCCTTGACATACAGGTAAGTCCAAGGTCCTGAAGTTGTTAAGTTAAGATGACTGTCTAAAACATATTACTTTCTGCAACTTTTATGTAGCAAAGTAATCAGAAATATATTGTACTTCCCAACTAAATTTAACCACACCATGTTTTGTTGCCATTTTTAAATTTGAAGTGAATATTAGTAAAAAAAATACTTTTAATCAGAAACTTTCAAGTGGTCATGGTAATTTAAAGAATAGCTGAATATTTGCACGAACATTGTAAGAACACTCCAACCAAGTTTCATTAATTTGTTCTAATCAAACTGCATTTCACACCTATAAAATACTACTTTTACATAGCGTCAAAACTGTTATCATTGTTTACAGCAGATCCATACAAAACTTATTTTTCCGCAATTTACACTATGAGCTATTGGGTTATTTTATACTTATAATAAACTATTTTAGGACTTGACACTTTTTAGTGTAATTGTGTACATAGCTTAACTAACAAAAGTAATAGTCTTTTGACGCGCCAATTATTTTCAATATATGTCAATTTTATTCAATACTTTTCTTGAAACATTACAATTTTATGTCAATTTTATTTTTTTATAGATTTAAATTCAAAAAGCATTCAATTAAAGTTTTTATCCTCATAATATATTGCAATCATCATATTATATAGTACTGTGTACTTAGTGTACTTACAATTGCTCATTTTGCCTTTATGCCAATGAATTCTTCTATATTCTCTACTCTATGTAGAAGCATGAAGTGTCTTATTCCTGCATGACTGATTCCCTTCTTCAACTCCTGACCCAGCTACACTATTCTGCCCCTGAAGTTGACTTTTACAGTGACTCACGACTCTCCCAGATTAAGAAAATGTCCTGTTTCTACATAGAACTTAGAAAAGATTTAGGTAGTCAGTTTTTTAATCACTTGTTTTCATAGACCTAATGGAAAACAGAAGAAGAGTGGAAAGGCAAAATAAGCAACTGTAATTACATAGCATTATGAAAACACATCTCAATTGTGAACAAGTAAGTTTGTAGCATTGTAGATGATGATTGCTGTATAATTAAAGGATCCAATTTTTGATGGAAGTGCTTCTTTAAAATAGATTTGAATATATATGACATGTTTTAAATTACTGTTATTTTTGGATAAACTTTAACATTGGTGGGTCTATTTAAAAAAACAAAAATCAAAAACAGCTTGAAAATGTTTATGCTCCTGAAACTTATAGTTTACAAATACTACCAGGATTATAATTTACTTAAATTATATGTAATTGTAATTTTTACACCACAACTATTACAATAAGTAACAATGCTTAAATAGATTGCAAATCAACTAGAACCCATATAAAGCAGGACTATTATAGTGTTCGTGCTGGCTTAGTAGAAAAACAATCACATTTTTTCTACATATTTTCACCTGCCATTCACTGATTCCACCTACACTCCTACAGTGCTACTGTGAATGTGAAATAACCAAGGTGACTGATAAGGTTTTATTATATAAAAGATTGAATCAAATAGAAGAATCTGCTGTCAACATTTTAGCTACTAATGCGAAAAATACGTCTGTAAAGTGAACAACTCAGCTATAAAAATGTCTATTTATTATTTCTTCTCTATTGTAAATATAGTTATAATAAAAATAAAGAGCTGCAACGGATTTTATACTTAGTCTGTTTTAAGTAACCAGATACCAAATGAACAGCCATAATGAGAAAAGATGTAATTTGTAAATAACACTGTAGAGATGTTTTGTACTGAAAAATGAACTAGCCTATCTTCTTCCATGGAATGTTCACTAAAATGCTTTCTTAGGAAATTGGTACAAATGTGGAATAATATAAAAAAAATATATTTGCTGGATTCTACTTTCCAACGTTTATCTTATCTTCTAGCCACATTTGATGTTCTCATAATAAACCTTTACAAATTAGACCACTTTTGGACTCAATGACCAACCAATTTTTTTCTTTTTTTCGCTTTATTCTTATTCCTATAGCCATACGCTTATGTTCACACTGAGCGTTCTTGCTGTTTTTATTTAGACACCGAAATCTTCCCTATCATGCATTTAATATGCCCATGTTTTCACAGCATTTTTTCTAGAATTTTTGTTGCCTTTTTTGGGGGGCATGAATCTTTTGAATGAGGATTACTTGTTTATTTTGTCTACAAAACTTGTGTAATTAAAAAAAATCACCAAAAATGCTTAAAAAAATAATGAAAAATATAGCAAAAATGCTGCTAAAATGTTTGTAGCCTTTTGTGTAGTGTTTTTTCACTTCATCATTTATTTCAATCGGGGAAAATTGCTGCAAAAATGCTGAAATAATTAAAATGCTGCAAAATTCAAAAGGGACGTAGTTTTCATATTCAGCCTGAAAATGTGAACATAGTGAACATAGTTTAACATTTTCAATTTTTCTTCAACATTGTTGTCTGCAGGCTTACTATTGTGCGATTATTATTTTTTTAATGGTACTATTTTGAGGTATATACTGTATAACATATTTTTTATAAATTATATTTGCCAAGACAGTGTACAGCGAATAAAATAGGGTGTTTAAAATATGAATTTTTTTTTGGAGTTGATTAGAATATATGGCTGTAACAAAGTATCATGTTTAGCTGAAGTAAGCTAAAAATCTTGAAATTCATAATGCTTGTTTGTGTAGATTAAAGTCTTCCCAAAAGTGAAGATTGGATAACTTTCTACTATAGTAAGAAACAAACTAACTGAAATTAGAATGTATCTTTGAGACCCTAATTTTATTATATTTATTTATGGTATGCTTTTATAGTTCTTCCAGTAATCATGCTAATGATGGAAAAAACGAGTGTTTGAGATTTCACTTTAGCAATAAAAATTGCTTTCATGTACCAACATTGCTATACTATATCAATGTGTATATAGGAGTCCAATTATACTTCATGATGCTCAGCATTAAATAACTGTGGATTGGAACATAGTTGACAGTTGACAGTTGAAGGGTTGTTTTGACAGGCTGACAATGTGAAATGCTTACTGAACAAACCAAGCACCTCAAGCATTTTTCTGCTTAAAAAGGGGCATATAGAAACATCATAGAGCCCTATAGCAAAAGTCCAAATTGGGCTTTCCCATTAAAAAAAAATATAAAAAATTCTGCAGAATAAGTGGAAGCATAGCATCCAACCAGCCTCAAAATCGCATACCACGTGTAACCACACCAGTGCTGGAGCTCAACATCCCTCATCTTTACCTACAAGATAGTCTGAGACCAGCCACCTGGTAAGCTGCTGAAACTATTTGTTTGTATAACTAAGGAATTTCTGAATAAACTGTCAGAAACGGTCTCAGGGAAACTCATCAGCATGCTCACCATCCTCATTGGGGTCTCCACCTGACCTTATTTCATCATTGTAATCAACTAGAGTGGGTAAATAATCACATTTGATGGTGTCTCACACTTTAGAGAGGTGTTCTCTTCACTGATGAATCCAGGTTTTCACTGTACAACAACCTCCCCCTGACAAAGGTACACCAAAACGTGCAAAGGGATCTTGGGGGTTGGCGCCAACACAGCTCTGACTTTGATGGCTTCCGGTAATCACTGTTAATATTGGCTACTTACATCTTGTGGTGGTTTTCTTTGTCTTCTCTACCAGTATGTTAGGTTGCTATAAATCTTATTGAATCAGGACTTATATTGATGTGTCTTTTGCCCATATTGCATTATAGTCCTTGTTTACATTTACATTTGGCTACTATTTATTTATATTTTGATAAAGTTTACACTTTGTTATTTATTTGAACTAACATATGATTATTGAGTTAGTTATTCATATATTCCACACTTGGCACTTGCACATTGTGTGTATATACTCTACAATGCTACTAGAATAATATAATAATTTATTCGGGATATATTTAATTTCACATTTCAAAGTTCATTAGTCCAACTATTTTTATCTATTGATTACATATTTATATTTATTTTGCCATCTGGTGACCTATATACCTGTTGCACTTTAAATAATATTTTTCATAATATATACTGACATTTTACATTTTACATTTTACGTTGCTGTGTCGATACCATCCCTTGTGTTGTCATTTTCCTTGCTATATTCTTTTTAAAAATTATGACTTAATAAATATTTGGTAATTAATTATTTTTGCTTTTGGCTATATTTTTGTGTATCGGTTTTGTTTTCACTGTACATGGCAGATGGCAGACTGCATACATGGTGAGCAGTTTATTGCCATATAATAATTCCAGGCTGTTTACCAGGACCATCCTGTCTTCACCATTGTCAAGTCTGACTATTCAAGACTCAAGACAACATAATCTTCATCCTGATCCTCCATCCTATCACCATGAAGAGTCTAAGAAGACAAATGAACCCACGCTTGGATACTTTGAGGAACTCTTTACCTCTCCATTTATTGATTATTTTGGCCTATAAAGGTGTACATTTCAAGAGCCACATGAAGAGGTGGTGTGAGATATTGCTCAAACATTTGAGCAGCTGCAGTCAGAAGAAGCCAATGGTGGTGAATAGGAATTACTTTCTCAATAGGTGGATGACTATTAGACACAGTTGCCAAAAAGTCAGATGAAGTCTAGTCAGAAGGAGGACTAGAGTGTGGAAGTGGAAGATCATATGGTGAACAATGAAGTCGCTGACCAAACATGACAAGGTGGCATGCAGACCAAGGACAGCAGCTCAGAGGGGGACAGACACACAGCACTGAAAAAGGCAGAAAAGGCAGTGGTAGGCTAGAGTAAGAATGGTGACAACTGTTCTCCAAAGCATGCACACATAACCTGATCCTAGGCCAAGGGTTAAGTGTTACCCAGTCAGATGCTTTTTTACAGAAGGTGCAGAAGACAAGAAATGGTCATTTGCAACCTGTGCCATAGCAGTCTTAGTAGGGGCCAGACCACTACCGGCATGCTCAGGCATATGTCATCCAAACACTCGACTAGTTGAGCTGAACGACTTGATCCATAATCATTGTATTATCTGCAGGTGACCCGATTGCCCCTTCCCCTGTGTTTTGTGCTGGTAAATAACCAGTCCATAATGCAAAAGCGGACGCCTCCCTCCCTGAAGCTGTCTTTGAACATTTGCAAACAACATCAACAACCATGCCAATTCCTTGTCCAAGCGCAGCATCCAACTTTCTTTACCCCATGTCTTGGAACACAAGTAGAAATACTCAGCCACCCACAGGTCCAAACACTAAATGCCCACATTTCCAGACTGCTTGCCCTGGAAATGTTGCCATTTAGGCTTGTGGATCTTGAGGCTTTATGCAATCTGATTGCGACAGTCGACCCTATTTATTCAGTCCACATCTGTCACTAATTCTCCCAGTGTATAGTCATCCCTCTGGAAAGGGCAGGGAAGTCTTACCTGTTTGTAGTCTGGCACACATGGCTGACTTTATGTCCCACTGCCTTTCCAGTGACCTTTTGTGTTACATGCATTTTTGGTAATGCAGAGTTAAAAATTGTGACCTGCCTATAGTTTTTACAATTTACCTAAGCCTTGCCCAATGTGGGAATTATGGTGATATACCAATGTTGGATTGAAACAGAGAAAAGTACAGCTTCCAAGAAGGAATTGTACAAAGACATAAGTATTGAAATGAAACGAGAAATGAACACATGTATTATAATACAAATACAGAAAACATATAGGCATGGGGCTTTTCTATTAATTTTTCTCTTATATTTTAGTGTCTCTTCTTTTGTTATTGGCTCATTAAAAGCCCTTGGTTCTAATGTGATGGATGAGAGATTACAAGATTGTAGAAAGGAGCAAAACAACTTTTCCCTAACTTCTAAATCATTATGGAAAGTTTTTGGCAGGGAATGCAGCTGAGAATAATAATCACTGAACATTTCAGC
Organism: Anomaloglossus baeobatrachus; assembly: GCF_048569485.1. NCBI lineage: Eukaryota > Metazoa > Chordata > Amphibia > Anura > Aromobatidae > Anomaloglossus > Anomaloglossus baeobatrachus. The sequence goes on from NC_134358.1 coordinate 272,318,251, forward strand.
TATTTCTTTGGGAATCATTTGAAATTATTAGTTGTAAATTATTTGCCCATCGTTATATCAAAGAACATCTGGGGTGGATTGCTCTAAGTGATTGACTAAAAAAATGTGAGGTATATTGGACCTTTTATAACATTTCTGAAAAGCCAAATCTTTAATCTTAGTTATGACATCAATTAGCTTTTTTGGGTAAGTCAAAAAGGTTTACTAATTATTGAAGCTTTGAGAAGCTGCAGCCTAGCAGTCAACTCATTCAGTTTTAATAAAACTGGCAAAAACAAAGTAGAGTACACTAGCACTGAAAGATAGCTTTGTAAGTAACCCACAAAATTACTTTACATAAGACTGAGCCTTTATTTGCAAATACTTACATAGTTACTTGCTTAATTCTTCCCTAATATGTGTCTCTTGGCAAATGAATGATTTAATCTCTTATGACAAGAATAAGTTTACTTAAGTGATGACTTAAGAGAAATTATTTTAGGACATACTAAGTGTAATTGCCACAGTAGGGAAATGAGACAGCTTGGTAAAAATACACAATTGGGGCATAGATATTACAAAGCAAGACAGTATTAATAAGTAGCACTGCACGATCATATACAATGTCATCTGTTCAGGTCAAGATGAGATGCTCAGACTTGGATGGATCATGTTTTTAAAGTAAGATGACCACCCTCTTCATCCCTTCTATTGAATAGACAATTAGGAAATGCCCAAGGGCTAAATTAAATGAACAGGCCTTATTAAAGGAGGTCTCCTGAAAAAATTACATCAGCCTTAAGACTTTCTATTTCATTCAATGTTTAACACCTTTTCACATTTTGTTGACACCATTGATATTTAAAAAAAATCAACAATCATTTCACAAGGGAATAAACATAATTGGCCCATACCAATTAAGAGTCATGGACACAGCAAATGACTTCTCTGGGTAAAAAGGTAGACCCTTTTGATTTGAAAGTTCAATCCAGCTACATTTTGTTAGTAGAGATGAGCGAACCGGTCGCGGTTCGGCTCGAGGTTGGTTCGCCGAACGGACCTCCCGTTCGAGTTCGGTTCGTCGAACGTTCGACGAACCGAACTCGAACTGCATAGGAAACAATGGCAGGCAATCACAAACACAGAAAAACACCTAGAAAACACCCTCAAAGGTGTCCTAAAGGTGACAAACAACTCAAACACATTGGAAAGTGACAAGGACATATATTCATGCGAAAACAAAACAGCTGGACAAGGAAAAAGAGGAGGACACACAGATATAGGCATGGCACGCCCTTCTAAAATCATGTAAAACACCGCAAGGTGACTCCAAGCGGAGTCTCCCTTTTTTCCAAAAATTGGGCCACACACACACCCACCCCTTCAGTGGTAGCAGTTGTGCCCTAGTTGTACACTTCACAGCTACATTTGCATCAAGCACATTCAAAAATACGCCATTCTTATCCGTCCCCAGGATGACACCGGGGTAGGTAGCAAAGTCTTTCCTGATCCCAGCTCTGTTCATCTTGGCTTCTTTTAAAAACAATGTAAGCAAGGGTTACTCCAAGCGGAGTCTCCCTTTTTTCCAAAAATTGGGCCCCACACACACCCACCCCTTCAGTGGCAGCAGTTGTGCCCTAGTTGTACACTTCACAGCTAGATTTGCATCAAGCACATTCAAAAATACGTCATTCTTATCCGTCCCCAGGATGACACCGGGGTAGGTAGCAAAGTCTTTCCTGATCCCAGCTCTGTTCATCTTGGCTTCTTTTAAAAACAATGTAAGCAAGGGTTACTCCAAGCGGAGTCTCCCTTTTTTCCAAAAATTGGGCCCCACACACACCCACCCCTTCAGTGGCAGCAGTTGTGCCCTAGTTGTACACTTCACAGCTAGATTTGCATCAAGCACATTCAAAAATACGTCATTCTTATCCGTCCCCAGGATGACACCGGGGTAGGTAGCAAAGTCTTTCCTGATCCCAGCTCTGTTCATCTTGGCTTCTTTTAAAAACACAGCAAGCAAGGGTTACTCCAAGCGGAGTCTCCCTTTTTTCCAAAAATTGGGCCCCACACACCCACCCATTCAGTGGCAGCAGTTGTGCCCCAGTTGTACACTTCACAGCTAGATTTGCATCAAGCACATTCAAAAATACGTCATTCTTATCCGTCCCCAGGATGACACCGGGGTAGGTAGCAAAGTCTTTCCTGATCCCAGCTCTGTTCATCTTGGCTTCTTTTAAAAACACAGCAAGCAAGGGTTACTCCAAGCGGAGTCTCCCTTTTTTTCCAAAAATTGGGCCCCACACACCCACCCATTCAGTGGCAGCAGTTGTGCCCTAGTTGTACACTTCACAGCTACATTTGCATCAAGCACATTCAAAAATACGCCATTCTTATCCGTCCCCAGGATGACACCGGGGTAGGTAGCAAAGTCTTTCCTGATCCCAGCTCTGTTCATCTTGGCTTCTTTTAAAAACACATCAAGCAAGGGTTACTCCAAGCGGAGTCTCCCTTTTTTTCCAAAAATTGGGCCCCACACACCCACCCATTCAGTGGCAGCAGTTGTGCCCCAGTTGTACACTTCACAGCTAGATTTGCATCAAGCACATTCAAAAATACGTCATTCTTATCCGTCCCCAGGATGACACCGGGGTAGGTAGCAAAGTCTTTCCTGATCCCAGCTCTGTTCATCTTGGCTTCTTTTAAAAACACATCAAGCAAGGGTTACTCCAAGCGGAGTCTCCCTTTTTTCCAAAAATTGGGCCCCACACACACCCACCCCTTCAGTGGCAGCAGTTGTGCCCTAGTTGTACACTTCACAGCTACATTTGCATCAAGCACATTCAAAAATACGCCATTCTTATCCATCCCCAGGATGACACCGGGGTAGGTAGCAAAGTCTTTGCTGACCCATGACTTGTTCATCTTGGCTTCTTTTAAAAACAATGTAAGCAAGGGTTACTCCAAGCGGAGTCTCCCTTTTTTCCAAAAATTGGGCCCCACACACACCCACCCCTTCAGTGGCAGCAGTTGTGCCCTAGTTGTACACTTCACAGCTACATTTGCATCAAGCACATTCAAAAATACGCCATTCTTATCCGTCCCCAAGATGACACCGGGGTAGGTAGCAAAGTCTTTCCTGATCCCAGCTCTGTTCATCTTGGCTTCTTTTAAAAACACATCAAGCAAGGGTTACTCCAAGCGGAGTCTCCCTTTTTTCCAAAAATTGGGCCCCACACACACCCACCCCTTCAGTGGCAGCAGTTGTGCCCTAGTTGTACACTTCACAGCTACATTTGCATCAAGCACATTCAAAAATACGCCATTCTTATCCATCCCCAGGATGACACCGGGGTAGGTAGCAAAGTCTTTGCTGACCCATGACTTGTTCATCTTGGCTTCTTTTAAAAACAATGTAAGCAAGGGTTACTCCAAGCGGAGTCTCCCTTTTTTCCAAAAATTGGGCCCCACACACACCCACCCCTTCAGTGGCAGCAGTTGTGCCCTAGTTGTACACTTCACAGCTACATTTGCATCAAGCACATTCAAAAATACGCCATTCTTATCCGTCCCCAGGATGACACCGGGGTAGGTAGCAAAGTCTTTCCTGATCCCAGCTCTGTTCATCTTGGCTTCTTTTAAAAACACATCAAGCAAGGGTTACTCCAAGCGGAGTCTCCCTTTTTTCCAAAAATTGGGCCCCACACACACCCACCCCTTCAGTGGCAGCAGTTGTGCCCTAGTTGTACACTTCACAGCTACATTTGCATCAAGCACATTCAAAAATACGCCATTCTTATCCATCCCCAGGATTACACCGGGGTAGGTAGCAAAGTCTTTGCTGACCCATGACTTGTTCATCTTGGCTTCTTTTAAAAACAATGTAAGCAAGGGTTACTCCAAGCGGAGTCTCCCTTTTTTCCAAAAATTGGGCCCCACACACACCCACCCCTTCAGTGGCAGCAGTTGTGCCCTAGTTGTACACTTCACAGCTACATTTGCATCAAGCACATTCAAAAATACGCCATTCTTATCCATCCCCAGGATGACACCGGGGTAGGTAGCAAAGTCTTTGCTGACCCATGACTTGTTCATCTTGGCTTCTTTTAAAAACAATGTAAGCAAGGGTTACTCCAAGCGGAGTCTCCCTTTTTTCCAAAAATTGGGCCCCACACACACCCACCCCTTCAGTGGCAGCAGTTGTGCCCTAGTTGTACACTTCACAGCTACATTTGCATCAAGCACATTCAAAAATACGCCATTCTTATCCGTCCCCAGGATGACACCGGGGTAGGTAGCAAAGTCTTTCCTGATCCCAGCTCTGTTCATCTTGGCTTCTTTTAAAAACACATCAAGCAAGGGTTACTCCAAGCGGAGTCTCCCTTTTTTCCAAAAATTGGGCCCCACACACACCCACCCCTTCAGTGGCAGCAGTTGTGCCCTAGTTGTACACTTCACAGCTACATTTGCATCAAGCACATTCAAAAATACGCCATTCTTATCCATCCCCAGGATTACACCGGGGTAGGTAGCAAAGTCTTTGCTGACCCATGACTTGTTCATCTTGGCTTCTTTTAAAAACAATGTAAGCAAGGGTTACTCCAAGCGGAGTCTCCCTTTTTTCCAAAAATTGGGCCCCACACACACCCACCCCTTCAGTGGCAGCAGTTGTGCCCTAGTTGTACACTTCACAGCTACATTTGCATCAAGCACATTCAAAAATACGCCATTCTTATCCGTCCCCAGGATGACACCGGGGTAGGTAGCAAAGTGTTTCCTGATCCCAGCTCTGTTCATCTTGGCTTCTTTTAAAAACATAGCAAGCAAGGGTTACTCCAAGCGGAGTCTCCCTTTTTTTCCAAAAATTGGGCCCCACACACCCACCCATTCAGTGGCAGCAGTTGTGCCCCAGTTGTACACTTCACAGCTAGATTTGCATCAAGCACATTCAAAAATACGCCATTCTTATCCATCCCCAGGATGACACCGGGGTAGGTAGCAAAGTCTTTGCTGACCCATGACTTGTTCATCTTGGCTTCTTTTAAAAACAATGTAAGCAAGGGTTACTCCAAGCGGAGTCTCCCTTTTTTCCAAAAATTGGGCCCCACACACACCCACCCCTTCAGTGGCAGCAGTTGTGCCCTAGTTGTACACTTCACAGCTACATTTGCATCAAGCACATTCAAAAATACGCCATTCTTATCCGTCCCCAGGATGACACCGGGGTAGGTAGCAAAGTCTTTCCTGATCCCAGCTCTGTTCATCTTGGCTTCTTTTAAAAACACATCAAGCAAGGGTTACTCCAAGCGGAGTCTCCCTTTTTTCCAAAAATTGGGCCCCACACACACCCACCCCTTCAGTGGCAGCAGTTGTGCCCTAGTTGTACACTTCACAGCTACATTTGCATCAAGCACATTCAAAAATACGCCATTCTTATCCATCCCCAGGATGACACCGGGGTAGGTAGCAAAGTCTTTGCTGACCCATGACTTGTTCATCTTGGCTTCTTTTAAAAACAATGTAAGCAAGGGTTACTCCAAGCGGAGTCTCCCTTTTTTCCAAAAATTGGGCCCCACACACACCCACCCCTTCAGTGGCAGCAGTTGTGCCCTAGTTGTACACTTCACAGCTACATTTGCATCAAGCACATTCAAAAATACGCCATTCTTATCCGTCCCCAGGATGACACCGGGGTAGGTAGCAAAGTCTTTCCTGATCCCAGCTCTGTTCATCTTGGCTTCTTTTAAAAACACATCAAGCAAGGGTTACTCCAAGCGGAGTCTCCCTTTTTTCCAAAAATTGGGCCCCACACACACCCACCCCTTCAGTGGCAGCAGTTGTGCCCTAGTTGTACACTTCACAGCTACATTTGCATCAAGCACATTCAAAAATACGCCATTCTTATCCATCCCCAGGATGACACCGGGGTAGGTAGCAAAGTCTTTCCTGACCCATGACCTGTTCATCTTGGCTTCTTTTAAAAACAATGTAAGCAAGGGTTACTTCAAGCGGAGTCTCCCTTTTTTCCAAAAATTGGGCCCCACACACACCCACCCCTTCAGTGGCAGCAGTTGTGCCCTAGTTGTACACTTCACAGCTACATTTGCATCAAGCACATTCAAAAATACGCCATTCTTATCCGTCCCCAGGATGACACCGGGGTAGGTAGCAAAGTCTTTCCTGATCCCAGCTCTGTTCATCTTGGCTTCTTTTAAAAACACATCAAGCAAGGGTTACTCCAAGCGGAGTCTCCCTTTTTTTCCAAAAATTGGGCCCCACACACCCACCCATTCAGTGGCAGCAGTTGTTCCCCAGTTGTACACTTCACAGCTAGATTTGCATCAAGCACATTCAAAAATACGTCATTCTTATCCGTCCCCAGGATGACACCGGGGTAGGTAGCAAAGTCTTTCCTGATCCCAGCTCTGTTCATCTTGGCTTCTTTTAAAAACACAGCAAGCAAGGGTTACTCCAAGCGGAGTCTCCCTTTTTTTCCAAAAATTGGGCCCCACACACCCACCCATTCAGTGGCAGCAGTTGTGCCCCAGTTGTACACTTCACAGCTAGATTTGCATCAAGCACATTCAAAAATACGCCATAATTAACCGTCCCCAGGATGACACCAGGGTAGGTAGCAAAGTCTTTCCTGATCCCAGCTCTGTTCATCTTGGCTTCTTTTAAAAACAATGTAAGCAAGGGTTACTCCAAGCGGAGTCTCCCTTTTTTTCCAAAAATTGGGCCCCACACACCCACCCATTCAGTGGCAGCACTTGTGCCCTAGTTGCAAACAGGATGTTTTGATTTGCATCAAGCACATTCCAAATCAACAAGCATTTACTCTCCCCAGGATGACACAGGGGTAGTAAATTCCTTCTGGATCCATGACTTGTTCATTTTGATGAACGTCAGTCTGTCCACATTGTCACTGGACAGACGCGTGCGCTTATCTGTCAGCACACACCCAGCAGCACTGAATACACGTTCAGAGACAACGCTGGCAGCTGGACACGACAAAATCTCCAAGGCGTAAGTTGCGAGCTCTGGCCATTTTTCTAGGTTTGAAGCCCAAAAGGAGCAAGGCTCCAGTTGCACAGTCATGGCATCGATGTTCATTTGGAGATACTCCTGTATCATCCTCTCCAGCCGTTGACTATGTGTCAGACTTGTTGTCTCTGGTGGCCTTGCAAAAGAGGGTCTAAAAAAATTATGAAAAGATTCCATAAAATTGCTGTTACCGGCACCAGATACGGTCCTACTGGTACGGGTAGACTGTTGAAGATGACGAGACCGTCCCATGTTTGTCAAGTTACAACTGGGAGATTCACTCCCTGCACCTGCACGGTTGTTTGGTGGAAAAGCCGAGCTAAGATCTAGTAACAGCTTCTGCTGATACTCCTGCATACGTGCGTCCCTTTCTATGGCTGGAATTATGTCACAAAATTTGGACTTGTACCGGGGATCTAATAGTGTGGCAATCCAGTAGTCATCATCAATTCTAATTTTGACAATACGACTGTCATGTTGGAGGTAGTGCAACAAAAAGGCACTCATGTGTCTTGCGCAGCCATGCGGACCAAGTCCACGCTGTGTTTGTGGCATAGAGGTGCTACCCGTTCTTTCTTCCTCTGACATCTGACCCCAACCTCTTTCAACTGAAATTTGACCAAGGTCTCCCTCATCCGCTGAGTCTTCCATGTCCATGGACAGTTCGTCCTCCATTTCTTCATGTTCTCCTGCACCTTGCTCAACATTTCGCCTGCTACTATGCGCCCTTGTCGATCCCTGTCCCCCTTGGTCCCATGCCTGCTGCGTTGGTGATGATGAACGTCTGGACCTTGGTGATGTTGTTGTCCCTTGCGCATATGAATCCTCCTGTAGTTCCTCCCCTTCATGTTGTCCCACCCCCTGACTCCGAATAGTGTTTAGCGTGTGCTCCAGCATGTAAATGACTGGAATCGTCATGCTGATAATGGCATTGTCAGCGCTAAACATATTCGTCGCCATGTCGAAACTGTGCAGAAGGGTGCATAGGTCCTTGATCTGAGACCACTCCATCAGGGTGATCTGCCCCACCTCTGCATCTCGTTGGCCCAGGCTATACGTCATGACGTATTGCACCAGGGCTCTGCGGTGCTGCCACAGTCGCTGTAACATGTGGAGAGTTGAATTCCAGCGTGTCGCCACATCGCATTTCAGGCGATGAACCGGCAGGCCGAAAGACTTCTGGAGCGATGCAAGTCGCTCAGCTGCGGCGCTTGAACGGCGGAAGTGAGCAGACAGTTTTCGTGCCCTGTTCAGAAGGCCATCTAGGCCGGGATAGTGTGTTAAAAATTGCTGCACGACAAGGTTCAACACGTGAGCCATACAAGGTACGTGTGTCACCTTGCCCAGGCGAAGGGCCGCACCCAGGTTTGCAGCATTGTCGCATACGGCCTTACCAGGCTGCAGGTTGAGTGGAGACAACCATTTATTAAACTCGGACCGCAGAGCTGACCACAACTCCTCAGCTGTGTGACTCTTATTACCAAGACATGTCAAGCTAAAGACCGCCTGATGCCGTTGCGCTCTGCTGCCAGCATAGTAATGAGGGGTGCGTGATTCCTTCTGCGCAGTGAGAATGCTGGTGGCCTGACCAGGCAGGCTTGGGGCGGAGGTGGAGGACCCAGATGAGGTGGAGGATGCAGAAGCAGTGGCGGAACTTGGACAGACAGAGGATTGACACACAAGTCGTGGGGACGGCAAGACTTGTGCAGCAGACCCTTCACCATCTATCACCATAGTTACCCAGTGCCCAGTCAGCGACATGTAACGTCCCTGTCCATGCTTACTGGTCCAAGTATCGGTGGTGAAATGCACCCGTTCACACACAGAGTTTCTCAAGGAAGCGGTGATGTTGTGTGCGACATGCTGGTGTAGCGCGGGCACACCTTTCTTAGAGAAGTAGTGGCGACTAGGCATCTGGTACTGGGGCACAGCGACAGACATAAGGTCTCTAAAATCCTGTGTGTCCACTAGGCGGAAAGGCAGCATTTCGGTAGCCAACAGCTTACAGAGGGATAGAGTCAACCTCTTAGCTTTGTCATGGGTCGGAGGAAGTGGCCTTTTATTTGACCACATCTGAGGGACAGAGATCTGGCTGCTGTGTGTAGACGGTGTTGAGTAGGGTGTCCCTGGAAAAATGCAGGTTTGTGAGGAAAGTGCAGGCGGAGACATGATGTTGCCTTCATCCAACGTTGGTGCTATCGATGTCTGAGAGAGCTGTACACACTCACTTGTTTCCCCTTCCAAACCAACTGACGACCTTACAAGCAAACTGCCTGTTGCGGTTACAGTGGTGGAAGTTTTGCGTGGAAAAACAGGTGTGACAGCTGTCCCCACAGTCCTAGAAGATGAAGAGCGCGCGGATGCACTGGAAGGGGCGGGCGGTGGATGGTTCGCTCCGCTAGGCCGCATTGCAGCACGGTGAGCTTCCCACCGGGACTTATGATATTTAGTCATGTGACGATTCATGGAAGAAGTTGTCAAACTGCTGAGGTTTTGACCTCTACTAACAGAATCATGACAAATGTTACATATCACATGAGTTGGGCGATCTTTTTCGATGTGAAAATAGGACCAGGCTAGGCAAGGCTTAGAGGCCATGCGACCTGTTGATCCACCCCGAATAATGCTCATAGGCAGAGTGGTGGCTGAGGATGCAGTTGTAGACGTGCTACCAGTGCTCCGACTCTGTCCAGGAAGGCGCAAGGTAACTTCGTCGTCGGTTGCATCCTCCTCCACCGCCTCTGTTGACCTCCTCGAGTGCCTGACTGGGGGTTGACAGTAGGTGGGATCTAGAACGTCATCATCAATTGTTGTGTTTGCACTCCCCTCCCCCTCAGACCGAGCCTCTTCTTGCCCTGACCGAATATTTAAGTTGTCATCCCAATCGGGTATCTGCGTCTCATCTTCATCAGTATGTTCCTCATTGTCTATAACCACAGGTGTTACAGTTTGTGACAAAGGGTCAACATTATGCTCAGAAACTTGGTCCTCACGGCCTGAATCAGAGTCACAAAGGTTCTGGGCATCACTGCAGACCATTTCCTGTTCTGTACTCACTGTAGCTTGGGAGCAGACCTCTGATTCCCAGGCTATAGTGTGACTGAACAGCTCTGCAGACTCAGCCATCTCAGTTCCACCATACTGTGCAGGGCTGATGGAGACTTCAGAGCTGGGAGAAATCAAGTGTGATTGGGATGACAACTCAGAGGACTGGTGTTTTTTGGATGCGGTACTTGAAGTGGCTGAGAGGGCACTTGTTGGACCACTTGAGATCCATTCAAGCATTTTCCTTTTTTGCCCATCATCTACCTTTGTTCCTCTTGTTCGTGTCCGTAAAAAAGGGAGCACATCGGATTGTCCACAATAAGTAGTAGACATCTTACTTTTGCTAGTAGATGGTCTATCTGCAGCAGATGATAATGGAGCTTTGCCACCTTCCCCACTGACAAAACCTTTTTTGCCTTTTCCACCACGCCTCTTCCCCTTTCCACCAGCATCTGTCATTTTGCCACTCATGTTGATTGCGACAAGATTGTGGACTGAAAATGTGGTAGTAAAAATTGAGAGGTGGTGAAGATTGCAGTGGTGGTCTAGCTTTATTAACAGCAGAATAATAAAGAATAAATATCCCTGACAATGTAACTTAGTTATAATTAATTGGAGTGTGCAACGCAGGCAGACGTGCTGCAAATGTCTTGGCACTAGTGGGACTAAAGCAAAGTCCAATAGCCACGTATAGGATGCCACTAGGTACACTGAGTTTTTGCTAGTATAATGGCTTAGTTATAATTAGTTGGAGTGTGCAACGCAGGCAGATGCGCTCTGCAAATGTCTTGGCACTAGTGGGACTATAGCAAAGTCCAATAGCCACGTATAGGATGCCACTAGGTACACTAAGTGTTTGCTAGTATAATGGCTTAGTTATAATTAGTTGGAGTGTGCAACGCAGGCAGATGCGCTCTGCAAATGTCTTGGCACTAGTGGGACTATAGCAAAGTCCAATAGCCACGTATAGGATGCCACTAGGTACACTAAGTGTTTGCTAGTATAATTGCTTAGTTATAATTAGTTGGAGTGTGCAACGCAGGCAGATGCGCTCTGCAAATGTCTTGGCACTAGTGGGACTATAGCAAAGTCCAATAGCCACGTATAGGATGCCACTAGGTACACTGAGTGTGTGCTAGTATAATGGCTTAGTTATAATTAGTTGGAGTGTGCAACGCAGGAAGATGCGCTCTGCAAATGTCTTGGCACTAGTGGGACTATAGCAAAGTCCAATAGCCACGTATAGGATGCCACTAGGTACACTGAGTGTGTGCTAGTATAATGGCTTAGTTATAATTAGTTGGAGTGTGCAACGCAGGCAGATGCGCTCTGCAAATGTCTTGGCACTAGTGGGACTATAGCAAAGTCCAATAGCCACGTATAGGATGCCACTAGGTACACTGAGTGTGTGCTAGTATAATGGCTTAGTTATAATTAGTTGGAGTGTGCAACGCAGGCAGATGTGTTCTGCAAATGTCTTGGCACTAGTGGGACTAAAGCAAAGTCCAATAGCCACGTATAGGATGCCACTAGGTACACTAAGTGTTTGCTAGTATAATGGCTTAGTTATAATTAGTTGGAGTGTGCAACGCAGGCAGATGCGCTCTGCAAATGTCTTGGCACTAGTGGGACTATAGCAAAGTCCAATAGCCACGTATAGGATGCCACTAGGTACACTGAGTGTTTGCTAGTATAATGGCTTAGTTATAATTAGTTGGAGTGTGCAACGCAGGCAGATGCGCTCTGCAAATGTCTTGGCACTAGTGGGACTATAGCAAAGTCCAATAGCCATGTATAGGATGCCACTAGGTACACTGAGTGTTTGCTAGTATAATGGCTTAGTTATAATTAGTTGGAGTGTGCAACGCAGGCAGATGCGCTCTGCAAATGTCTTGGCACTAGTGGGACTATACCAAAGTCCAATAGCCACGTATAGGATGCCACTAGGTACACTGAGTGTTTGCTAGTATAATGGCTTAGTTATAATTAGTTGGAGTGTGCAACGCAGGCAGATGCGCTCTGCAAATGTCTTGGCACTAGTGGGACTATAGCAAAGTCCAATAGCCACGTATAGGATGCCACTAGGTACACTGAGTGTGTGCTAGTATAATGGCTTAGTTATAATTAGTTGGAGTGTGCAACGCAGGCAGATGCGTTCTGCAAATGTCTTGGCACTAGTGGGACTAAAGCAAAGTCCAATAGCCACGTATAGGATGCCACTAGGTACACTAAGTGTTTGCTAGTATAATGGCTTAGTTATAATTAGTTGGAGTGTGCAACGCAGGCAGATGCGCTCTGCAAATGTCTTGGCACTAGTGGGACTATAGCAAAGTCCAATAGCCACGTATAGGATGCCACTAGGTACACTGAGTGTGTGCTAGTATAATGGCTTAGTTATAATTAGTTGGAGTGTGCAACGCAGGCAGATGCGTTCTGCAAATGTCTTGGCACTAGTGGGACAAAAGCAAAGTCCAATAGCCACGTATAGGATGCCACTAGGTACACTAAGTGTTTGCTAGTATAATGGCTTAGTTATAATTAGTTGGAGTGTGCAACGCAGGCAGATGCGCTCTGCAAATGTCTTGGCACTAGTGGGACTATAGCAAAGTCCAATAGCCACGTATAGGATGCCACTAGGTACACTGAGTGTTTGCTAGTATAATGGCTTAGTTATAATTAGTTGGAGTGTGCAACGCAGGCAGATGCGCTCTGCAAATGTCTTGGCACTAGTGGGACTATAGCAAAGTCCAATAGCCACGTATAGGATGCCACTAGGTACACTAAGTGTTTGCTAGTATAATGGCTTAGTTATAATTAGTTGGAGTGTGCAACGCAGGCAGATGCGCTCTGCAAATGTCTTGGCACTAGTGGGACTATAGCAAAGTCCAATAGCCACGTATAGGATGCCACTAGGTACACTAAGTGTTTGCTAGTATAATTGCTTAGTTATAATTAGTTGGAGTGTGCAACGCAGGCAGATGCGCTCTGCAAATGTCTTGGCACTAGTGGGACTATAGCAAAGTCCAATAGCCACGTATAGGATGCCACTAGGTACACTGAGTGTGTGCTAGTATAATGGCTTAGTTATAATTAGTTGGAGTGTGCAACGCAGGAAGATGCGCTCTGCAAATGTCTTGGCACTAGTGGGACTATAGCAAAGTCCAATAGCCACGTATAGGATGCCACTAGGTACACTGAGTGTGTGCTAGTATAATGGCTTAGTTATAATTAGTTGGAGTGTGCAACGCAGGCAGATGCGCTCTGCAAATGTCTTGGCACTAGTGGGACTATAGCAAAGTCCAATAGCCACGTATAGGATGCCACTAGGTACACTGAGTGTGTGCTAGTATAATGGCTTAGTTATAATTAGTTGGAGTGTGCAACGCAGGCAGATGTGTTCTGCAAATGTCTTGGCACTAGTGGGACTAAAGCAAAGTCCAATAGCCACGTATAGGATGCCACTAGGTACACTAAGTGTTTGCTAGTATAATGGCTTAGTTATAATTAGTTGGAGTGTGCAACGCAGGCAGATGCGCTCTGCAAATGTCTTGGCACTAGTGGGACTATAGCAAAGTCCAATAGCCACGTATAGGATGCCACTAGGTACACTGAGTGTTTGCTAGTATAATGGCTTAGTTATAATTAGTTGGAGTGTGCAACGCAGGCAGATGCGCTCTGCAAATGTCTTGGCACTAGTGGGACTATAGCAAAGTCCAATAGCCATGTATAGGATGCCACTAGGTACACTGAGTGTTTGCTAGTATAATGGCTTAGTTATAATTAGTTGGAGTGTGCAACGCAGGCAGATGCGCTCTGCAAATGTCTTGGCACTAGTGGGACTATACCAAAGTCCAATAGCCACGTATAGGATGCCACTAGGTACACTGAGTGTTTGCTAGTATAATGGCTTAGTTATAATTAGTTGGAGTGTGCAACGCAGGCAGATGCGCTCTGCAAATGTCTTGGCACTAGTGGGACTATAGCAAAGTCCAATAGCCACGTATAGGATGCCACTAGGTACACTGAGTGTGTGCTAGTATAATGGCTTAGTTATAATTAGTTGGAGTGTGCAACGCAGGCAGATGCGTTCTGCAAATGTCTTGGCACTAGTGGGACTAAAGCAAAGTCCAATAGCCACGTATAGGATGCCACTAGGTACACTAAGTGTTTGCTAGTATAATGGCTTAGTTATAATTAGTTGGAGTGTGCAACGCAGGCAGATGCGCTCTGCAAATGTCTTGGCACTAGTGGGACTATAGCAAAGTCCAATAGCCACGTATAGGATGCCACTAGGTACACTGAGTGTGTGCTAGTATAATGGCTTAGTTATAATTAGTTGGAGTGTGCAACGCAGGCAGATGCGTTCTGCAAATGTCTTGGCACTAGTGGGACAAAAGCAAAGTCCAATAGCCACGTATAGGATGCCACTAGGTACACTAAGTGTTTGCTAGTATAATGGCTTAGTTATAATTAGTTGGAGTGTGCAACGCAGGCAGATGCGCTCTGCAAATGTCTTGGCACTAGTGGGACTATAGCAAAGTCCAATAGCCACGTATAGGATGCCACTAGGTACACTGAGTGTTTGCTAGTATAATGGCTTAGTTATAATTAGTTGGAGTGTGCAACGCAGGCAGATGCGCTCTGCAAATGTCTTGGCACTAGTGGGACTATAGCAAAGTCCAATAGCCACGTATAGGATGCCACTAGGTACACTAAGTGTTTGCTAGTATAATGGCTTAGTTATAATTAGTTGGAGTGTGCAACGCAGGCAGATGCGCCCTGCAAATGTCTTGGCACTAGTGGGACTATAGCAAAGTCCAATAGCCACGTATAGGATGCCACTAGGTTCACTGAGTGTGTGCTAGTATAATGGCTTAGTTATAATTAGTTGGAGTGTGCAACGCAGGCAGATGCGCTCTGCAAATGTCTTGGCACTAGTGGGACTATAGCAAAGTCCAATAGCCACGTATAGGATGCCACTAGGTACACTGAGTGTGTGCTAGTATAATGGCTTAGTTATAATTAGTTGGAGTGTGCAACGCAGGCAGATGCGCTCTGCAAATGTCTTGGCACTAGTGGGACTATAGCAAAGTCCAATAGCCACGTATAGGATGCCACTAGGTACACTGAGTGTTTGCTAGTATAATGGCTTAGTTATAATTAGTTGGAGTGTGCAACGCAGGCAGATGCGCTCTGCAAATGTCTTGGCACTAGTGGGACTATAGCAAAGTCCAATAGCCACGTATAGGATGCCACTAGGTACACTGAGTGTGTGCTAGTATAATGGCTTAGTTATAATTAGTTGGAGTGTGCAACGCAGGCAGATGCGCTCTGCAAATGTCTTGGCACTAGTGGGACTATAGCAAAGTCCAATAGCCACGTATAGGATGCCACTAGGTACACTGAGTGTGTGCTAGTATAATGGCTTAGTTATAATTAGTTGGAGTGTGCAACGCAGGCAGATGCGCTCTGCAAATGTCTTGGCACTAGTGGGACTATAGCAAAGTCCAATAGCCACGTATAGGATGCCACTAGGTACACTGAGTGTTTGCTAGTATAATGGCTTAGTTATAATTAGTTGGAGTGTGCAACGCAGGCAGATGCGCTCTGCAAATGTCTTGGCACTAGTGGGACTATAGCAAAGTCCAATAGCCACGTATAGGATGCCACTAGGTACACTAAGTGTTTGCTAGTATAATGGCTTAGTTATAATTAGTTGGAGTGTGCAACGCAGGCAGATGCGCTCTGCAAATGTCTTGGCACTAGTGGGACTATAGCAAAGTCCAATAGCCACGTATAGGATGCCACTAGGTACACTGAGTGTGTGCTAGTATAATGGCTTAGTTATAATTAGTTGGAGTGTGCAACGCAGGCAGATGCGTTCTGCAAATGTCTTGGCACTAGTGGGACTAAAGCAAAGTCCAATAGCCACGTATAGGATGCCACTAGGTACACTAAGTGTTTGCTAGTATAATGGCTTAGTTATAATTAGTTGGAGTGTGCAACGCAGGCAGATGCGCTCTGCAAATGTCTTGGCACTAGTGGGACTATAGCAAAGTCCAATAGCCACGTATAGGATGCCACTAGGTACACTGAGTGTGTGCTAGTATAATGGCTTAGTTATAATTAGTTGGAGTGTGCAACGCAGGCAGATGCGTTCTGCAAATGTCTTGGCACTAGTGGGACTAAAGCAAAGTCCAATAGCCACGTATAGGATGCCACTAGGTACACTAAGTGTTTGCTAGTATAATGGCTTAGTTATAATTAGTTGGAGTGTGCAACGCAGGCAGATGCGCTCTGCAAATGTCTTGGCACTAGTGGGACTATAGCAAAGTCCAATAGCCACGTATAGGATGCCACTAGGTACACTGAGTGTTTGCTAGTATAATGGCTTAGTTATAATTAGTTGGAGTGTGCAACGCAGGCAGATGCGCTCTGCAAATGTCTTGGCACTAGTGGGACTATAGCAAAGTCCAATAGCCACGTATAGGATGCCACTAGGTACACTAAGTGTTTGCTAGTATAATGGCTTAGTTATAATTAGTTGGAGTGTGCAACGCAGGCAGATGCGCTCTGCAAATGTCTTGGCACTAGTGGGACTATAGCAAAGTCCAATAGCCACGTATAGGATGCCACTAGGTACACTGAGTGTTTGCTAGTATAATGGCTTAGTTATAATTAGTTGGAGTGTGCAACGCAGGCAGATGCGCTCTGCAAATGTCTTGGCACTAGTGGGACTATAGCAAAGTCCAATAGCCACGTATAGGATGCCACTAGGTACACTGAGTGTTTGCTAGTATAATGGCTTAGTTATAATTAGTTGGAGTGTGCAACGCAGGCAGATGCGCTCTGCAAATGTCTTGGCACTAGTGGGACTATAGCAAAGTCCAATAGCCACGTATAGGATGCCACTAGGTACACTGAGTGTTTGCTAGTATAATGGCTTAGTTATAATTAGTTGGAGTGTGCAACGCAGGCAGATGCGCTCTGCAAATGTCTTGGCACTAGTGGGACTATAGCAAAGTCCAATAGCCATGTATAGGATGCCACTAGGTACACTGAGTGTTTGCTAGTATAATGGCTTAGTTATAATTAGTTGTAGTGTGCAATGCAGGCAGACGTGCTCTGCAAATGTCTTTGCACTAGTGGGACTATAGCAAAGTCCAATAGCCACAGATAGGATGCCACTAGGTACACTGAGTGTTTGCTAGTATAATGGCTTAGTTATGAGTTGGAGTGTGCAGAGGACAAGAGGGTACAGTGGCAGGATTGTGGTGCTCTGGGTAGAGGAATGGAAGCCTGCCTTTCTATTCCCTCCTAATGGTGAAATGCAGGGAGGAAATCCCTGACCTTGGCTGCACAGACGCTGGCGCTGTTTTCAGGACCTGTCACCTTAACTCTGACCCTGCCGGTTTGAGCCCTTAAAAGGACTGCTATAAAGTGCTCTCCCTATGCTGTCTAACGCTGTGTATGCAGCGCATACAGCTGTATCAGCGATAGGACTCAAGACGGAGCTGCGACAGTGATGTCTGACACCAAAGACGCAGAAGGCAGATAATGGCGTCCGTGAAGAAAATGTCCGGTTTTATAATGCAGGGACATGTGACATGCAGATCCTATCACACATGCCGTTGCTTCTCTGGCTCAAAGTCCACTTAGCTGTGTGTGTGTCTGTGATTGGCTGACATGCTGGCCCGCCCCACAAGACGCGCGCGCTTAGGGAAGGAAGACAAGAAAAAAAAAAAAAAATGGCGATCGCCATTATAGAAACAGCAGTGATCTGAAGGCGCTGTTCACGCACACTATACACTGAAATGTGATAATAGTTTGATTCACAGAGTGACTTACACTATTACAGCAGAAACCAAGCTATGATTTAGCTGTTTTTTGGCTGCTAGAACCGTTCTCGAACGTTTCTAGAACTATCGAGCTTTTGCAAAAAGCTCGAGTTCTAGTTCGATCTAGAACATGCCCCAAAATCACTCGAGCCTAGAACTGGAGAACCACGAACCACGAACCGCGCTCAACTCTATTTGTTAGTTTAAAAGGCTTTCCTAGTATCTTATTGAATATAGCCACTGGTCTTATGCACAAATTCTCCTCACCAGGGCTGTTGGCAATGTTCTATTTACAATTTTTTCCCATCATTCTCAGTTATCCAGATCTTTGAGTTTGTTTCTTTTGTATAAATATTGACTGTTCTTTTTTATTTGAGAAAAATATTGATGTTTCCATCATATGTACCCTCAAAATATTTTACCCTGTCCTCCAAATTTTCAGAATTAAATATGCTCTTTGGCATGTCTATACTTGTCAGCAGTTTCAAGAATATGTGGTGTAGCGGAAAAAGCAAATATAGAGCTGCAGTCCTGAAAATAACTGGTTTGTTATCTTAAAACACTACTCCAGCATTTTTTTCAGTGCTTTAGTGGTGCTTCAAATCAAGTTTCACTGAGCCTAGCCTTATAGTCACCCCCTGGTGTCTTTTTCTTTTATTGCATCTGAAGGAAAACTTTTCTCCTTGCGGAGACTGACACGCCAATCCTTCATGCATGTGGTGAAGAGACTTATAGCTGCAATGCTCCTCTGGAAAATATGCAAATTGATTTTTTCATATTTCTTATATTGGTGATGATGTCCCACGTTGCCATCCTGAGACCAGAACTTCTGACTTGTGAGTGCTTGTGACATAGGTAATGGTGACAAGCATGCAATGTAAGTTTATGAGAGCCAGAATGAGGTTCTTATTGACTTGAATTGAAAAGTGACCTAGGTCTTGCTCCAGGAATCACTGGAGTGATCCGGCAGATCACAAACTTATAGAGCATGACAGGAACAGTTGCAATAGAAGGTAAAGAAGGTGGTGGGTAAGACTAGGCACAGTGAACCTAGATTAGAAGCACCACTACAGACCTGAAAGAAAAAGAAAAATTGGAGTTATGCTTTAATACTGCATCCTTCCCCAGTATGTTGAAGTATAATGTAAGAACAAAGTCTATAAAAGAAAGGCAGAGCTCACATGTTTAGATTTCATTTTTCACAATGCACTGTAGCAATGAATGGGCTGTAGCTGGATTTGGATCTGTAGTTGAGTACGAAGAGAAGCTGGTGGAGGCTGGGAAATTAATGAAGTTGTAAAAGGCTGTGCACTTTGTACACTAGGTACAGGAGCAGCTTGTTACCTTGAAAAATGAGAAATGACTGTGATGGTGGTGGGAGAGAAGGATCTTCTTGGGAATTAATTAGCTGTCCAAGGTCTGAGCTTTAACCCCTTCAGCCCCCAGCCTGTTTTCACCTTAAAGACCCGGCCATTTTTTGCAATTTTGACCAGTGTCACTTTGACAGTTTATAACTCTGGAACACTTCAACGGATCCTGGCGATTCTGACAATGTTTTTTTGTGACATATTGTACTTCATGTCAGTGGTAAATTTAGGCCGATATGTTTTGCGTTTATTTGTGAAAATTTTGGAAATTTGGCGAAAATTTTGAAAATTTCGCAATTTTCAAAATTTGAAATGTTATGCCCATAAATCTGAGAGATATGTCACACAAAATAGTTACTAAATAACATTTCCCACTTGTCTGCTTTACACCAGTGCAATTTTTGAAAAAAAAAAATTCCGGTATGAAGTTAGAAGGGTTCAAAGTTCATCAGCAATTTCTCATTTTTCCAACAAAATTTACAAAAGAAAATTTTTTAGGTACCACATCACATTTGGAGTGATTTGAGAAACCTAGGCGACAGAAAATACCCAAAAGTGACCCCATTCTAAAATCTGCACCCCACACTCTGCTCAAAACCACATCCAAGAAGTTTATTAACCCTTTAGGAGCTTCACAGCAACCAAAGCAATGTAGAAGAAAAAATGAAAATTTTACTTTTTTAACACAAAAATGCTACTTTAGCCATAAAAATTAGTATTTTCACAAGGGTATCAGGAAAATTGCATCATAAAATGTATTGTGCATTTTCTCCTGAGTACGCAGATACCTCATATGTGGTGGAAATCAAATGTTTGTGCACACGGCAGGACTCGGAAGGCAAGGAGCGCCATTTGAATTTTTGAGTGCACAATTGGCTGCACTCATTAGCGGACGCCATGTCGGGTTTGAAGACTCCCTGAGGTGCCTAAACAATGGAGTTTCCCCTAAGTGACCCCATTTTGGAAACTAGAACCCTCAAATAATTTTTCTAGATGTTTTATGTGCACTTTGAACCCCTGAGGGCTTCACAGAAGTTTATAACGTTGAGCCGTGAAAAGAAAATTATTTTTTTTTACCACAAAACTGTTGCTTCAACCAGGTAGCTTTTTTTATCACAAGGGTATCAGGAAAAAATGCACCATAAAATGTATTGGGCATTTTCTCCTGAGTACGCAGATACCCCATATGTGGTGGAAATCAAATGATTGGGCACACGGCAGGACTCGGAAGGCAAGGAGCGCCATTTGAATTTTTGAGTGCACAATTGGCTGCACTCATTAGCGGACGCCATGTCGGGTTTGAAGACTCCCTGAGGTGCCTAAACAATAGAGCTCCCCCATAAGTGACCCCATTTTGGAAACTAGAGCCCTCAAATATTTTTTCTAGATGTTTGATGTGCACTTTGAACCCCTGGGGGCTTCACAGAAGTTTATAACGTTGAGCCGTGAAAAGAAAAAAAAAATATTTTACCACAAAACTGTTGCTTCAACCAGGTAGCTTTTCTTTATCACAAGGGTGTCAGGAAAAAATGCACCATAAAATGTATTGTGCATTTTCTCCTGAGTACGCAGATACCTCATATGTGGTGGAAATCAAATGTTTGGGCACACGGCAGGACTCGGAAGGCAAGGAGCGCCATTTCACAGCAAAATTAGTTGGAATTATTAGCGGACGCCATGTTGCATTTGGAGACCCCCTGAAGTGCCTAAACAATAGAGCTCCCCCACAATTGACCCCATTTTGGAAACTAGACCCCTCATGGAATTTATCTAGCTGTTTAGTGAGCACTTTGAACTCCTGGAGGCTTCACAAACGTTTGTAATGTTCAGCCGTGAAAATATTTTATTCTTTTTTTTACCACAAAATTGTTTTTTCAAACAGGTAGCTTTTTTTCACAAGGGTATCAGGAAAAAATGCACCATAAAATGTATTGTGCAATTTCTCCTGAGTACACAGGTACCGTATATGTGGTGGAAATCAATTGTTTGGGCATATGGCGGGGATCAGAAGAGAATGAGCGCCATTTCACAGTAAAAATGATTGGAATTATTAGCAGACGCCATGTTGCATTTGGAGACCCCCGGAGGTGCCTAAACAATGGCGCTCCCCCACATGTGATCCCATTTTGGAAACTAGACCCCCCATACAAAAAAATTAGTTTGGCGAAATAAAAAATACAAACATCAGTAAAAAATGAATAAAAAAAAAATATGAGCGCCTGCCACTAAGACCAGTGCCAAATGTGAGAGCAATGCACGAGACTTGCATCGCATCATCCACTCCAGTCTGGAAGCGAGCAACTGTGCTGGATAATGCGATGCGAGAGGGCGGGGCGGCAGATGAGAAAGGGCGCAGCGGATGGAAGATGGGAAAGGGCGCAGCGGATGGAGGAGCGGCAGAGGATGGGAAAGGGCGCAGCGGATGGATGATGGGAAATGGCGCAGCGGATGGAGGAGCGGCGGAGGATGGGGGAAAGGAGGTGAGATGGGGATACCTACCTTACAGGATGGATCTAGGCAGCAGGATCACAGCAGACAGAAGAGGCAGCAGATGAAGGAGGCAACCGATTGAGGAGTGTGAGAGGGGGCAGTAGATGAAGAGGATGGGAGAGAGCAGGCAGCAGATAGGGGAAGGGGGCTGAGTCTGATGGGAGAGAGAGATGGCACATGGAGGAGGGGGGGCCCCGGGGGGAAAGGGGCCCCCAGAACATGGAGGGGGGAGGGTGGCTTGCAGCACACGAGGGGGGAGGGTGGCTTGCAGCACATGTGGGGGGAGGGTGGCTTGCAGCACATGGAGGGGGAGGAGGTGTAGTGGCGATGGAGAAGGGGCAGCCGATGAGGGAGGCGGCGGCCGATCGGGAACAGTGGGGGCCGATTCGGGGACAGCAGCGGCTGAAAAAGATGGGTGCAACGGCGGCGGGGACAGTGGCGAGCGTGGCGACAGGGACAGTGGCGAAAGTGGCAGTGGGGACAGTGGTGAACATGGTGGCGGGGACAGTGGTGGGTGGGGCAATCGGGAACAGCGGTGTATTGGGAGCAGCGGCGGGGCGATTGGAGACAGCGGCAGGGCTGGCGGTGGCGATCGGAGCCGCGGCGGGCGCTGGCGGTGGCGGGCGGGGCAATCGGAGACAGCAACGGGGCTGGGGCTGGCAGGCGGGGCGATCGGAGACAGCGGCGGGGCTGGCGGTGGCGATCGGAGACAGCGGCGGGGCTGGCGGTGGCGGGCGGGGTGATTGGAGACAGCGGCGGGGCTGGCGGTGGTGGGCGGGGCGATCGGAGACAGCGGCGGGGCTGGTGGTGGTGGGCGGGGCGATTGGAGACAGCGGCGGGACTGGCAGCGCGATCGGGGACAGGGGCGGGCGGCGCGGGCAGCCACTTACTGATGGGCACCCGCAGAGACCGCTCTCCTCGGCTTTCAGGGACGGACACAGGTCACCGGCACCAGATCCACGGTGATTGGAGAGATCGGTCACAAGACCGGTCTCTCCAATCAGAGCTGGGGGAGGGTGAAGCACCGATCACCCAGCTCCAGCCAATGGCCAGTGCTACAGCAGCACTGATGTGGGCTGGATTTCAATGTTCCAGCCATTTTCAATGGCTGGAACATTACAGTGACTGTAATTGGCTGAGCGGTGTTCGTCAGCCAATCACAGCCTCTGTAGGTTCGGGGAGGAGGCACCACCCCTCCTGAGGTCAGGCAGAGGTCCCCTCCTTCCCGAATCTACTGTTTAATTAAACAAATTGCACTCCCCGGGCCTCCGGGACTGTGATTTCGCCATGACGTACTGGGTACGTCATGGGTCGTTTAGCACCATGTCACCAAGACATACCCAGTATGTCAAGGGTCGTTAAGGGGTTAACAATTGATGGCTTAATGACAAGAGGCATCTTTGATGTTAATTTTTTCACTTTTGGGGCTGCTGAGAGCAGTGGTAATGGTCTGCTTAGGGGAATCACCTAGATCATGCATCCATTTTGGTATGCTGCTAGAAAGTCCCATCTTTTGATTCCTTGAATGCTCTTTCTTTGTGTTAGAATATTGCTGTCTTTTTCCCTTATGTTAGCATTATTATGTCACTTAGCCACTATGTGTTAACTGATTTATTGTCACATCTTTAAATCAATTGTAAAAGAGAGCTATGTCTAGTTACTATGATACTTTTCATAGCCTTCTAGTATCCACAATGTCCATCTAATACAACAAATATTTACCTTGTCATTCTGAACAAATACTAACATACATGTGACATTTGTAAACTATGCATTAAAAGGGTATCACTCAGGATAGTCTATGAGACAAATCAGTTTAGAGAAAACATCAGCTTACCAGTAACAATACAGTTGGATCCATAGCACTGCAGGTGCATGAATGAGCCAGGCCAAAGTCCTCAGATTAGATAAAAAAAAGTATCAAAGTTAGAATCCAGCACTTAATGAATAAAAACTCCAAATTTATTAAGCAATTTAAAAGTAGATGGAAAAAAAAATAAAACCATATGAACATGTCGGAAAAGCTAGTCTTCTTGGTCATATTCAAAACATGATGAAGATGCTTCTGACGGGTTTCAAACAATAATGTCCTTAATTATAGGGGTATTAAGAGCATAAAAGATTGTAAAATCCAAATGAAATATCATACCTCTATGATCAAGTCATGAGTCGAAACATGTCAGATGAATCTTTACAATGTTTTGGAAATGCTCAAGAGGACTTGCTTTTATGACATGTGCATATGATTTTAATTTTTCTTTTATACACTTTTAAATTGCTTAATAAATTTGGAGTTTGCTCATCAATTGCTGGCTTCTATCTTCCTTACTGATTGTCTATGAGGCCTAGAATAAATCCTTGAATGTAAAAAAAAGACTGATGGCACTTCCTAATTTTCTAATATGAGAAGGTGCATACTGAGCATGGAACATAGTAACAAAAAAGAGACAGTTGCACTCTGTAGTGCTAAGATATGTAACAATAATATATCAATATAGATGTGCAAAATTGCTATGGAAAAGATAAAAAAAATTAAATACTTAGCACACAAAAAAGACCAGTTTGAGGTGAGCCCAACAGCCAATGCCAAGGCAACCTTCTATTGTTGGCTCCCTGGCTACTCTAATGCCTCTCTTTGGGTTTAAAAAACCGGTGTCTCTTTTTTGTTACTATGTTTCATGCACAAAAAAACCCCCGCAGCCCTGATAAAGACTATCACCAAAACATGCATTCGTTGGAGCCTGGCACCATTCCAGCAGGAGCTTCGGGTTAGTTTTGATGCTCTTCATTTAATGCCAATGCACTTATCTTTGTTACAGGGGTCATGAAGCACTTGCTATTTATTTGGCTTTCACATTGTGACCCATGATTTGTCTTTTGTTATTACTGGCATTGAACTTATTATACCCTAACCAGCACGTTTTTCTCCTGCTGTATTGGTACGCCATCTACTGCACTCTTCTGGTGCAACACCTCATTTTTTAATTTGATTGTTTCACAATAAAGATTATTTATTTTACCCCTTTTTTCTTGGTTCTATTATCCATTATGTTTCATACTCAGTATGCATTTGTTCACATTAGAAAGTTAGGGAGTGCCATCAGTTTTTTCTTATGTTATAGGATCATGCCTTCTGATTGAGCACTTCTGCTCTTCAAGTGTGCTCTTAAGCGATTTGAATTCTTCATTGGCAGGTTTCTGTCCACCCATGAATTGGAGAGAAAGGTATTAGAGTTGGCAGGGACCCAACAATAAGAAGTCGCCTTGCCATTGGCTGTTAAGCTCACATAAAACCGGTCATTTTTGTGTGCTCAGTACCTCAATTTTTACATGTTTTCCATAGTAGTATTGCATGTCTATGTTCCTATATTCATTATTACACATATCTTAGCACTACAGTGTGCAACTGTCTCATTTTTCTTTTGTAAAATAAATCCTTGGTAAGTCACTAAAACTGATAAAGATTACCAGAGCCAACTATCAACCAGTGAAGAGAACCTGCTACCTTACAATTCAGCAATTAATTTTGAAAGCCATGTCCTCTGTAATCACAGTACGGAAATATATGGCACTGAGAACGAAGTTCAAGCTCCCAATGACATAGTTTAAGTAAAATAGTCCTTATGAGTTTAAAATTTGCTATAGTGAAGAAATAAAAAAGTTTTCAAGTTGCTAAGACATAAATACAGTATGTGAGTTTTCAGTAAGTCCCTTTTTTGTTGGAACACCACAAACTTCATTGAAGTTCATTTGGAGAGAAAGTTGACATTCTGCCAAAATATATCAAAGTTACTTCACTAATTCTATGTAATTAAAATGCCAAGTTTGCCCAAGAGTAAAAATAACCTTAATGAAATCTATAATTGTCTGACCTGTTCTTTAAAAAAATAAATAAATAAAGTGAAGAAAAAAATGACATATATTCCCTTTAAAAGCATTTCAAATAGAAAGACAGGTATTAATATTCCCTATTGACCTTGTAAAGATTATTATTATATATTTTGTATTATATATACCTATTATTTTGAATGATGGGAGCTGTTCCAAATAAATGCAACTGCATTGACAGTTTTAAAACCTTTGTATAAGATTGAGAAAAATATCTCAAATTTGAAATGTTTATGTATATTTATTTGATTCACAATACTTATGAATAAGACTTTAATGAATTGCTTGAGAACTTTTAGAGTTTAATTTTTATATTTTGCATCTATGAATAATTATTTAATTTATTTTGTTATTTGAAGTTAATTTAAAGAAAGTCTGTCAGCAAAAAATAGATTTCCAAACTAAGTAAAGCATTCGACAAAATTGTAAATTTTGGCCCCAATTGATTAATGCCATTACACATGTCTTTTGTTTAGTTTTGTGTGTTTTGCGCCTCCTTATTTCTAAGATCAGTCCCCATGTAGTTTACTTCTGAGTACATCAGTATTTTAGCACAATTTGTGTGACGTTTAGCACCAAAAATCATAAAAACAAGTTCAAAGCAGGAAGAATTACTATTTTTTACTTTGGAACAAAGTCATTAATCATTTGTGACATTGAATTTGGTACCAAAAATGTCTACTAATACCACAAAACAATTAAAGTTACATATAAATATCACAAAATAATCAAATGGAGCCTTACTATGTAACTCTTTTTTTGCATTTGTAAGAATTTCTCTTTTATTCAAATATGCTAATTAGAGATGAGTGGCTCAAGTTGAATTTTATGAAATTAAGAGATCACTGCAAATTCGAAGGCACATGCAGTCTTCACCATAATGATTCTCAGATAATACATCACAAGGTCTAGTGTAGGCAATCAGGAGGCTATCAAAGGCAGGATAAAAGATAGAGGCCGGCAAAGGAGTTCTATTTCATGTTTGTAAATGCCGGGAAGGAGTTCAGAGTGCACAACTTATTCCACCTTGGGATAGAAAAAAGCCTAACCTGATAGTACTGTGCAGATTTCAAAGAACTCAAGCAAAATAAAATTATGAGTGTTAATCTCTGTTTGTGGATGATTCACATGCTATGGTTGTATTGTCAATCAGTTTGATTGAATTAATATATCTGAGATATACTGCTGTATCAGCACCTTAATATCAACCTTTGTTTTATTCTTCACACACTGTAAACAAAGAGCACAGTATTAAATCTTTCTAGCTGAAAAATGTCCACTCATCTCTAATGCTATTGAGGTGCTCCGTGCATTTTTGACATGTTCTAGTTGTTCAGTTGGTCTTGGTTCCCTTCCCAACAGATAATAGATCTGATTTTCATTAGGAATATGTGTCATACTAGGTGCTATGATTGATTTATTTTGACACTGATTTTAGGCCGACAGACTCTTTTTAATAAATCTTGCATGTGTCGATGGATTGAATATTGTACTAAGACCCTACTTGAATACAGGTACTCCTTTGAAATGTTTTTTTACTTTTGAGAAAATAAAATCAAAATGCTATAAAATATCTAAAATAACAAACACAGAAGGTACAGTGCCCACCACTTTGAAGGTTCAATTTGTCAACTTCTCCTACAGTCTGCCTTTGGGGAAGCAGGGACAGGTGGAAGGTTGCCCATTCCTTCAATAAGTACGTGATTTTTGATCATTTTAGGCATGTTTTACATTTAGACCCCAGTTTAAATATGCAATTGCCTTTGATTGTTTATATGGGGTTCTACTTTATCATTGATGCTTTGCCTCTATTTATTTGGGCCTGTAGTGAATGTCTCACTTTTTGAGTAGAGCTGGACGGACTCCAAAAAAACGAGACCGGCGGGACCCTGCTCTCTTTTAAAAAAAAAGTCTGGATCCTGTCCGGAATCTGCATCCATATAAGTCTATGGGGAATATAATCCAAAATTTAAAATAGTGGTACAAGGGATAGATGAATGGGATCGCATGCTGTGGACTTACCAAGGCTCCAGCATGGCTGTACGCTACTCCCAGGCCTCGCATTCACTGGATGAGCTGCTCATCATAGTCAGAAGGGCAGTCAGACATGCCCCCACCCTGAGTGGCAGAGTGTCAACTGACTGCATCCAATCACAGGCCCCAGGACAGCCGGTGGGCAGGGATACTCTAGCATCAATCATCAGCCTAGAATGTATGGGCTCATTCCAGGTTAGTGGGCGTGGTGATGTTTCCTCTCATCCACCATAACCATGCAAGGGTTCGCCCCCCTGCACCCGACCTATCTGGGGCTCTCATCCCCAGACCCCTGCTTCTATTATAAACAACTCCATGCCCAAGTGGAATTATATGAGTGAAAACTGTGGAAAAAGAAAGCGCAATAGGGTCTTACCCCAATATATATAGGGTGAAGCAAAGAATAATCCTACTCACCAATTCGGGTTGTGACAGTCACAACACCTATAGCAGCATGTAACACCAAGTCCCGGCAGCGGTCCCCATGAGGCAGATAACAGAGAGTAGTAGAGACGGGTTTCACAGCCGCGCCAAAGGACTACTGGATTCTTCTCAGATTAATGTTTCTTTTATTTCATAACAGGTCAAGTCTACGCGTTTCAGGAGAACACAGCTCCCTTCTTCAGGACAAACCAGCAAAGAATCATCAAATCTGCTGTATAGAGAGCCTATACACCATTATATACCTCATGGAATGAGGTCAGAGCACACCCACCAAAAGAAAAAAAAAAAAAAAAAAGGAGGCGGGAAAGACATGCTTGCAAGTCACAGTGACGTAGTATGGAATAAAAAAGTCATAATGCAATACAATTGTAAAGGCTCTCTATTAATTCCAACAACTTAAAAATCAATGAATTAAAAATACCGAATAAAATTATGTTTATATTAAAATGTTTCTGAGTGATTTATTTAATTGTGTATAAAATGTGTATGTATGTATAATGAAGAACACTCTCAGGGAAGTGTATAGTGTATTGCCCAGAACACTGAAATAGCTTAAAGTTTTCAGTACCATATAAACCAGGAACCATGTGTGGAAGACATGCAGCTGAACGTGCCACCTGTGATTATATAGATCAGACCCATACAAACACTTGTTTAGGGAGTTAAATCCTTCCAAGAAGGATTGGAGACAAAAATGGATAAAATATCCATATAACCAAGAGTCTATTACTAGCGGTCCCATAGTGACCGCCCAGACATAAGAAGAAAAAAGTCTCCAAAACCTTAGAATGACCGTTGTGATGTGAATAATTATCTATGTTATTATATAAACGCAATCGTGACATTAGTGTCAACGTGTGTGTGCCACTGAGGGAATAATCAACCTTACAATCTTGGGACAAGGGTTGGTATGGATACGTGCAGTGAAAGGAGATATACTAATGAAAGTGAAACACAGGGTTGGGCCGGATTTGCAACACTTCATGCATAAATACAATTTAGACCATACATGAGTCCAAGTATGGCTCACGGGTCTTAGGATCATAGATTCAAATAGGTCAAATAAGTTCACCGGGTGAATGGGGTTCAGGACCGTGGGAAAATGTGGAGTACGCATGCTCAAAGGGAAGATACAGAGCTAGTGCTCCATCAGAACTTTAGAAGTGAAGACGGGGTCAATGGAGTTTTAGGAGCGTGGGAAGGAAAAGCAGTGCACATGTACTAAAGAAAAAAAACACCTAGAATTAACTAGAGAAAAATAGAACCGTGAGAATCAGGATAAAGGAGCGGAAAGAAATCCCTCCACTTGTTAGAGAAAGGGAGCATCTCAAACAACAGGTTCAATACCCCCATGCTAGTGAAAAGAGTGAAATAAAGTTATCCTCCACAATGACATATGAGTGATACTAAAACTGCATATATATATATATATATATATATATATATATATATATATATATGCATAAATATGTGAAGAATTACATATATATATAGTGTATAATGTATAATAACGGGCAAAATAAATTAATCCATGACAAATCCATGAATCCATAGAAAATGTATATAAAAATAAAAAAAATATATATATATATATAGACAATAAATTAACAATAAAATACATAGTAGGAAAAATACATATCCTACTAGCTACAATCGACCCAAGCTACCCGAATCATACACATATTAAAAATGGGAATAAATTGACGCATATAATTAAAAACAATAATTAATATACGAGACCTGGCACAATATTCACAAATTATTATCTAAAACCTTTAGGGCCCATATTTACAACAAATACAAAATATATATATATATATATAATAAATAAATAAAATTTAAATTATATAAAAAAAAATATATGGGAAAGGGACCACCTCTTAATCCTAAATCAATAGGCATATGATATGTATAGGAAACATGTCTCTAATAAAATAGATCTGTCACTTCATTAAGCCCAAGAGGTTTTAAGGTATTCAATTTATATATCCAGTATGTCTCTTTTCTTTTCAATAGATCCATACGGTTATGGGCAGACAGGGGTATCTGTTCGATGGGAGTAATCCTAAGACTGTATTTCCCATCGTGACATAGAGTGATGTGTCTGGAGAGGCCGTGTAACATGAACCCTATTTTCACATTGTGCCTATGAGAGTTCAATCTCTTATGTAATGCCTGTGTCGTTCTCCCAATATATTGTTTTTGGCATTCACAATCAATCAAATATATGACAAATTCTGACTGACACGTGAGATGGGTCCTGATGGAAAAAAACCCTCCTCCCATGAAGGAAGAAAAATCCACCCTTTTATGTTGTATAGATTTACAACACAAACAGTTTCTCGTAAAACATTTAAAAGACCCCACCACATGATGGGCAGTTTCCTTGACATTCTTCTTTCTCAACCTACTAGGGGCCAGTTGATTTTTCAGACTGGACGCCCTCCTGTAAGTAATCCCTGGTCTCTCCGGTATGGTATCCTTCAAGAAGGGATCATTCTGAAGGATTGCCCAATGTTTGTGGATGATATTTCTGATCAAGTCTCCATCGTTACTATATGTGATCAGAAGATTAGAGGAAAAACTGTGTTCAGGTTTCTTCTCTACGATTTTATCCCGTACAATAAGCTCTGTCTGTGTTAATGTTTTATTCTCCCTGTATGCTCTTCTTATCAGTGAAGGGGGGTATTCCTTATCAAGGAATCTTTCCTTCAAAGTATTGGCCTGTGTAAGAAAATCTCCATTAAGTGTACAGTTCCTGCGGATTCTCTGAAATTGATTTTTGGGGACATTCCTGAGCCATTTATGATAATGACTACTGGAGAAATGAATATATCCATTGCTGTCCACTTTTTTAAAGAATGTTTTAGTCCGGATTACTCCCTTTTCATGTGTGATGGTAAGGTCCAAAAAATCAATGGTACTCTTATTTATATTAGGTGAAAACGTCAAACCCCAATCATTATTCTCTATACGTCCCAAAAAAGTATTTATATTTCCATCGACATCATCCCAAATGAGGAACAGATCATCTATGTATCTTTTGTATACAATTACGTGTTTGAACAAATCGGAATTATAAATAAATAACAATTCAAACATACCCATGAATAGATTAGAGAACGTCGGCGCGACCTTCGAACCCATTGCGGTCCCACAGTGCTGATGGTATATTGTCTCTTGGAAAGTAAAGAAGTTATTGGTCAATATAAATCTCATCCCCTCAAGGAGGAACTCTTTTTGGGTCTTAGGGAGCCGATCATCCACTAGAAGGAATTGTTTGAAAAATTCTAAACCCAATTCATGGGAAATATTGGTATATAGCGCTGAGATGTCTAGAGATACAAACAAATAGGAGTCTTTCCACTCCACATCTTTAATGATGTTGATGAGGTGTGTGGAATCCCGCAAATAACTTCTTAAATTCATAACGTGCACCCTCATAATCTGGTCTATATAGGATGCCAGATTAACCGTTAGTGAATCTATCCCAGAAATGATGGGCCTCCCTGGGGGATTTTGGAGGCTTTTATGTATTTTAGGCAGGTGATAGTAGAAAGCCATTTTGGGATTTTTTATTTCAAGAAACTTCCTTTCATCTTTGCTAAGTATACCCATGGTTGCAGCTTTTTGAATCATGGCGTGGTATTCCACAATGGACCGTTCATAACAGATCATGTCCACCACCTCATAATGTACGGGGTTAGACAGGTTCCTTAGGGCTTCTTGAATATAAGTATGTCTGTCTTGAATTACTATCCCCCCACCCTTATCAGCACTCCTGATAACTAAGTCGGTATTATTTTTCAGTGAGAGAAGGGCTCTTCTTTCCTCTGTAGTGAGGTTCTTTTTGTTGGTGCTCCTATAATTATTAAGTTTTTTAAAAACTTTTTTTATATAATTTACATTTTATTTATTTATTATATATATATATATATATTTTTTTTTTGTATTTGTTGTAAATATGGGCCCTAAAGGTTTTAGATAATAATTTGTGAATATTGTGCCAGGTCTCGTATATTAATTATTGTTTTTAATTATATGCGTCAATTTATTCCCATTTTTAATATGTGTATGATTCGGGTAGCTTGGGTCGATTGTAGCTAGTAGGATATGTATTTTTCCTACTATGTATTTTATTGTTAATTTATTGTCTATATATATATATATATATTTTTTTATTTTTATATACATTTTCTATGGATTCATGGATTTGTCATGGATTAATTTATTTTGCCCGTTATTATACATTATACACTATATATATATGTAATTCTTCACATATTTATGCATATATATATATATATATATATATATATATATATATATATGCAGTTTTAGTATCACTCATATGTCATTGTGGAGGATAACTTTATTTCACTCTTTTCACTAGCATGGGGGTATTGAACCTGTTGTTTGAGATGCTCCCTTTCTCTAACAAGTGGAGGGATTTCTTTCCGCTCCTTTATCCTGATTCTCACGGTTCTATTTTTCTCTAGTTAATTCTAGGTGTTTTTTTTCTTTAGTACATGTGCACTGCTTTTCCTTCCCACGCTCCTAAAACTCCATTGACCCCGTCTTCACTTCTAAAGTTCTGATGGAGCACTAGCTCTGTATCTTCCCTTTGAGCATGCGTACTCCACATTTTCCCACGGTCCTGAACCCCATTCACCCGGTGAACTTATTTGACCTATTTGAATCTATGATCCTAAGACCCGTGAGCCATACTTGGACTCATGTATGGTCTAAATTGTATTTATGCATGAAGTGTTGCAAATCCGGCCCGACCCTGTGTTTCACTTTCATTAGTATATCTCCTTTCACTGCACGTATCCATACCAACCCTTGTCCCAAGATTGTAAGGTTGATTATTCCCTCAGTGGCACACACACGTTGACACTAATGTCACGATTGCGTTTATATAATAACATAGATAATTATTCACATCACAACGGTCATTCTAAGATTTTGGAGACTTTTTTCTTCTTATGTCTGGGCGGTCACTATGGGACCGCTAGTAATAGACTCTTGCTTATATGGATATTTTATCCATTTTTGTCTCCAATCCTTCTTGGAAGGATTTAACTCCCTAAACAAGTGTTTGTATGGGTCTGATCTATATAATCACAGGTGGCACGTTCAGCTGCACGTCTTCCACACATGGTTCCTGGTTTATATGGTACTGAAAACTTTAAGCTATTTCAGTGTTCTGGGCAATACACTATACACTTCCCTGAGAGTGTTCTTCATTATACATACATACACATTTTATACACAATTAAATAAATCACTCAGAAACATTTTAATATAAACATAATTTTATTCGGTATTTTTAATTCATTGATTTTTAAGTTGTTGGAATTAATAGAGAGCCTTTACAATTGTATTGCATTATGACTTTTTTATTCCATACTACGTCACTGTGACTTGCAAGCATGTCTTTCCCGCCTCCTTTTTTTTTTTTTTTCTTTTGGTGGGTGTGCTCTGACCTCATTCCATGAGGTATATAATGGTGTATAGGCTCTCTATACAGCAGATTTGATGATTCTTTGCTGGTTTGTCCTGAAGAAGGGAGCTGTGTTCTCCTGAAACGCGTAGACTTGACCTGTTATGAAATAAAAGAAACATTAATCTGAGAAGAATCCAGTAGTCCTTTGGCGCGGCTGTGAAACCCGTCTCTACTACTCCAAGTGGAATTATAAAAAGAATGTGATAGGGGGCATGTTGAAAGACATCATATCTGGAAGGAGCTGGTACATGCTAGCATCTATCCTCAGTACCGAGGTAAAAAAATATAAAGAAAACAATTAGTGCAGGGTTCCCCCGGTATTCTGATACCCAGCACAGACAAAGCCCCCGGCTGCAACCCCACTTATCTTGGCTATGTATCAAAAGAAGATCAACTGCATGCAGCTTTTTTTTTTTTTTTTAATCTAAATAAGTAATTTAAAAAAACGACATGCGGCCCCCCCCCAATTTTCATACCCAGCCATGATAAAGTCAGCTGGGGTCTAGTGTCTTGACCATCTGGGTAATAGCAGGGGTTAATAACAGCCCGCAGCTGCTACTAAACCCCAGATTAGTGATGGCACAGGCATTTATGAGACACCCGCACCACTAATCTGCAAGTGAAAGTAAATAAACAGAAACACAGAAAAAATCTTTTATTTGGCATAAAATACAAAACCTACAATCTTTCACCACCTTATTAACTCCCAAAACATCCCTGTAGGTCTAAAGTAATCCACACGAGATCCCATGGTGATTTAGCTTTGCTACATCTGAATATCACAGCAAGTGGCAATAGAGCAGCATGACCGACCGATGTGAGTTAGAGAATTAATGAGCTGTGCAGAGAGCAGTGACGTCACTCAGTTCATTTGTGGTCACAGCTAGAGGTTCCCACGGTCCTTCATCTGTAACAGCAGGTAACCTGAACTCAGATGGAGTTCACTGAGTTCACAGACCTGGCAGATCTCCTGGCAGAAAACTGCATTTTTTTGCCAAGAGATGTAGATTTGGGGATGCTTTTTTTACACCATATTCCTGCGCTTAACCTACACCTACATGCAAAAAAAACATGTTTTTTTGTCGTGGTTTTTGCCACGGATTTTGCCGCGACTTTTTCCCACAATTTTCTGCCAGGAAGTGTACATTTTGTGCTGAAATTGTCTGCACCAGATTTCAGCACCAAATTTGCACCTCCTGGCAGATTTTTTTTTATTTTAGGACCAAGGGATCCAAATTTGGTGATGACATTTCTCCACCATATTCCTAAACCCAGTCTACACCTCCTGGTAAAATAAATGCGTTTTCGTAACGCATTTTTTGTCGCGTTTTTTGCTGTGACGTTTTGCCGCAATTTTGTGCCAGAAGATGCACATTTGGTGCTGAAATCATCTGCACCAGATTTCATCACCAAATTTGCACCTCATAGCAGAAAAAAATTGGGATGTTTTGCATTTTTGGACCAAGGTATGCAAATTTGGTGATGACATTTTTACACCATGTTCCTACACCCAATCTCAACCTTCTGGCAAAAAACCCAGGTTTTTTTAAAGCATATTTTTTGCCACTTTTTTTTTCTGTGTATTTTTGCCTAGATTTTCTACCGGAAGGTGCACACTTGGTTCTGAAATCTTCTGCACCAGATTTCAGCACCAAATTTGCACTTCCTGGCAGAAAAAAAAACATTTTATTTTGCTTTTTTGGACTTAGGGATGCAAATTTGGTGAGGAAATTTATTTTTACACCCTTTTCCTGCACCCAATCTACACCTCCTGGCAAAAAAATACAGGGTTTTATGCATTTTTTATGCTTTTTTTGCCACGGCTTTTTCAATCGATTTTTGCTGCAGTTTTCTGCCAGGAGGTATAGACTGGGTGCAGGAATATGGTTTAAAATTGTCAGCACCAAATTTGAATCCCTTGGCCCAAAAATGGAAAAAAAGTTTTATTTTTTTTCTGCCAGGAGGTGCAAATTTGATGCTGAAATCTGTTGCAGATGACTTCAGCACCAAATGTACACCACTTGGTAGAATACCGTGGCAAAAACCCACAGCAAAAAACTGCGGCAAAACTGCAAAAAAAAAAAAAAATCTATCAAAAAAGTGGGTTTTTGCCAGGAGTAGAGTTGAGCGATATTCGAGTCGAGCGGTTCGCCAATTTCAAATTCAAGTGATTTTGGGCGGCGTTCGAGTCATTTGACAAACTCAAACAATTTGCTTAAAGCTCGGCAGTTCGAGTTACCGTTTGAGAACGGTTCGATCACCAAAGCGTTGCTTTT
Source organism: Anomaloglossus baeobatrachus (assembly GCF_048569485.1). Taxonomy (NCBI): domain Eukaryota; kingdom Metazoa; phylum Chordata; class Amphibia; order Anura; family Aromobatidae; genus Anomaloglossus; species Anomaloglossus baeobatrachus. The sequence goes on from NC_134358.1 coordinate 272,354,165, forward strand.
CACAGTAAGTATGTGTGCACGTTGCATATCTACATACGTCCTGCATCCCCAGCACAATCCCTCTCTCTTTCCTACTCACCGATCACGGGCGCGAGGCTGCACGGATGTCACAAAGCTCCGGCAGCTTTTCCTCTTTTGAAAATGGCTGCCGCTCATTGTTCAATCAGGTATTCCCTGCTTTCCATGCCCACTGGCGCCCATGATTGGTTGCAGTAAGGCATGCCCCTATGATGAGTGACAGCTGTCTCACTGCAACCAATCAAAGCCGCCAGCGGTCGGGCCTATATCGTGCAGTAAAATAAATAAATAAATAATAATAATACCAGCCAGGATAAAGCCACACGGCTGGAGGCTGGTATTGTCAGGATGGGGAGCGCCATGTTATAGGGAGCCCACCACCCTAACAATATCAGCCAGCAGCCACCCAGAATTGCCGCATCCATTAGACCCAGCTCATCCCGAATTGCCCTGCTGCGGTGGCAATCGGGGTAATAAGGAGTTACTCATGGCAGGCGTCTCCCCGAGATACCTTCCATGATTAACGTGTAAGTGAAAGTAAATAAACACACACAATGAAAAATCCTTTATTTGGAATCAAAGACAAAAAACATCCTCTTTCACCATTTTATTAAAATCCCCAAATACCGCTCCAGGTCCGATGTAAATCACAGAGGTCCCATGACGCATCCAGCTCTGCTACATGAAGCTGACAAGAGCGGCAGTAGAACACGAGTGCTCTGTGTCAGATCCATGCAGCAACTGACATGAGCCACGCTATCAGCAGAGATGGGGGTTGTAGTGCCTGCGTGTGTGCCCGGATGATGAGTGACATAGTGCCTGCATGTGCGGAGATGATGAGGGTTGTAGTGCCTGCGTGTGTATGAGGATGAGTGCCGTAGTGCCTGCGTGTGCGGTGATGATGGGGGTTGTAGTGCCTGCATGTGTGCGGTGATGAGTGCAGTACTGCCGGTGTTTGCCCGCCCATCTGCCCATCTGCCCATCCATCCGCCCATCCATCCGCCCATCTATCCATCCATCCGCCCATCCATCCATCCGCCCATCCATCCATCCATCCATCTGCCCAACCATCTGCCCATCCATCCGCCTGCCCATCTGCCCATCCATCCATCCATCCATTCGCTTATACATCCTCCATCCGCCCATCCATCCATCCATCCATACGCCCATCCATCCATCCTTGCAGCTGAACAATCTGCTTCTAGATTCTGTGCTGCAGTATAGAGGTCAAGATTATGAAATCTTCCTATGCTTTTCCGAGAGGCAGTGGCTCAATGGATAGAGCTCCTGCCTAAAGAGAGAGTAGGTTCACGAGTCCCAGCCGCCTCGGTAAAGAAGTTAATTTCTTTTTTATTTTAAATTATAATTATTATTTATAATTATAATTTAATTTAATTATGCACTGAGGGGAGGAGCCTGACCTAAGCTGTAAGCCGCGGGACACACCTCTAAAATCGGAGCAGTTCACGGAATGAGGCTGCATTGCTCCCTTCTCTCTCTTTCTCTCCCTCTCTCTCTTTTTTCTCTCTCTCTTTCTCTTTCTCTTATTCTCTCTCTTTTTCTCTCTTTTTCTCTCTCTCTCCCTCTCACTCTTCCCCCCTCTCTCTTTCTCACTCTCTCTTTCTCTCTCTCTTTTTCTCTCTCTCTCTCTTTTTCTCTCTCTCTCTCTTTTTCTCCCTCTCTTTTTCTCTCTCTCTTTTTCTCTCTCTCTCTTTTTCTCAGTCTCTCTTTTTTCTCTCTCTCTTTTTCTCAGTCTCTCTTTTTCTCTTTTTCCATCTCTCTTTCTCTCCTCTCTCTCTTCTCTCTCTCTCTTCTTTCTCTCTATCCCTCTCTCTTCTCTTTTCTCTCTTTTTTCTCTCTCTTTTCTTACTCTTTTCTCTCTCTTTTCTCTCTCTCTTTTCTTTCTCTCTCTCTCCCTCTCTCTCAGACCTGGCGATGATCAGCTGATGCGGTCACCTGATGGAATCAGCTTACACTATAAGTCGAGTGGTGAGGCCGGCTTTTTACCGCCTGGCCAACTAAACTAACAGCTGATGCTGTCAGACAGGAGTTTGCACAGAAGTGTGTAGGGTTTTTTTTTTGCACTGATGCATCAGCTGATTGCATAAAAGCCGTTTATAATCAGCTGCTGTGTCATGTGATTCAGGCCCTTGAACCTGACACATCATCTGATCGCTTTGCCTTCCAGCAAACCGCTCAGATAATATTGGATCTGGATTGGACGGCGTGGGACCCTTGACCCAGGATTACTGCGGAGGGGGGGTTCTTTATTTCAATAAAGATGGAATCACTAATTGTGTTGTGTTTTATTTCTAATAAAAATATATTTCTGTGTTGTGTTTTTTTTATCTGTACTAGAAATTCATGGTGGCCATGTCTAATATTGGCGTTACACCATAAATTTCGGGCTTAGGGCCAGTTGATAATATACAGCTAGCCCTAACCTCATTATTACCCAGCAAGCCACCCATCACCAGGGCAGCTGGAGGAGTTAGATACAGCGCCAGAAGATGGCGCTGATATGAAAGCACCATTTTCAGGGGCGGCTGCGGACTGCAATTCACAGCAGGGGTGCCCAGAAAGCTTGAGCACCCTGCGCTGCGGATTCCAATCCTCAGCTGCCTATTTGTACCTGGCTGGACACAAAAATTGGGCGAAGCCCACGTCATTTTTTTTTAATTATTTCATGAAATTCATGAAATAATTAAAAAAAAGGGCTTCCCTATATTTTTGGTTCCCAGCTGGGTACAAATAGGCAGCTGGTGGTTGGGGGCAGCCCATAGCGGCCTGCTGTACCTGGCTAGCATACAAAAACATGGCAAAGCCCACATAATTTTTTGGGGTGGCAAAAAGATCCCGCATACAGACCTGGATGGAGTATGCTGAACCTTGTAGTTCTGCAACTGCTGTCTGCTGTCTATATGGAGGAGAGCAGACAGCAGTTGCAGAACTACAAGGCTTAGCATCCTCCATCCAGGACTGTATGCTGGAGAGAGAGGCAGGGGGAGAAGAACTGCAAGGCTCAGCATTCTTCATCCACTTGTGTATGCAGGAGAGCAGAAAGCAGCTGCAGAACTACAAGGCTCAGCATGCTGCATCCAGGACTGTATGCTGGAGAGAGAGACAGAGGGAGCAATACTACAAGGCTCAGCATGCTCCATTCACTAGTGTATGCAGGAGAGCAGACAACGGCTGCAGAACTACAAGGCTCAGCATACTCCATCGAGGACTGTATGCAAGAGTGTTTTGACCACAAAAAAATTATGTGGGCTTCGCCATATTTTTGTATGCTAGCCAGGTACAGCAGGCAGGTACGGCTGCTCCCAACCCCCAGCTGCCTATTTGTACCCGGCTGGGAACTAAAAATATAGGGCAGCCCTTTTTTTAATTATTTCATGAATTTCATGAAATAATTAAAAAAAAATGACATGGGCTTTGCCAATAAATGATTAAAAAAAGACACCACACAGAGAAAAAAATACTTTAATAGAAATAAATACACACTTAGAGACTCCATGTTTATTACTCCCTATCAGCCCTCCATGATCCTGGTCTTCTTTCTCCTTCAACCCATGCAGCTCTGCTACATCAGACAGCACTGCATGGGAGGAAGACGCTGCTGCTCCCGTGCAGTCTAATCACTCAGTGAGTGAGCAGAGGCTGCGGGCTGTAAGCGGTGACATCATTGCTGACAGGCGGGTTACTATAGCAACTTTGATCTCCGTTATTCAGCGGCTGTGACATCCAGTCCTTGTATGTGGTCTGACTCTGTAAACAGCGCCGACATTCAAGAATGGGGAGCCAAGCATGTGCCCAAGTATCTCGCCGGTACGCGGAGATGCTGGAATGAGCACCGAGTACTGGAGAGCTACACTGACAGGACCTAGCATGACGTCTAGCCATGTGACCAGTCTGTAGCCAATGAGATAATACACACGTGACTGGTCACATGCTATTTTTGACGTCACAGAAGGTCCTATCATCAGTGCTGGTTACCGGGAGGATGCAGCGATTATCGTAAGGAAAAGCGTCAGGAGACAGAGTGCAGGACGCGTCGCGGGGACCTGTAAGTGTAATGGCAATGTTTATTAACTGTGTGTGTATATGTATAATGTGTTTTTATGTGTTTTTGTTTGCCTGCCATTGTTTTTAATGGGGTTCGAAGGAGTTCATCGAACGTTAGTCGACTGTTCGTCGAATGGAGCCTCCGTTCGCCGAACCAAACTCGAACGCTAAAAGGGTGGCTCAACATTAGCCAGGAGGTGTATATTGAGTACAGGAATATGGTGTAAAATTTTCAGCACCAAATCTACATGTCTTGGCAAAAAAATCCCCCTTGGTTTTCTGCCAGGAGATGCATATCTCAATTGAGGTGAGGTCACTGATTTTACTGAGGTCACCTGAAGTCAGGTTACGTGCTGTTACAGGTGGAGGACCATGGGAATTTCTAGCTGTGTCCGCAAATAACCTGAGTGATGTCATTGCTCATCGTGGCTCAGTCATTGCGTGTCTGCACAGTGGGCAGTCATGCTGCTCTATGGACGCATGCTTTGAGATTAAGATGCAGCAGAGCTGAATCACCATGGGATCTCGTATGGATTACTTTGGACCTGGAGGAGTGTTTGGGGGTACATAAAGTGGTGAAAGAGGGGTTTTTTTTGTATTTTATTCCAAATTAAGAATTTTTTCGGTGTCTGTGTTTATTTACTGTGTCATCACTAATCTGGGCTTTAGTAGCAGCTGTGGGCTGTTATTAACCCCTGCCATTACCCCGATTTCCCCCCCGATTTCCACCCCATCAGGGCAATCGGGTAGAGCCAGTAAAGCTCCGGGCTTGTCACATTTAATGGATGTGACGATTCTGGGCGGTTGAAGGCTGATATTTTTAGGCTGGGTCTCTCCAGCCTAGGAGCCTAAGAATACCAGCCCCCATCTGGATTTATCATGGCTGGGTATGAAAATTGTGGGGACCTCGTGTCAGTTTTTTTAATTATTTATTTATTAAAAAAGAAAAAAAAGCTGCATGCGGTTCACTTCTTTTGATACACAGATAAGATAAGCACAGGGATGGGGCTGTAGCCACGGGCTGTATCTGTGCGGGGTATCAAAATAAAGTGGGACCCTGCACCAATTGTTTTATTTATTTCTTTTTATACCTCGGTACTGACCCGCATACAGTGCCTGTCAGTGATTGCTGGCAGACAGTTACACAGGCTGGGGGTGCGTCTAATTGCAACCAATCATAGACGACACAAAGGCCGGTGGGCAGGGAAAACAGGGAAAGCCGTGTGTATGTGATCGTGGAACATAAAGTGAATGTGAGACCCATAAGCAGTGTGCCGCCACGATTGAGACTCGGTAAGTATGAAGTGTTCGCTTCCTTCTTGCTTTCTTTGTACTTTTTAGGCCAATGCTTGTCCATTTCATCTGTTGGGTTACTTAACCCTTTAACGACCGCGGGCAGTAATACAGTGCTGGCCAAAAGTATTGGCACCCCTGCAATTCTGTCAGAGAATACTCAGTTTCTTCCTGAAAATGATTGCAATCACAAATTCTTTGGTGTTATTATCTTCATTTATTTTGTCTTCAATGAAAAAAAAGAAAAAAAATTGTCATAAAGCCAAATTGGATATAATTCCACACCAAACGTAAAAAAGGGGGAGGACAATAGTATTGGCACTGTTTGAAAAATCATGTGATGCTTCTCTAATTTGTGTAACTAACAGCACCTGTAACTTACCTGTAGCACCTAACAGGTGTTGGCGATAACTAAATCACACTTGCAGCCAGTTGACATGGATTAAAGTTGACTCAACCTCTGTCCTGTGTCCTTGTGTGTACCACATTGAGCATGGAGAAAAGAAGACCAAAGAACTGTCTGAGGACTTGAGAATCCAAATTGTGAGGAAGCATGAGCAATACAAGTCCATCTCCAAACACCTGAAAGCTCCTGTGTCTACGATGCGCAATGTCATCAAGAAGTTTAAAGCCCATGTCACTGTGGCTAACCTCCCTAGATGTGGAAGGAAAAGAAAAACTGACGAGAGATTTCAACGCAAGATTGTGCGGATGGTGGATAAAGAACCTCGACTATCATCCAAACAAGTTCAAGCTGCCCTGCAGTCCGAGGATATAACAGTGTCAACCCATACTATCCGATGAGAAACTGTGGAAAGAAAAGCGCAATAGGTCTTACCCCAAAAAGGGAGGAAGATATGTAATAAAAACACACTCACCTATAATGGTTGTGCCAGTCACAACCACTATACAGGAATATATAAGATCCAGGTCCAAGCAGCAGTCCAAAAGTTGGCTGATAACAGAGAGTGATAAAAGATGGGTCTTAATTCCGCGCCAAGGACTCAATAGATCCAGGAAGAGATTAATGCTTCTTTAATAACATGCACAAGTCTACGCGTTTCTGGAGACACAGCTCCCTTCATCAGGACATTGGCAAGAGAACATCAAATCTGGTTTCAAGTGAGATGGCGAAGTATAAAAGCATGCAATGATGTCATAGGAAACACCCATCCTGAAAAAAACTTTGAAAGCGGGCGGAATCCTGATCATTCTAGAAATCTGTATGTTCCAACAGCTCCCTGAATATTGAATTATGATCAAAAACAGTTATATACACTTCTACTATCGTACAGTAAATATGTACAATAATCCTGACAAAAGAAAAAAGAAAAAGAAAAACAGCACGATGTCATAGAGGAGCAGAGACATCAACCACAGGACTACCACCCCGAGTTGTAATTTTTCATAGTCCTAAGGTGGTTTCCTGTTAGGCAGGCAGCCTAAGGCGGGTTTTGCACACTACGACATCGCAGGTGCGATGTCGGTGGGGTCAAATTGAAGATGACGCACTTCCGGCATCGCATGCAACATCGTAGTGTGTAAAGGCTCGATGATTTGATTAACGAGCGCAAAAGCGTCGTAATCGTATCATCGGTGCAGCGTCGGCGTAATCCATGATTACGCTGACGCGACAGTCCAATGTTGTTCCTCGCTCCTGCGGCAGCACACATCGCAGTGTGTGAAGCCGCAGGAGCGAGGAACATCTCCTACAGGCATCACTGCGGCTTCTGTAGAATATGCGGAAGGAAGGAGGTGGGCGGGATGTTTACATCCCACTCATCTCCGCCCCTCCGCTCCGATTGACCGCCTGGCGTGTGACGTCGCTATGACGCCGCACGACCCGCCCCCTTAACAAGGAGGCGGGTCGCCGGCCAGAGCGACGTTCGCAGGACAGGTGAGTCCATGTGAAGCTGCCGTAGCGATAATGTTCGCTACGGCAGCTATCACAAGGAAATCGATGTTGCAGCATGCAAAGTACCCCTAAGGGTATAATGATGGAGCTCAAATTGCTGTCAAGGAATTGCTAGAAGAGAGCGGATGGCTGAGGGCTATGTGTGGAGTATATTGTGGAACCTTCAATGAAATGCAGTACTGAGCTAGTGTCAGAGAGGTGAACAAAGTTCAGAGGCATGGGGAAAAAAACACAACCAAAGTACGCCTGCGCAGACTGGTGCTCAGAAAAAAAACAGGCAAAAATCAGAGAGACACAGTGTTTAACATATAGAAATTCGGGGGATATATATTCACTGGGAGAAAAACTTTATATTGGATGGACCACGGTCAAAAAACAGCTCATCTATAATAAAAAATGGAGCAAGTTTTTTTATATATATATATTTTTATATTTAGTTGGAAGTGTGCGTCCGATGTAATAGTATGTAAGAATACATTACAAATATAAATCTTATTATTATTAAAATTATGTGGTTATGGGGGGTGAAAAATGACAAGAGGCAAACTACCGCCTAAATCCAGGTCATAAATGTAGGACAAACAGGAACCGGTGCAAAAAGGTAACAAAGTTCAGCGGCGTGGGAAGAATACCCCTACGTATTGTGAATGTTAGTTATGTTTTGGCTGCTGGGAGGCTCCCTCTGGTGGCCAGGAATGGTTTGGACTTGGACCAGGTGTGTTGTGCAGTGGGTGTTTCCTTTGCTTACTCTGCTTATTTAAGTCCTGGTCTGATTGCAGGCTGTTGCCGGATGTCAGTTGTTCTTTGTATCTCCAGCCTGCTTAATCCTGCTTTACACCACATCTACTCCAGATAAGTGCTTGCTCTTTATTTATTTTCTGGTTGTTTTGCTTATCTGGGTTTGTCATTTGTTGCGGTTGGTTTCAGTTTATTTCCTTCCAGGGATTTTCCCCCTCAGTGGATTGTTGAGGAACTCCCTGCAGTTCTGTGTGGAGTATAGCTCCTTTGGGTCCATGTGTTTGTGGCTTGTTGAATTTGTTATAATTCTTGTTTTCTGTTCATTGGTATGACAAGGGCACCTGGTATAGGACAGAGTTCAGATCGAGCGATCTGAGGGCCTTTTTGTACTATCAGGAAGTTGGTATTTTGCAGGGTTTTTCTCTGGTCACCATCAGTCCCTTTCCTGTCCTTTCCTATTTTAGCCAGCGGGGGCCTCACCTTTTGCTAATCCTGTCATCTACCTGTGTATTGTGTTTTTCCTATATCACCGCAGTCTTTGAATGTGGGGGACTTGCTATTCTTGTCTATTTTCTGAGGCAGATAGTTATTCATCTTTCCTACCTTTAGGATAGTTAGTTCTCCGGCTGGGTTCGCGGTGCACAGGATGTTAGTTCACCCCTCGGCTACTTCTAGTTGTGATGGTTAGTTAGGGGATTGCGGCCAGATTAGTTGCCAATGCTCATGTCACCTTTTGCCAATGTTTTGTGGTGGTCTTCCATGGTTCCGGATCATAACACCTACGCCTCCGCGAACAGAAAACTGCAAAAGGGGAGGGATAAAATGAGTTTGTACGGGAACAGGTTTCAAAGAACTAGAAACCTCGTTCAAACTATAATAAGTTCAATTACTGGAGGAGGGGGATGATCAGAATGTAAAAGACTGGAAAAGGGAAAAGAAAAAAATTCCTCATAGTGTAAGAGGGAAAAGTGGTTAAAAAAATATATATTAATTTTTATTACGACATTAAAAATCTAGGAAGCATCTATCTGTGTATTTAAAAGCAAATTACCCTAAAAAATTATTGAAAATATATATATATAAATATATAAAAAAATCTGGTTTAAGACACATAAAAATATGTTGTGGAATCATTAATAAATAAGTGAAAATTGAGAAAAATTATTATTACGGGTATATATAACTTAAAATCAATAGAATAGATCAGTGACCTCATTGACACCCGAAGGTTTAAGTGTACGTAGCCTATAGATCCAATAGGTCTCCTTTTTGTTGAGCATTTCCATACGGTTCGGGATAAAAGGAGGGGTTCAATAGGGGTGACCCTAAGCTTAGATTTCCTATTGTGTGCCACATAGTGACATGCCTAGACAATCCGTGTAGGAGAAAGCCTTTTTTAATGTTGTGAAGATGTGAATTCAATCTATTGTGTAGTGGTTGTATCCTTCTGCCCACATACTGCTTATTACATTCACATTCGATCAAATAAATGACATAGTCAGATTGGCATGTTAGGTGGGTTTTGATAGGAAAGTGGCCAATTACCGTATATTCATACAAAAAGCTGTGGACAGGAGGATACTCAATAAAAATGAGAAAGCCTTCTTGGAGATTGATAATCCAAGAATGGCTTTTTACTATCATTTACCAAAAATTCACAAGATCTTGGTGGATCCCCCAGGGCGACCTATTATCTCAGGGATAGATTCCCTCACGGTTAATTTAGCTGCCTATATAGACTGTATCATGAGGGTCCATGTACTGAATTTGAAGAGTTACCTTCGTGATTCCACACAGCTCATCACTCTAACTAAAGATATTAAATGGAAGGAATCCTATCTTTTAATTTCTCTAGATATTACGGCTCTTTATACCAATATTGCGCATGACCATGGGCTGGAGTGTTTTAAACAATTTTTAATGGTAGATGATCGCCTACCGATGGGTCAGAAAGACTTCATCCTAAAAAGGATGAAGTTCATTTTAACTAATAATTTCTTGTCTTTCCAAGATAAAATATACCATCAGCACTGCGGGACCGCGATGGGCTCCAAGGTCGCACCGACGTTTGCAAATTTATTTATGGGGGCTTTTGAGCTTTTATATATTTATAATTCTAATTTTTTTAAACACATCATTTTGTATAAACGTTATATCGATGACTTGTTCGTCATATGGGATAATACCAGTAATAATGTGGGGTTGTTTCTGGAACACCTGTTGAGTAACAATTGGGGTCTGTCCTTCTCACCCAATATACAGAAGGACAGTATTGATTTTATGGATTTGACCCTCTGGCACAAAAATGGGCAGATTTCGACAAAAACCTATTTCAAGAAGGTTGACAGCAACGGGTATATTCATTATTCCAGAAGTCACTACAGCAAGTGGCTTATTAATATACCAAAGAACCAATACAAAAGAATCCGTAAGAACTGTTCGCTCAACATTGATTTTAAACAACAGGCTGATATTTTAACGGAGAAGTTCCTTGAGAAAGAATACCCCCTTAACCTTGTCAAGGGAGCGTATAAAGCTACGAGTACCCTGACCCAGACGGATTTGATCAGACAAAAAGTAACGGGGATTGGGGACACAAAGCCCTGTGACTTTTCTTCAAACTTCCTCACCACTTTCAGTAATGATGGTGAAAGGATCAGGAAGATTTTTTCCAAACATTGGGGGGTTCTCCTAAATGACCCGGTCCTAGCGGGGTGCTTACCGGCACAACCCGGAGTGACCTTCAGGAGAGCCTCTAGCTTAAAGAATATGCTAGCCCCCAGTAGACTTAGGGAGGTTCCCATCTCCCAGTCTTCTGTCAAACCCTCTGGTGCTTATAAATGCCTTGTGAGGAACTGCCTTTGTTGTTACTCGATACAACATAGGAGGACACAAGTCTGTTCTGGTTCAGGGGAGGAATTTTTTCCTATCAAAACCCACCTAACATGCCAATCTGACTATGTCATTTATTTGATCGAATGTGAATGTAATAAGCAGTATGTAGGCAGAACGATACAACCACTACACAATAGTTTGAATTCACATCATTACAACATTAAAAAAGGCTTTCTCCTACACGGATTGTCTAGGCATGTCACTATAGCACACAATAGGAAATCTAAGCTTAGGGTCACCCCTATTGAACAGATCCCTCCTTTTATCCCGAACCGTATGGAAATGCTCAACAAAAAGGAGACCTATTGGATCTATAGGCTACGTACACTTAAACCGTTGGGTCTCAATGAGGTCACTGATCTATTCTATTGATTTTAGGTTACATATACCCGTAATAATTATTTTTCTCAATTTTCACTTATTTATTAATGATTCCACAACATATTTTTATATATGTCTTAAACCAGATATTTTTATATATTTATATATATATTTTTTTCAATAATTTTTTAGGGTAATTTGCTTTTAAATACAGAGATAGATGCTTCCTAGTTTTTTAATGTCGTAATAAAAATTAATATATATTTTTTTAACCACTTTTCCCTCTTACGCTATGAGGAATTTTTTTTTTTTTTTTTCCCTTTTCCAGTCTTTTACATTCTGATCATCCCCCTCCTCTAGTAATTGAACTTATAGTTTGAACGAGGTTTCTAGTTCTTTGAAACCTGTTCCCGTACCACTCATTTTATCCCTCCCCTTTTGCAGTTTTTTGTTCACGGAGGCGTAGGGGTATTCTTCCCACGCCGCTGAACTTTGTTACCTTTTTGCACTGGTTCCTGTTTGTCCTACATTTATTACCTGGATACCACTTAGTTTGCCGCTTGTCATTTTTCACCCCCCCTAACCACATAGTTTAAATAGTAATAAGATCTATATTTGTGATGTATTCTTACATACTATTTCATCGGACGCACACTTCCAAATAAATATAAAAATATATATATATAAAAAACTTGCTCCATATTTTATTATAGATGAGCTGTTTTTTGACCGTGGTCCATCCAATATAAAGTTTTTCCCCCAGTGAATATATATCCCCCGAGTTTCTATATGTTAGACACTGTGTCTCTCTAATTTTTGCCTGTTTTTTCTGAGCACCAGTCTGCGCAGGCGTACTTTGGTTGTGTTTTTTTCCCCATGCCTCTGAACTTGGTTCACCTCTCTGACACTAGCTCCGTACTGCATGTCATTGAAGGTTCCACAATATACTCCACACATAGCCCTCGGCCATCCGCTGTCTTCTAGCAATTCCTTGACAGCAATTTGAGCTCCATCATTATACCCTTAGGCTGCCTGCCTAATAGGAAACCACCTTAGGACTATGAAAAATTATGACTCGGGGCGGTAGTCGTGTGGTTGATGTCTCTGCTCCTCCATGACATTGTGCTTTTTTTCTTCCTTTTACACCAGGTTCTAACCCCATGTATGTCGTTCAGTATATCTATTATATATCTATTTTGTTTTTTCTTTTGTCACGATTATTGTACATATTTACTGTATGTTAGTAGAAGTGTATATAACTGTTTTTGATCATAATTCAATCTTCAGGGAACTGGTGGAACATACAGATTTCTAGAATGATCAGGATCCCGCCCGCTTTCAAAGTTTTTTTCAGGATGGGTGTTTCCTATGACATCATTACATGCTTTTATACTTCACCATCTCACTTGAAACCAGATTTGATGTTCTCTTGCCAATGTCCTGATGAAGGGAGCTGTATCTCCAGAAATGCGTAGACTTGTGCATGTTATTAAAGAAGCATTAATCTCTTCCTGGATCCATTGAGTCCTTGGCGTGGAATTAAGACCCTTCTTCTATCACTCTCTGTTATCAGCCAACTTTGGGACTGGCACAACCATTATAGGTGAGTGTGTTTTTATTACATATCTTCCTCCCTTTTTGGGTTAAGACCCTATTGCACTTTTCTTTCCACAGTTTCTCATCTACGTTAATTGGGACCCGGCGTGACCGGCTCTTCTTATCTGTGGATACAGCAGCAGAGGGTCGTAATTATTCTTTGAACAATGGAATATTTAAATAATCGTTTGTCCTTCAGAGAGAGGCTAATTTTACAGACTGTTGGTTTACCCGAACTGTATGACATAGACATTGATGTGGATCTACCCAATGTGTACTCTGAGGAGGACACTGTAATCATGAGGAAATTATTTTTAAGACTGGAGGATCTTCTTAAAGAAGAAATGCATTTTAGCCTTGATGCAAGGTTTCTTTCCATATACCTTGAAGAGAAACTGTGTCCTAGAGGTCTTAGGATAAAACATGACTCCTTTTCCCTCAGATCCCATCTTCTCTGCTGAATGGGGAAATATTTTAAACACCTGTATGCAGGGCATGCTTCAGTGCCTTCACAAAATAAGATCCATTTTGGCAAAGGAAGCCACTGCTATTTTAGCTGAGGTGTACGAGGAACTCAGCCGCTTTGAACTGCATGCCGAGTTTAGGATTTTGAATACAGACATTAATACAAAATTGACCCAGTTGGAGCAAGATTCCATCTTTAGAAAATCAAAGAAACTGCAGAGAGACAGGCAGGATAACATCTCAGATAAAAAACCCACTCCCCCTGGGAAGAATCCACCTAGGGATGGGGGCCCTAGAGGGTTCCAAAAGGAGACATACAAAAGGACTAGGTCCACCAGTTTCAACAGAAATTTCTTTAATAGCAAATTTCATAAGAACATGACTAATAAAGATAATTCTAATAACACTAAAGAACAGCACTCCAATACTAGTGAACCCCCTGTTCCTGCCCATGTAGCTCCCAATCCCACTCTTGCACCTCTAATCCCTGATGAGGTTTTCATTCCTGATCTAGGTGTAAAGGCCCCGAGTAACATCCAAAAGGTTAATACCCTGCCCAGAGACTTTGAAAAAACCAGGGAACAGCTGGTCCTGATTAAACTCCAGATTGAGAAGATTCATAAGGAAAGAGAGTCAATTGAGATCTCTGAGAAAAATACCCCCAATCTTCCAGGTACTGTCCCCACGGTCCAGGAAGATATGGATCTCTTAGATCTTTCCATTTATGATGAGTACACTCCACTCCCAGAGACCCTACCTGGGGTGGAAGAATTCAACTCCCTCCCATCTCAAGAGTTGGTCCGGAGTAATCCCACACAGAATATCATTACAATAGACAACACAGAAAAAAACAATATGTGCGTCCCTTTTTTAGCCATGGCCAAGAACACGGCCCTGAAAACGACGCAGGTGCAGATGACGGATTTTCTCACCCCCAGATCAGGGAAGAGAAAAGATTATGGAGAGGGCGACGGGCTGTCCGCAGGGTCCAGCAAGCAAGACAAAAAAAGTCTAAAGTAATTAATCAAAAATCCAGTATTTTTAATTTATCCAGCCATATTCTGACTAAAGGGGAAGACCAAGTACTGAGCAAAGGTCTCTCCTTTTGCCCCTCCACTCATGCCAATGATTTTGACATCTATCTGGATTTCCAGAAGTTCATCAGGAAGTTGATGTTGACCAGACACTTCCAGTTGAATAAATATAACCCCATGGAATCCTCGGGAGATCCTGAGGGATTTTTACATACAGACCTAAGACCAAAGTCTAGGTTTTACCCCTTGCAGAGCAAAGGTCACCATCTGAAAACCTTCAGCGATCTCGTGTGGAAGATTTCAAGAGATTGACCTGTTCCAGTTACCCCCATAAACCCAATCTGAGTTCAGAAGAGAAAAAAGGTCTCCGGTCCCTCAAAAATAATCATGAACTTGTTATCAGGAATGCTGACAAAGGAGGTGGCATAGTATTGCAAGATAAAGAGACATACATAAAAGAAGCATTGAGGAATTTATCTAATCCATCACACTATAAAATAGAAGGGATTGAAGAATATGATAATGCAGTGGCTAATTACCGTATATTCATACAAACAGCTGTGGACATGAGGATACTCAATAAAAATGAGAAAGCCTTCTTGGAGATTGATAATCCAATAATGGCTTTTTACTATCATTTACCAAAAATTCACAAGATCTTGGTGGATCCCCCAGGGCGACCTATTATCTCAGGGATAGATTCCCTCACGGTTAATTTAGCCGCCTATATAGACTGTATCATGAGGGTCCATGTACTGAATTTGAAGAGTTACCTTCGTGATTCCACACAGCTCATCACTCTAACTAAAGATATTGAATGGAAGGAATCCTATCTTTTAATTTCTCTAGATATTACGGCTCTTCATACCAATATTGCGCATGACCTTGGGCTGGAGTGTTTTAAACAATTTTTAATGGTAGATGATCGCCTACCGATGGGTCAGAAAGACTTCATCCTAAAAGGGATGGAGTTCATTTTAACTAATAATTTCTTATCTTTCCAAGATAAAGTATACCATCAGCACTGCGGGACCGCGATGGGCTCAAAGGTCGCACCGACGTCTGCAAATTTATTAATGGGGGCCTTTGAGCTTTTATATATTTATAATTCTAATTTTTTTAAACACATCATTTTGTATAAACGTTATATCGATGACTTGTTCGTCATATGGGATAATACCAGTAATAATGTGGGGTTGTTTCTGGAACACCTGTTGAGTAACAATTGGGGTCTGTCCTTCTCACCCAATATACAGAAGGACAGTATTGATTTTCTGGATCTGACCCTCTGGCACAAAAATGAGCAGATTTCGACAAAAACCTATTTCAAGAAGGTTGACAGCAACGGGTATATTCATTATTCCAGAAGTCACTACAGCAAGTGGCTTATTAATATACCAAAGAACCAATACAAAAGAATCCGTAAGAACTGTTCGCTCAACATTGATTTTAAACAACAGGCTGACATTTTAAAGGAGAAGTTCCTTGAGAAAGAATACCCCCTTAACCTTGTCAAGGGAGCGTATAAAGCTACGAGTACCCTGACCCAGACGGATTTGATCAGACAAAAAGTAACGGGGATTGGGGACACAAAGCCCTGTGACTTTTCCTCAAACTTCCTCACCACTTTCAGTAATGATGATGAGAGGATCAGGAAGATTCTTTCCAAACATTGGGGGGTTCTCCTAAATGACCTGGTCCTAGCGGGGTGCTTACCGGCACAACCAGGGGTGACCTTCAGGAGAGCCTCTAGCTTACAGAATATGCTAGCCCCCAGTAGACTTAGGGAGGTTCCCATCTCCCAGTCTTCTGTCAAACCCTCTGGTGCTTATAAATGCCTTATGAGGAACTGCCTTTGTTGTTACTCGATACAACATAGGAGGACACAATTCTGTTCTGGTTCAGGGGAGGAATTTTTTCCTATCAAAACCCACCTAACATGCCAATCTGACTATGTCATTTATTTGATCGAATGTGAATGTAATAAGCAGTATGTGGGCAGAACGATACAACCACTACACAATAGATTGAATTCACATCGTCACAACATTAAAAAAGGCTTTCTCCTACACGGATTGTCTAGGCATGTCACTATAGCACACAATAGGAAATCTAAGCTTAGGGTCACCCCTATTGAACAGATCCCTCATTTTATCCCGAACCGTATGGAAATACTCAACAAAAAGGAGACCTATTGGATCTATAGGCTATGTACACTTAAACCGTTGGGTCTCAATGAGGTCACTGATCTATTCTATTGATTTTAGGTTATATATACCCGTAATAATTATTTTTCTCAATTTTTACTTATTTATTAATGATTCCACAATATATTCTTATATATGTCTTAAACCAGATTTTTTTATATATTTATATATGTATATTTTTAATAATTTTTTAGGGTAATTTGCCTTTAAATACAGAGATAGATGCTTCCTAGTTTTTTAATGTCGTAATAAAAATTAATATATATTTTTTTAACCACTTTTCCCTCTTACACTATGAGGATTTTTTTTTCCCCCTTTTCCAGTCTTTACATTCTGATCATCCCCCTCCTCCAGTAATTGAACTTATTATAGTTTGAACGAGGTTTCTAGTTCTTTGAAACCTGTTCCCGTACCACTCATTTTATCCCTCCCCTTTTGCAGTTTTCTGTTTGCGGAGGCGTAGGGGTATTCTTCCCACGCCGCTGAACTTTGTTACCTTTTTGTACCGGTTCCTGTTTGTCCTACATTTATTACCTGGATACCGCTTAGTTTGCCCCTTGTCATTTTTCACCCCCCCTAACCACATTATTTAAATAGTAATAAGATCTATATTTGTGATGTATTCTTACATACTATTACATCAGACGCACACTTCCAAATAAATATAAAAATATATATATATAAAAAAACTTGCTCCATTTTTTATTATAGATGACCTATTTTTTGACCATTGTCCATCCAATATAAAGTTTTTCCCCCAGTGAATATATATCCCCCAAGTTTCTATATTAGATACTGTGTCTCTCTAATTTTTGCCTGTTTTTTCTGAGCACCAGTCTGCGCAGGCGTACTTTGGTTGTGTTTTTTTCCCCACGCCTCTGAACTTTGTTCACCTCTCTGACACTAGCTCCGTACTGCATTTCATTGAAGGTTCCACAATATACTCCACACATAGCCCTCGGCCATCCACTCTCTTCTAGCAATTCCTTGACAGCAATTTGAGCTCCATCATTATACCCTTAGGCTGCCTGCCTAATAGGAAACCACCTTAGGACTATGAAAAATTTCCACTCGGGGCGGTAGTCCTGTGGTTGATGTCTCTGCTCCTCCATGACATCGTGCTGTTTTTCTTTTTGTTTTTTCTTTTGTCAGGATTATTGTACATATTTACTGTATGTTAGTAGAAGTGTATAGAACTGTTTTTGATCATAATTCAATATTCAGGGAACTGTTGGAACATACAGATTTCTAGAATGATCAGGATCCCGCCCGCTTTCAAAGTTTTTTTCAGGATGGGTGTTTCCTATGACATCATTGCATGCTTTTATACTTCACCATCTCACTTGAAACAAGATTTGATGTTCTCTTGCCAATGTCCTAATGAAGGGAGGTGTGTCTTCAGAAACGCATAGACTTGTGCATGTTATTAAAGAAGCATTAATCAACATAGAGTTTACAGGAAAAAAAAGAGGCATTCAAAGAAAAGAACATGGTCCCTACAGTCAAACATGGTGGAGGTTCCCTGATGTTTTGGGGTTGCTTTGCTGCCTCTGGCACTGGACTGCTTGACCGTGCACATGGCATTATGAAGTCTGAAGACTACCAACAAATTTTGCAGCATAATGTAGGGCCCAGTGTGAGAAAGCTGGGTCTCCCTAAGAGGTCATGGGTCTTACAGCAGTACAATGACCCAAAACACACTTCAAAAAGCACTAGAAAATGGTTTGATAGAAAGCACTGGAGACTAATAAATTGGTCAGCAATGAGTCTAGACCTGAATCCCATAGAACACCTGTGGAGAGATCTCAGAATGGCAGTTTGGAGAAGGCACCCTTCAAATCTCAGGGACCTGGAGCAATTTGCCAAAGAAGAATGGTCTAAAATTCCTGCAGAGCATTGTAAGAAACTCATTGATGGTTACCGGAAGTGGTTGTTCGCATTTATTTTGGCTAAAGGTTGTGCAACCAAGTATTAGGCTAAGGGGGCCAATACTTTTGTCTGGCCCATTTTTGGAGTTTTGTGTGAAATGATCAATGATTTGATTTTTGTTTCATTCTCTTTTGTGTTTTTTCATTGCAAGCAAAATAAATGAAGATAATAACACTAAAGAATTTGTGATTGCAATCATTTTCAATAAGAAACTGAGTAATAACTGACAGAATTGCAGGGGTGCCAATACTTTTGGCCAGCACTGTATTACATCCTTATGGTCATAGTGTTACTGCCCGCGGTATGCTGCCAGCAGCTTGCAGCGATCAGAGCACATCTCAGCTAATTTCTACAGCTGAGATGTGTGCTTGCCAGGCATGAGCAGAATCGTTATCTGCCCATGTCATTTAACCTCTTAAATGGCGCTGTCAATATTTGACAAAGCCATTATAATGGCATCTGCGGTAAACATTTACTCTCCGGCCGATACCGAAAGTCACGTGACATGATTACGTGACATACGGTGGTTGTCATGGTAGCACAGGGTCATGTGATGACTCCTGTAGCTCACATGACTCACTTTCTGTGTCACCTGGCTGTGTAGCTGTGATCAGCAGGTATGGCAGAGTGATCAGATTGCTGATCCATATAGTCCCCTAGGGGACCTAGTAAATTTAAATAAAAAGTAAAAAAAGTTTTAAAAATTAAAAAAAATAAAAAAACCTATAAGTTCAAATCACCCCCCTTTCACCCCATTGAAAATTAAAGCGTTAAAAATATAAAAAATATACTCATATCTGGTATCGCCGCATTCAGAAATGCCCGATATAATAAAATATAAAATCAATTAATATGATTGATAAATGGCGTAGCAACAAAAAAAAAAATTCAAACGCCAAAATTACATTTTTTGATCGCCACAAATTTTGCGCTAAATGCAATAACAGACAATTAAAAATTAGCATCTGCAAAAGAATGGTACCATTAAAAATGTAATCTCATGACAGATCCCAAAAAATGAGAGCGCTATGGGTTACAAAATATGGTGTAAAACGTACGCCACTTCTTTCAAACATTCTTCTAGGGGTTTTTTAACCCCTTAGATGAAAGTAAACCTATACATGTTTGGTGTCTACGATCATCTCGCACCGACCTCAGGCATCACACCCACACATCAGTTTTATCATATAGTGAACACAGTGTATAAAATATCTCAAAAACTATAGTGCTGTCACACTTTTTTTGCAATTTTTCCGTATTTGGATTTTTTTGTCTTTTTCCAGTACATTATATGGTAAAACTCATGGTTTAATTTAATAGTACAGCTCGTTCCACAAAAAATGAGCCTTCACATGATGATATTGAGTGAAAAATAAACAAGTTACGTCTCTTGGAAGAAGAGAGTTTAAAAAAAAAACGAAAATAGAAAAAAATTGGCCGGTCGTGAAGGGGTAAAATCACAGTACTATTAAACCCCTAGTTGCACAGAAAAAAAAGGTGAATAACAAGCAAAAATCTCCTAAGACTGTGTTTAACTCATATTGAGCTTTTTAAATACAAACATGGCCTTAATAACATCCAAGTGACCACAAGCCATGTTTAGAGGAAAATGGATGGTAACAAGTGTCAACCAATAATGGTATTTGGGTAGCATGAATTAGCCTAATATTAGACTATTAAAAACAAGGATGTGTGCAAAACATATTGATTTTACAACTTGTGAATTGTAATTGAAATTGTATGAATTTGTGGGTTCCTAAGAATTTTAGGAAATTTTATGCAAAGTTTATCTACAGTGGATCAATCTGCTCATATTTAATTGTGATCATTGAAGCTGAGAAATCCTTGTGCCTCTCAGTGCCTTAATATAATTTCTGACACCATTCTTAATAATATTTTACTTAAATAATTTTTATTTTATTTGTGTCATTTTCCTATCATTTATCCAGGTTTCTTCTGATCACATTGTTACCTCACATGAGGTCAGAAACCTCTGTTTGGACAAACACCAGGGCTTGGAGGTGAATAAGCACTCTTTGAATTTTGGAACACAAATTTGGCTGAAATAGATTGCAAGCACCATGTTGAATTTGCTGGACTCCTAAGGAATTCATCTAGCGGTATATCAGGATTTTGAACCCAGATGTGCTTCACAAAATGTTTTCAAATATGAATGTAAAAATGAACATTATATTTCTTTTTCCTCCAATATTTAAATTAAGCTGCAAATTTGTAATGGATAAGAGGAGAAAATAGACCCCACATTTTGTTAAGAAATTTCTCCTGAATGTGTTGATACCTTTATATGGGGTCAAATGCTGATGTTCAGATACAAGTCATGGCTTAGAAAAGAGAGAGCACTATTTGATTTTTGGAGAGTAAATTTGTCTTGAATAGATTTTGAAGGCCATGTGTCATTTTCATTTTTGAAAAGAAATTAAAAAAAAAACCCTCATAAAAATGTTGCTTTATTATGGTGGGTGTAATGGAAACCTGGCTGGATGAAAGCTATGACGGGGTGACAAATGTAGAGGGTTACACCACATTCACAAAGTACAGGAAAGACAAAAAAGGTGGAGGGGTGTGTATATTTGTTAAATCTAACTTAAGACCTGTCCTCAATGATGACATTGAGGGGAGCTGCAACAATGTAAAGTCAGTATTTGTAAATGTACACGGGGAAGACAATAAAGCAAGACTGCTAATTGGAATTTGCTATAAGCCTCCTAACATACCTGAACAGGTAGAGGGTGAAATGCTGCAACAAATTTAAAGAGCAGAAAAAAATAATAACTGTTTGCTTTTTGTGGAAGATTTCAACTATCCAGACATTCAGTGAGATATAGCATATTCTGTTTGTGCTAAAAGCTGCAAGTTCTTATCGACAAGTCAAGAGTAGACAATGACCTCTCTCACTTGGTAGATGAACCAACAAGGGGAGATAATTAACTGGATCTAGTCCTGTCAAATAGACCAGATACAAATTCAGATCTACAGTTCCGGGAGCACTTGGGCACCAGCGATAATAACATGGTAAGCTTTAAAGTAATATTCAAAAGAAAAATTCAAAGGGAAAGTGCAAAAACCTGGAACTTTAGGAAGGTTCATTTGGACAAATTAGGGGAACAATTTATTCATGTAGATTGGGACCATGTCATGGTAACTGGGGATTTGAACATAAATGGGGCAAGACTAATGATTTACTACTAGAATCCTGTGGACAACTCATACCCTCTGGTAATAATTTCTAGGTATAAAATCAAACTACTGTAAAAAAGCAAGACAATAAGATAGTAAGACAAAAACAAAGGGCATTCCATTGAATTCTGAGAATACAGAAATAGCATTTCAGGAGTATTAAGGTCTCAGTAGGAAATGTAAAAAAGAAATCAAACTAGTAAAAATACCTACTGAAGTGGAAATCAGTTGCAAGAGGAATATGGACAACAGTATTGATTTTCAAAAATGTTTTTATTACTACCAAGGAAATGTAGACATTGGATCATCTTCACAAGAACTCCCACATCATCTTGACCGACCAAAGAGGAGCACAATAAAGTTAGGAAATAGTGGGAGTGTGAAAGACCTTATATGAGATATTTTTTTCAACATACTGTATTTGAAGTCAGAGAGGGGAAGTAATTTTACCATGTTTGTTGGAGACTTAACAGTTACATCTGATTTTGTAGACTTTAATGCTACATTTGAACCTTCCATGAACTTCAGCATCAAATAGAACAAATTAAGAAGGGTTTTTAGTACTGATGATACCATGAGCAGGTCATCTGCCAATAATATTCTTCAATGCTCCTTTGAGCCCATTGTGAAAGTTGTGAATATTAGGGCATCACCTTATGGGGCTGCTAGTGTCTCAAATCCAAAAGCCAACACAGCAGGCAAGTAGCAAAAGCTCAACAATCTAATTTAATTTTTTTTTATGTGCTGTTTATGCCGATGAGAGGGAATACATAAATACAAGGGAAACATTGTTTATTCATCTGTGGGATAATGTAATGATTGCAGGACAAAGTACGATATGATATTTTATGATATGGGGCATTGAATGATTGTGTCTTATTTCATTCATATTGAATTGTTTAATGTAAAATTAGTGTCTCATGCAAACTAATTAGAAAACAAATAAATGGTTTCAGAATCCCTAACCTAATGAATAATTAAATGCATGGAAAGCTCATTATTGCCAGTGAGATTTTTAAAGTTGGTATGGTTACAAGAACTATTATGATCAATAGAATGCATTTTTATTTCTATTATAAGATAAACATATCACAATAAATTTACATCCAATGTTTTAATAGACTAGCAAAGCATCATTATAATTTCAAGAATATAATTAAGACTTTATGGAAGTTATTTAAAAACTAAAATATCTGAATACACGTGAGCTTAATTTAAATAAGAAAGAAAATTAGCTTTTTTGGAAAGTACTTTTTTATCTTTTAGGAAATAAATCAGTATGTTTAGTTTTTGTTCCAACAAAACAGCAGAATAGCAAAACACAATCATGTTTAATCACCTTCATTTTAGAGGGATATTAAAGCAAATCTAAATACATTTATAATACTGTAAAAGACAAGATGTGAAAGCAAAATACAATTTTTAAGTAAAAGGCATTTTTAATATAATTGTCTGAAATCCTGATAAATCACAAAAACAGTCATGTTTTGCAAATCATTGCACATCTAATTTGTATGGACACATTGTATTGTTTGTATGAACACATTATTTTAACTATATTATTTTGTAAAAATAACTGCAGGAATACATAAAAACAGAAGAATAAAACATCGAGCAGTGTGTTCTAGAGTTTGATTGTAGATGCTTTTATCTTTTGGAAATGTAAAACAACCTCGCATAGTATGCACTATTTATTAATTTTATTACATATTTCCTGTTGTTTACTTAGCACAACATATTTCAGACTCTATTCATTAGAGCTTACAATTAAAAACAAATCTGGGTCAGTTCACATAGCATATCATAATGAATATTTCACATAAATCTGAGAATAACTGCTAAATGGCATTTTGATGATTATGAAAAAAAATTGAGAAAAGGATTGTCTCCAATTCCAACCGGTGAAGTGATGTCAGTAGTTTATTCCTTTTTTTCTTTAAGTAAATGTTTAGCAAATCATGCAAATCACTAAAAAAAGTCTACTAAATATTTACATGTTTCTGAAGATGGAATTAGTAACAGAAGTCTAACATGGCCTCAAACGCAACCACTTGAGCTTATCTATAACACCTTGCAGTTATTACATCACATGTTATAGTGCAGCCAATCAGGATTGACATTTATAGCTTGTATAGTAGCCTAGAAAGAAAATGCAGAAGCTATTTTAATTTTAGGACAGTGATATTATGTAAAATTTTCCAAGTTCTAAGAAACTTAAAGGCTCCTTTAAAGTCTCATTTAAGGTTTCTGGGCTTCACAGCTGCCAGGAGACTTGGTGGCTATGAGCTCCAGGAACCTTTAGGTTACCGGAGCTCACAGTCATTGGGTCTCGTGGCAGCTGTCAACCCAGTAACTTTAAGAGAGCCTTTAACATTCTTTGAGTTTCCAGCTGCTTGGACATCTGGAGTGGAGACTGTGAACTGTTAGCAGAGTTCACAGCCTCCAGGTGTCCCAACAGCTGGGAACTCCAAGAAACTTATAGACTCTCTTAAAAGGCTCCTTTAAGGTTTTTGGGCCTCACAGATGCTGGGTGACACAGTGGCTGTGACCTCTGGAAACCTTTAGATAACCAGATCTCAGAGCCATCGGGTCTCACGGCAGCTCTCAACCCCGTATTTTTAAGGGATCCTTTAAGAGAGCCTTCAAGAAAGCCTTTAATGTTCCTTGAATTCAGAGCTACTGGGATATCAAGAAACTTAAAGGCTCCCTGAAAGGCTCCGTTAAGGTTTCCAGGCCTCACAGTTACTAGACTGTCAGACTGCTTTGTTGCCATGTATGTACCGCAATCTGACAGTCCTGTAATCCAGCAGTCAAGTCACTGGATATCCTACTTGGGGGCTCCCTGCAGCATTCAGTGAACTCAGTTGAACCTACTGCCAGATTGTCAGACTGTCGGATTGAAGTTCGACAATCCGTCAGCGGATTCAGCTCAGTTCACTGAGGGCAGAGAGGATGCTCCTGAGTGTAAACTCTGGTGACCTCACTTTTGGATTGCCGGATTGCTATACTGCTGTGTCACACAACCTGGCAGTCCAGCAAACCAGCAGCAGGTTCACTGGTGGTCACATTTTGTACTGTGGGAACCCCTGCTGTGAGCTAATATGAAGTAATTGAACTCAATGCTGGATTACCAGATTAGACAATGTATTTGGGTGCAGACATTTTTGCACCAAATTTGCATTTCCTGGCAACAAAACTCTATAACCATGGGTCTCCCCAGCTTGAGAATACCAGTCCCCAACTGTCCACTTTATCTTCACTGGGTATCAAAATTGAGGGGGACTGCATGCCATTTTTTAAATGATTTATTTAAAGATTTTTTTTTTCTTTAAAAAGCCGAATGATAGAAAGCCAAGATAACATGCACAGCTGGGTGCTGCAGCCTGTAGCTGGGTGCAGCCATATGCTTTATCTGCCCTGGTTATCAAACTTTGTGGAATCCTATGCAAATTTTCAAATTATTTATTTATTCTTACACTCCACGTCCTGCCTCAGACAGTTACTGTGAGGGCAACCAATCACAGATGCCGTGACACCAGCAGTCTGACTGCAACCAATCACAGATGCTGTCACATAGGGTGGGCGGAGGAAGCAGTGAATATGTACCATCTGGCAGGAGAAGTGTTGGGGGGTCATGGACCTCTGAGAAAGTTTGGGTACCTATAGCCCATGGGTTACCTACATATTTAAAGAATATGAGTGGATCCGTGTGAAGATCTGTAGGCTACAGGGGAAGTTTAAGGAGGCTAGGCTCCAGCATTATCACACACATAGCAAGGGGCGTGCGGACCTGGAAGGGTATGGGAGCTAAAGAAGGAGTTGGGGGCAGCGGTAGCACTCCAAGGGTTGATCCTGAGGAATTTGAGTTCTTTCATAGCAAAGTTTCAGAAGGAAAAGTGTTTTGCAGCCATGATGGGGTTATTCTGGCATGGTGGGTAGCAGGTGGCTACGCCACCTGCTGGGGTTGCCCGATTGGGGGGTCACATCAGCTGTTGGGGTTTCTGCGACCTGTAGTGTGTTGGCTGGTGTAGTCACAACCAGCAGCGACACATTGTCAGGGATTGACTCGTTCACCTGTGGTGCTTAGTCTGTGTGTACTGTGGGGACGGAAGAGGCTCCATTGGTCCCCACTGTGTGATGTCACACTGGGTGGTGGCAGTGCTGCCCAGTTAGGTGACGTGCCTTAGCTGATGGTGGTCCTAGAGTGACCAAGCATGGCTGCACCCCATCTCCGGATGGTGCACAGCCAAATTGCACCACCTTGCTACTTCTTGTGAAGTGCCTGGTAGTGTTCCCATCCAACAGCAACATAACCCGTGTAGTGATGAATTGCCAAGTGGGAGGAGAATCCAGCAGCTCGAAGGCCCCACCCCATTTGTGATGTCATCGATGATGACCGGGCCATGGTCCTGCCCAGCAGGGGGAGTAACCCTCCCAGCAGCAGTGTCATCAGCAGTCCACCAATGGGGTGTTGTGGGGGACATGACTTCACCCTGCAGCTCCCAGCCTGTGAAAGAAAGGAGTGGGTTAGGCTACATACACAGCAGGCAGAGGAGTAGCATGGAGTAAAAGCAGGAGAGATCAGAGGACACCATTGTTTCAAGCAATGACCCAGGAGGATTAAATGTAGCCCTGCCAGAATCAGACCTGAATTGGAGAGGAAGCAGGATAGCAGTGAGCAAGGAGGAATGAGAGGGCAGTGACTTGGGAGGTCTACTGGCAACACTTAAGAATCTAGAGTCGCTGATGGACCTTATGCGCTTCTCTTTTAGCGCTGATCTGCCAGAGGAGGAGAGAAAGAAGAAAAAAATGAAGACCAGGTCCACATGGCAGGTGATGAGCTTTAAATATGTCAACATGTCTGAGCATACTGGGGCTGCTGCCTCTATTGGAAAACTTTTCTGGACAAAGGCATTGGAGTCCTGTAGTGGGCTCAGGATGTGGGTCAGGCTTGGAGAGTTAGAGGAAAAGAGGTGGTGTTTTGGAGGTGCGGTACTTGTGGCTCACAGCAGGGGCATTAATGTGACAACAGTGGCAGTGGTGCCAAACATAGGGAGCAAGGAAGAGTTTCCGTCGCTCCCCCTGCACCTGGGCCAGTTACCACTGAGGGTGTGAGAAGCATGATGGGGGTATGCCTTTGCAGTAGGGGAGTGATGTGCCTCAAGGGGTGGTATGTTGCAGGGGGCTGGTGGGTGCCCTTCTGCTCAAGTAGAGGGGCAGGGTGCCAGCTCTTAGAAAATCCTGCTACTTAAATGGGTGGTATGGCTCTTGGGGCAAAGGGTACGGGCACGGCAACTGCTATGCCTGGAGAGCAGAGTGCCCAGGCCAGTGTAAAGAACTATGTGGAGGCCCCAGGTGTGAAGATAAAGGGTCTGCAGCCATATCCTTTAGGGCTGCGGACGGTGATGGGAGTATTGCACATAGCGTAAATATAGGGAATGGACCTGGGACTCAACCCACCTTGGCAGAAGTGTTTGAAGATGGGGGGAGTGGGGGTGAATGATGCTGTGTCTGAAGGGATAATGGAGGTAGTGAGGTTGAATGAAGGGTTGCTGTGGTGGACGCTGGAGTAACTGCAGGTATAGAACGTGCTGGAGTGACTGCCAAAGTAATGGATGCTGGACTAGTTGCTAGGAGTGATGGAGATGGAGTGGTTGCTAGAAATGATGGGGTGGATCTTTGTTTTCAGATCATTTGAGAGTTGTTTTGAGGAGCCCATGATGCCACTCTTCATAGGAGATTCAAATAGGAGAACAACTTGCAAGTGGTCACCTTAAATACCTTTTCTCATGATTGGATACACCTGCCTATGAAGTTCAAAGCTCAATGAGGTTGCAAAACCAATTTAGTGCTTTAGTTAGTCAGTAAAAAGTAGTTAGGAGTGTTCAAATCAAGAAATTGATAAGGGTGCCCATACTTTTGCACCTGTCAAATTTTGTTTAAATGCGGATTGCACATTTTCTGTTAGTACAATAAACCTCATTTC
The DNA here is from genome assembly GCF_048569485.1 of Anomaloglossus baeobatrachus. Classification (NCBI taxonomy): domain Eukaryota; kingdom Metazoa; phylum Chordata; class Amphibia; order Anura; family Aromobatidae; genus Anomaloglossus; species Anomaloglossus baeobatrachus. The sequence goes on from NC_134358.1 coordinate 272,381,825, forward strand.
AATCCAGAAATTTTACTCAGTCCATCAGTTATTAGATATATGAAACTGAAATAGCTGTTGCAAAAACCCAAATTGCTATAAAGAAAAAAGGTTAACATTAATAGGGGTGCCCAAACTTTTTCATATGACTGTAGTTACCTGATGTGTACCTTGGTTATGTGTGCAGGGAGCAGGCTTCTAGAAGCTGCGGATGCTGGTAACCAAAGTAAATATCGGGTAACCAAGCAAAGCGCCTTGTTTGGTTACCCGATGTGTACCTTGGTTACCAGCGTCTGCAGAAGCCGAGTCCCTGCTCCCTACACATTCAGATTGTTTCTTCCTCGCTGTCAAACACAGCGATGTGTGCTTCCAGCGGGAGAGCAATGACCAAAACATGGTCCAGGACATTCAGCAACGACCGGCGACCTCACAGCAGGGGCCAGGTCGTTGCTGGATGCCATAAACAGCGACATCGCTAGCAAGATCGCTGTTGCGTCACAAAAACCGTGACTCAGCAGCGATGTCGCTATTGATGTCGCTTAGTGAGACGTTGCCTTTAGTGAAGTTCGGTCTGTTTTGTCTGTCTGCCTGATTTGTATTACTTCTTATTTCTGTTTGCCAGTGTCTGTTTGATTAGTCTATTTAGTCTTCATTTCGACACTCCTGTTTTTGCCTGACCGGGCCTCATCGATTTTAGTCTATGTTTCCTGAACCTGCTCTGTTTGTGCAGTCCTTAGTCTGATTATGTCTCAGTGTTCTGGTTTAGTCTCCGGCTTCATGTCAAATGCTGCAGACCTCGGGACTGATTTGGAGAAGTACTTTGAGGCTACCTGCATGTCAAATCTATCCTCATTATCAGAGGTTCTAGCAAAAACCAGATAGCCGCTTAGTTATGCTTCTCCAGGGTAAGTCCGGCCCCCTGGCGCAGTGGAACCACAGCATCCCAGCCGTCACATACCTTTCAGTATAATCCTGCCTCCAATGATAATAAAATTACTGTTACAGTCATATGAAAAAGTTTGGGCACCCCTATTAATGTTAACCTTTTTTCTTTATAACAATTTGGGTTTTTGCAACAGCTATTTCAGTTTCATATATCTAATAACTGATGGACTGAGTAATATTTCTGGATTGAAATGAGGTTTATTGTACTAACAGAAAATGTGCAATCCGCATTTAAACAAAATTTGACCGGTGCAAAAGTATGGGCACCTTAACATAAAAGTGACATTAATATTTTGTAGATCCTCCTTTTGCAAAAATAACAGCCTCTAGTCGCTTCCTGTAGCTTTTAATGAGTTCCTGGATCCTGGATGAAGGCATATTTGACCATTCCTGTTTACAAAACAATTCCAGTTCTGTTAAGTTTGATGGTCGCCGAGCATGGACAGCACGCTTCAAATCATCCCACAGATGTTCAATGATATTCAGGTCTGGGGACTGGGATGGCCATTCCAGAACATTGTAAATGTTCCTCTGCATGAATGCCTTAGTAGATTTGGAGCGGTGTTTTGGATCATTGTCTTGCTGAAATATCCATTCCCTGCGTAACTTCAACTTCGTCACTGATTCTTGCACATTATTGTCAAGAATCTGCTGATACTGAGTTGAATCCATGCGACCCTCAACTTTAACAAGATTCCCAGGGCCGGCATTGGCCACACAGCCCCAAAGCATGATGGAACCTCCAGCCAAATTTTACTGTGGGTAGCAAGTGCTTTTCTTGGAATGCCGTGTTTTTTTGCCTCCATGCATAACGCCTTTTGTATGACCAAACAACTCAATCTTTGCTTCATCAGTCCACAGGACCGTCTTCCAAAATGTAACTGGTATGACGACATGGACTCTCATGGGTTAAAGTTTCTTAAAATTCAGCCAGACAGCATGATAGATTGTCTATAGACGGGGGAGAAGTCCCTCATTGTTTTTACAAGACTCTTGTTGTCTCAATGTAATTGTGTTGGCCACTGAAAACCAGACGTATTGTTCTCCAGACTTTTCCAGTAACCATTGTATTGTTGTTGTTGATGGATGCTGATGGATCCAGTCTAAGCTCTTTGGAGCTGACTAGAGGATCAGGATATCTTATGGCTTCAATCTAGGGACTCCAGTTCCGGTTGGAGACCATATCCACAGCCTAGGGATTTCGACTCCGGCTGCCAGGATTGTAACATCATACAGGACTACCTAAGGAGGACACTCAGGTTGGGACAGTTCAGTCACCTGGAACAGACTTTGCAGACCTCAGCCAGCTTCCTAAATCTGGCGCTATTCCTTTCTCGGTGGGTGCCCGCCAAAAGCGGAGTGCTGCTGGATTGGAGTAAATAGCCCTGGAACCTCTGAGACATGGACATTCTAAATCCCTGGTGAGCCAGCGGAAGGGTGAGACTCTGTTGTCTGTTACATTTGTGTGTTTTGCTGGTTATGTGTTATGTGCCGTTAATTGTTTGGGGATCCAATAAAGTCTAATTATTGTGGTTCACTCACCCTGTGTTGTCTGAGTAGTGTTACGCCCACGGTTAAGGAGGCCAGCATTCAGTTGGGATGAGCCCTGAGCCACGCTGTCTTTCTAAAGGCGGTGGGTTTTAATGGACGAGAGCACCCACTGAGCCCCGTGTCTCCACAACTGGCTTGTTCAAATGTGCTTTTGCATAACTCAGGCGACTCTGTTTGTGGCGTGCTTGCAGAAACGGCTTCTTTCACATCACTCTCCGATACAGCTTCTCCTTGTGCAAGGTACGCTGTATTGTTGACTGATGCACATTGACACCATCTGCAGCAAGATGGTTCTGCAGGTCTTTGGAGGTGGTCTGTAGATCGTCCTTGACTGTTCTCACCATTCTTCTTCTCTGCCTTTCTGATATTTTTCTTGGCCTGCCACTTCTGGGCTTAACAAGAACTGTACCTGTGTTCTTCCATTTCCTTACTATGTTCCTCACAGTGGAAACTGACAGTTTAAATCTCTGAGACAACTTTTTGTATCCTTCCCCTGAACTACTATGTTGAATAATCTTTGTTTTCAGATCATTTGAGAGTTGTTTTGAGGAGCCCATGATGCCACTCTTCATAGGAGATTCAAATAGGAGAACAACTTGCAAGTGGCCACCTTAAATACCTTTTCTCATGATTGGATACCCCTGCCTATGAAGTTCAAAGCTCAATGAGGTTGCAAAACCAATTTAGTGCTTTAGTTAGTCAGTAAAAAGTAGTTAGGAGTGTTCAAATCAAGAAATTGATAAGGGTGCCCATACTCAAATTTTGTTTAAATGCGGATTGCACATTTTCTGTTAGTACAATAAACCTCATTTCAATCCAGAAATATTACTCAGTCCATTAGTGATTAGATATATGAAACTGAAATAGCTGTTGCAAAAACCCAAATTGTTATAAAGAAAAAAGGTTAACAATAATAGGGGTGCCCAAACTTTTTCATATGACTGTATGAAGATTGTGCATGGTATGTGCGCACAATGCTTTTATGAATGCAGCGATTTGGGTGCTAAAATTTTGACCCAAATCCGTGTGTTGCAAGTACGACCCTGAGTATGTGAAGGCTTATACTGTACATGAGTTATTCTGGAATCCCAGGGAAATCTTACACGGGGCGACCATTATTCTTCTGTACAGTAAAGGGAGGGCAGCATCTTCAGGCACAGTTATCACACAATTCAAATCTGAAGGTAACTATTGGGATTTTATTCAACTTCTTTCCAATACATGACATTACTTCTCTTCATACGATGACTCAACAATAGCTCTATATAAAGCGTTTCTCCTCACAGATCAGTCATCTTCAAAACATGTCTAGAATTGTGCAGTCTGTACTCGCCTCATACAATGGAGGTGTGGTAGGAAGAAAATAGTGCGTGCTGTCCCTCTACTCCTATCTTGAGAGAATACAGAATCTTGTCTGTCCTAAGCCTTCTTATTTATATCGACCCTTTCTCAAGAAAACACTGATCTAACCCACTGGTCTGTTCCCTCAAATCTCTCTCACAGATGTTTATTTCCTGGTTGTCATGGACACCACTCCCTTTTTCCCAGCATTCTCTGGAGCTCCACAACTACTTCCTGTCTCCTTTTCACATTATTAATTCCGCTAGTTGCTAGCTGATTCTATATCATCATACAGTTTCTATGGGTCACACTCTTCCCTCCTAATTTAAAGTTGTCCCGACATTCATATTCTTTCTCGATGGTCTAGCCCATCCTAGGAGTTATTGTCACTTATCTGTGTTTATGGAAAAAGGTGCTAAAAGTCATATAACATTGTATGTTCAATATTAACAACAATCTTATCCTAACTAACTCTTGCTTGTAGATCTCCTGCAAAACATAAAACAACTTAACAATCAACATCTCTTCAGCTGGAGCTTTCCATCCATCTTCAACCAGCTAAGCTTAACTGTTATCAATTCTTTGTGATTACAAAGTCTTTTAATTTAAGTTCAGGCAAGGAGTCTATTCACTCAGGTAAAATGTTGGGTAAAGTACATCACTGAGATACCACTCAGGTAGGCTTACCTGATCTTTAGGCAGTGATACCTGTTTCAACTCAACAGTCCTTAGTACTCTGCTCGGTTCACCTAGTGTATGATAGGTCAGCGTTAATGGTCTTCTAACTTCTCGAGTTGAAGTCCTCCTGCAAGGTTGTTCCGCTGATACCGATTCTTCCTCTGAATTCAATTCCAGACTTCGTCCAATGCTCTTTGATCTATATCTGTAGGTTCTGAATCTTCTGTCGGATCAGCAAGTTCTGTATGTTCCAATGATTCCTTTGATCCTACATTCCTATCTATGTCTCCAGCAAGTGGTGTTTGATCATCACATTGGAAATTGACCTCCATTGAATTTCTTGCTACAAATTCTGGAGCTTCCCGACTTAGTTTACTTTCAAGTACAAAAGTCTGATCTTCATCTGAACTTTCAATGTCACTGTCCACCTCAGAATCTTCAATCTGTGGTATTCTTTTTGCGGTTTTTGATCGGCATTGATTCACTTCTGGACGGTCTTGTTGCGGTGGGAGGTAATCACAGGGTAGTAGCAAGTTCCAATGCACTATTCTAGTTTTGTTGTCTCCCATTTCCTGTCTGCTCTCATAAACTGGACTAGCGTCTGACATCCTCTTGCTGATCACATATACCTTGTCTTCTCAGTATGAATGAAGCTTTCCTGAACCTCTTTTCTCACGTATGTTTCTGACTAGCACCTGACTTCCATGTATCAATTCCGCTCCATGACATGTCCGATCATAGTATTCTTTGCTCTTGTTTTGCTCTTCTGTAACTATTTTCGATGCTGTGTTGTAAGCTTCTGCTATTCGTTCTTTCTATTTCCGAACATAGTCAGGGTAAGTCTTATTATAAGTCTCTGAAACTGGAGTATCGAACATTATATCAATGGGTAATCTTGGAGATCGACCAAACAACAGAAATAATTGTGAATAACCTGTTGCTTCACTCTTGGTACAATTGTAGGCATGCACCACTTTCGATACAGAATTCTTCCAATCCTTTTTCTGGCCAGCTGTTAACGTTCTCAACATTGACATTAATGTATGGTTGAAGCGTTCCACTTGCCCATTACCCTCAGGATGATAGGGTGTAGTGTGAGATCTCTGGATCCTACAGAATTTTCCTAACACAGCAAATCGCTGGCCATTCCTAGAGTTGTGGCAGAAAATGTGATTCGTGGTGCTGTGTATTACAATAGCTGTGTCTCTGCTGAATTACAGCCTTATTCCCTCTCAGGATTCCCCGTACGGGCCACCAATGTTGCAAGTATGACCCTCAGCATGTGAAGGCTTATACTTTACATGAGTTATTTTGGAATCCCAGGGAAATCTTACACAGGATGACCATTATTCTTCTGTCTGGTAAAGGGAGGGGAGGATATTCAGGCACAGTTATCACACAATTCAAATGTGAAGGTAACTATTGGGATTTTATTCAACTTCTTTTCAATACATGACATTACTTCTCTTCATTCGATGACTCATCAACAACTCTATATAAAGCGTTTCTCCTCACAGATCAGTCCTCTTCAAAGCATGTCTAGAACTGTGCAGTCTGTACTCGCCTCATACAATGGAGGTGTGGTAGGAAGAAAATAGTTTGGTGGAGAATGGCTCGTGAAGACTCCATCCTCGTAGGGTAAATTACTGGGCTGCGTGAAGCTACTTCCCAGCCTAGGGTCCGCGTACCCCGTCGTGCCCTGGCCCCTGCCAAGTTATAGCACAAGCCCGCCAAACTGCCCTCCGTGGCAGTACCGTGCCCCTTGTCACTACCCCCTGCGACCGGGGTTCCAGCTCCTTTGAGGCCAGGCCAATGTCTGGCACCTGGGAAGGGTACAGGAGCTTAGCTCCGCAGTGTGACCATTCACTTTCACTGCTGCACTCGAACTCTCTCTACACACTGACACGTCTGGCCCTCCTTCTACCATCCCTCCATCTGGGCGGCCCTATTCCCCTCAGGCTGCCCAATGGGTGTCTGGTGGGTTTGGTGCAGAGTGTTCCTCAGGATTTGTGTATACCTGTTCTTAGCAACACCAAAGGGACAGGACCCGTAACCAAGGAGGAGCAGGTACCATGCAGAAGGGCATATTGCACAGCACCCTTGTGACGACCTGATAGGCCAGGGCGTCACACAGAGCCAAGAAACAGAAGAAAGAGGATGAGGAGGAAGAGGTGATGGGCAAGTATTAGTCAGGAAAGGATGGATATGTTGACTCTTTCTCTGTTATCAGTAGTTGTTTGAAGGAGACAAAGGAAGCAAGCTTGAGTTTTACATTTGGACAAGCCAGTTACATTTTGGAAGAAGGTCCTGTGGACTGATGAAACAAATATTGAGTTGTTTGGTCATACAAAAAGGCGTTATGCATGGAGGCAAAAAAATGGCATTCCAAGAAAAGCACTTGCTACCCACAGTAAAATTTGGTGGAGGTTCCATCATGCTTTGGGGCTGTGTGGCCAATGTTGGCACCAGGAATCCTGTTAAAGTTGAGGATTGCATGGATTCAACTCAGTATCAGCAGATTCTTGATAATAATGTGCAAGAATCAGTGACGAAGTTGAAGTTACTCAGGGGATGGATATTTCAGCAAGGCAATGATCCAAAACACCGCTCCAAATGTACATAGGCATTCATGCAGAGTAACAATTACAATGTTCTGGAATGCCCATCCCAGTCCCCAGACCTGAATATCATTGAAAATCTGTGGGATGATTTGAAGCGTGCTGTCCATGCTCGGCGACCATCAAACTTAACTGAACTGGAATTGTTTTCTAAACAGGAATGGTCAAATATACCTTCATCCAGGATCCAGGAACTCATTAAAAACTACAGGAAGCGACTAGAGGCTGTGATTTTTGCAAAAGGAGGATCTACAAAATATTAATGTCACTTTTAAGTTGAGGTGCCCATACTTATGCACCTGTCAAATTTAGTTTAAATGCAGATTGCACATTTTCTGTTAGTACAATAAACCTCATTTTAATTCGGAAATATTACTGAGTCTATCAGTTATTAGATATATGAAACTGAAATAGCTGTTGCAAAAACCCAAATTGTTATAAAGAAAAAAGGTTAACATTAATAGGGGTGCCCAAACGTTTTCATAAGACTGTTAATTACAATTTGTGGAAAATCAATACACATTATAATTAGCGATGAGCGAGCATGCTTGTTACTACTCGGTACTCGCACGAGTATCACTGTACTCGGTCTACTCGGCGGGGACCGAGTAATCTCGCGATACTCGTGCTGTACTCATGGTCTTCATCCCTGCATGTTGGCGCTCTTTTGAGAGCCAGCCCTCATGCAGGGATTGGCTGGCAGACCACTGCAATGCCACAGCCCTGTTAGTTGTGGAATTGCAGTGATTGGCCGGCCTGCACAGCGTGACCGAGCCTTTATACCGGCGGGCGCGCTGTGCTCTGCTCACAGCTATCCAGACAGTCAGTGCAGGGAGAGTGTCGCTGCTTCAGGGAAAGTTTTGCGGCCCTTTATAGCTATTTCCGTATCAGGGCTGCAAACAGTGTGACCAAAAGTCCTTCTCAGGACTATTCTAGTTGTATACAGGCAGGCAGGGTATAGCCAGGTCGGAGTACAGTAGCAGAGTCCTTCTCAGGACTATTGTTGCTGTATACAGGCAGGGTATAGCCAGGTTGGAATACAGGCTAGTGACCAAAAGAGTCCTTGTCAGGACTATTGTAGCAGTATACAGGCAGGCAGGCAGGCAGGCAGGGTATATAGCCATTCCTAGTGGTGACCGTATACCAGCCTTCATCATATCTGGGGCTGGTGTACACAGTCTAAAACAGTCCTGATAGTGTCAGACTTCTCAGCAATTGTCGCTCCTAAAACCTGTTAGGTTCTTAGTGCGTCCGTGCTTGCATTTAAAAACCGCACGTGTGTGCCTGTCGGTGGCAGCGTACAGGTGCACTTGTGTGCGTTTTTACAAAAATATTATATAATGCACAAGTGTAGTGTATAATACACGTCAGTCAGCAGTGGCTGATAGTGTCAGAGTTCTTAATTTTTGCTCCTAAAACCTGTGTTAGGTTCTTAGTGCGTCCGTGCTTGCATTTAAAAACTGCACGTGTGTGCCTGTCGGTGGCAGCGTACAGGTGCACTTGTGTGCGTTTTTACAAAAATATTATAGAACGCACAAGTGTAGTGTATAATACACGTCAGTCAGCAGTGGCTGATAGTGTCAGAGTTCTTAATTTTTGCTCCTAAAACCTGTGTTAGGTTCTTAGTGCGTCCGTGCTTGCATTTAAAAACCGTACGTGTGTGCCTGTCGGTGGCAGCGTACAGGTGCACTTGTGTGCGTTTTTCACAAACTATTAAATAACGCACAAGTCTAGTGTATAATACACGTCAGTCAGCAGTGGCTGATAGTGTCAGAGTTCTTAATTTTTGCTCCTAAAACCTGTGTTAGGTTCTTAGTGCGTCCGTGCTTGCATTTAAAAACCGCACGTGTGTGCCTGTCGGTGGCAGCGTACAGGTGCACTTGTGTGCGTTTTTACCAAACTGTTATATAACGCACAAGTCTAGTGAATAATACACGTCAGTCAGCAGTGGCTGATAGTGTCAGACTTCTCAGTAATTGTCGCTCTTAAAAACCTGTTAGGTTCTTATTGCGTCCGTGCTTGCATTTAAAAACCGCACGTGTGTGCCTGTCGGTGGCAGCGTACAGGTGCACGTTTTTCACAAACTATTAAATAACGCACAAGTCTAGTGTATAATACACGTCAGTCAGCAGTGCCTGATAGTGTCAGATTTCTCAGTAATTGTCGCTCCTAAAAACCTGTTAGGTTCTTATTGCGTCCGTGCTTGCATTTAAAAACCGCACGTGTGTGCCTGTCGGTGGCAGCGTACAGGTGCACGTTTTTCACAAACTATTATATAACGCACAAGTCTAGTGAATAATACACGTCAGTCAGCAGTGGCTGATAGTGTCAGACTTCTCAGTAATGGTCGCTCCTAAAAACCTGTTAGGTTCTTATTGCGTCCGTGCTTGCATTTAAAAACCGCACGTGTGTGCCTGTCGGTGGCAGCGTCAGGCTCCATATTGTCCCTGGATTGAGATGTGCATGAGGGCCTCAAAACATTGTTCCCATTGCAAAGGAGCGGGTCTCCTGTCGTAATGCCCATTCTGAAAGAATGGGCGAAAAAATTTACCACTGGGGTATACCTGAAACAACGTCCTAACTATTGTAACGGTCATCATGATGGCGCATGAGGAGAAGGAGGAGCAGTCCAGCGATTAGCCAAAGTCCAGAAGTGTGTTACCATGGGTGAGTGGAGGTACATGGCAAAATCCCGTTACAAACTTTAAATTCCGCTGTCATTTGCTGTTGGTGTGGTGAAGTCTGGCCCAATCCAACCCTTGTTCATCTTGATCAGAGTCAGCCTGTCAGCATTTACAGTTGACAGGCGGGTGCGTTTATCTGTAATGATTCCACCTGCGGCACTAAAAACACGCTCTGACAAAACGCTAGCGGCAGGGCAGGCCAGGACTTCCAAAACGTAGAGAGCCAATTCATGCCACGTGTCCAGCTTGGATACCCATTAATTGTAAGGCACAGAGGAATGTCGGAGTACAGTTGTTTGATCTGCAAGGTACTCCTTGAGCATCTGGGCAAACTTAGGATTTCTTGTGGCACTACCCCGCACCTCAGGGGCTGTGGTATGTGAGTGGCTGAGAAAACTGTCCCACATCTTAAAGACTGTTCCCCTACCTCTGGCGGATTGGACTTGTGCCCCTCTCGGCTGTATGCCTTGGTTGTCCACTGATTCCTGACCTATGCCGCTAGCGTTTTGTGAGGGGAATGCTTTGCCTACTTCCGTGACTATGGCCTTCTGGAACTGCTGCATTTTTCCTGACCTGTCCGCCTCGGGAATAACAGACATAAAGTTCTCCTTTTAGCGTGGGTCTAACAGTGTTACCAACCAGTAATGATTGTCGGCCAAGATGTTCTTAACGCGAGGGTCACGAGACAGGCAGCTTACCATAAAGTCAGCCATGTGTGCCAGACTCTTAACAGTATCCTGACCAACACGATGACTGAACATGCTGTCCTCCTCCTCCTCCTCCTCCTCCTCATCATCTACCCTGTCCTCTGGCCAGCCACGCTGAACCGAGGATATGACTGCATGTCATATCCTCAATTTGGCCAGAGAGTTGCTACATGTCTTCATCCTCCTCCTCGTCATAGTCCTCCACTGCACGTTGTGATGTGACGAGGCTGGGCTGTGTGTTATCACCCACACCCACTACTGTTTCTTGCTCAAACTCATCGCGCTCCGCCTGCAATGCATCATGGTTGTTTTTTGAGCAGAGACCATTTTAGAAGGCAGAGAAGCGGTATGGTGACGCTAATAATGTCGTCATCGCCGCTCACCATCTTGGTGGAGTCCTCAAAGTTTTGGCGGATGGTACATAGGTCGGACATCCATCTCCACTCCTCAGGTGTTATGTGTGGAGTTTGACCCATTTCCTGACGGCTTAGGTGATGCAGGTACTCAACAACTGCCCTCTTCTGCTCACATATCCTGACCAACATGTGCAGAGTTGAATTCCAACGCGTGGGGACATCACACACCAGTCTGTGAGCCGGAAGATGCAAACGGCGCTGAAAGCCGGCAAGGCCGGCTGAAGCAGTAGGTGACTTTCGAAAATGTGCAGACAGGCGGCGAACGTTTACCAGCAGATCAGACAGCTCTGGGTATGACTTTAGAAACCGCTGAACCACGAGGTTGAGCACATGGGCCACGCATGGAACATGTGTCAGCTGGCCTCGCCTCAAAGCCACCACCAGGTTCCGGCCATTGTCACACACGACCTTTCCTGGCTTTAGGTTCAGAGGTGTGAGCCAGTGATCTGCCTGCTGTTTCAGAGCTGTCCATACCTCTTCTGCATTGTAGGGTTTGTCACCTATGCAGATTAGCTTCAGCACAGCCTGTTGCCGCTTCGCCGAGGCAGTGCTGCAGTGCTTCTGTGTCGCCCTGGACAAGCCAGGGGCCACAGAGCACAACACTTACACACCCCACACTCCCTGCAGGCATATCATAGTCAAAACACAAAATCCTTGTTGCCTTCCCCAGGGGCTGGTGTCCACACCAGGGGGTGGAGCCAGGCGGTTGGTCTCCACCCACCAAGGAGGAGGGAAAACACACGCAGTGAGAGTTAAGCTAAGGAAGTGGAAGGAGGAAAGTAGTAGAGAGGAGAAAAGTGACAGCAAAGAGCCTGAAGTTGGTCCGGGTGTGTGGCCCGGACAGGACAGCAAGGTTGGCAGGATGTGGTGACCGTCTGCAGTGGAGGCCGATTGGAGTCTGCCGTAAGGACCGTGGACGGGTGATGACCCGGCCGTACCGGACCGGTATACAAAGAGAAGCCAGCACCATTGGCAGGGGCCTTTCGGATCCCGGCAAGGCTTGTTGTCGCCGTGAATTTGCCAAATCCGTTAGTGAAGGGAACCTCAGGGTTTCCAAACAGCCAAGTCACGATAGAAGGCAACCGTCCAACCGTGAAGGGGAGACACCACCACCGCCAAGGGCAACTGTCTCCCAGGGCCAGCGCCTGTGGGCAAAAGGGGCTCCTCCGGCCCATATCCAGGTCGGGGAGCGGGTTACCGGTGGGAAACCATCACTACCAACACTGAACTTAGGTGCAGGGAGAGACAGTCATCACTAACCTGCAGGGAGGAACAACCGCAGCCGTCCGAGGGACCTGTCCATCCAGCCACTTGTTTTACCGTGAACTGTGTCATCATCATTGGGCTGAGTGAGTACCTCCGTGCCGTGCGGCACAGCGCTGCCCCTGCGACCCTGCACCTCATCAGGCTCCGCAACCCGCCTGTCATCCATCTCTACCCCATCACCGGGCCCTGGGACAACCAACCCCCCCTACCCACAGAGGGGAGAAATAACAACAAAGCTGCTCCCTGTCACAGGCTCCCGGGATCCCCGTCCAGAGCAGCGGTGGTGTCCACACAATCACCACAACCGTGGGTGGCATCACGGACAATATCCCCAAAACCCAAACGACCCCTTTTCACTCACGGGCGATGAGCGCCGCTCGAGTCCCCGGGATCCGGCCATCGATCGAGCCACCGAGCAGCAGCAGCCGTAGAGCAGCGGCAGCCGGACCCGAGCAGTGGGAGAGCGCAGCGTCCCCTCCTTCGCCCGCGACACTTCCAGCTTGGGACTGGTGTGTAGGGTAAAGTGGATGAGGATGCGCAGGAGGAGGAGGAGGCTGAGGAGCATGACATTCCGGAGCTGTAGAGTGTGGGTGAAACCCTGACTGAAGTAGGGCCTGCAAAACTTGGTGTGTGAAGGACGTGTTCCGTCCCTCGCTCAGACTGGGTCCCAGCTTCCACAATATTAACCCAGTGTGACGTCAACGAGATGTAGCGGCCTTGCCCACATGCACTTGTCCACGTGTCTGTGGTTAGGTGGACTTTGGCTGAAACAGCGTTGTTCAGGGCACGTGTGATGTTTTGTGACACGTGGTTATGCAATGCGGGGACGGCACACCGGGAGAAATAGTGGCGGCTGGGGACCGAGTAATGTGGGACAGCTGCCACCATCAGGTCGCGGAATGCTTCTGTCTCAACCAGCCTAAAAGGCAACATTTCCAGCGCAAGCAGTCGCGAAATGTTAGCATTTAGAAGTGTGGCATGTGGGGCGTTGGCAGTGTATTTGCGCCTGCGTTCAAAGGTTTGCTGAATGGATAACTGAACGCTGCGCTGGGACAAGGACGTGCTTGATGATGGTGTTATTTCTGCGTGGGCAACTGCAGGTGCAGGGCCGGAGGAGGCTTGTTCGCGGGCAGCATGGACAGGGGATTGGCTCGCATGCACAACAAGCGAAGACGTAGCAGTGACATCAGCAAGCACTGCTCCTCGACTCTGTTGTACATCCCACAAAGTCGGGTGCTTGGCTGACATGTGCCTGATCATGCTGGTGGTGGTCAGGCTGCTAGTTTTGGTACCCCTGCTGATGCTGGCACGGCAGGTGTTGCAAATGGCCTTTTTAGAATCATCTGGAGCCAACTTAAAAAACTGCCAGACTCGGGAATACCTAACATTTGTACAGGCACCTTGTGTCGTGTTGTTCCGGGGAACAGTTGCCTAACGTCTGCCTGGGGCCACCACCCTGCTTCTTACTGCCTGTTGGGATGCTACGCCTCCCTCCCCCTGTGCACTGCTGTCCTCGCTCTGCATAGCCTCCTGCCAGGTTGGGTCAGTTACTGGATCATCCACAACGTCGTCTTCCTCTTCCGCACCCTGCTCCTCCTCCTGACTTCCTGACAATTGTGTCTCATCATCGTCCACCCCCTTGTTGAGACACGTTGCCAACTTCATGAGAACGTGGCTGCTCAAATATTTGGGCATCTGTACATACGATCTCCTCATGACCCACTTCAACATGAGCTGGCGAGAGGCCAGAATGTGCGAATTGAAACGTGAACAGCTCTTCCGAGTGTCCAAGTGTGGGATCATTAATGTCCGAGGATGTGTACTCAGCCTTGTGGTAGGAAGGAGGATCAGGTTCTGAAATGTGCGGTGCAGTATCACGGCTACTGACACTTGACCGTGTGGAAGACAGACTGTTTGTGGTGGTGCCAATCTGACTGGAAGCATTATCCGCTATCCAACTAACAACCTGTTGACACTGGTCTTGGTTCAAGAGCGGTGTACTGCTGCGGTCCCCAAGAATTTGGGACAGGACGTGCGAGCGACTAGATGTGGCCCTTTGTTGTGGCGAAATTAGAGCTTGCCCACGACCTCGGCCTCTGCCTGCACCACCATCACGTCCACTTCCTTGTTCCTTGCCAACGCCCTTGCGCATTTTGCAATGCTGTGCTGACGTGTATTCACTAGACTTGTGCGTTATATAATTGTGCTTCTTACTGCCTGTTGGGATGCTACACCTCCCTCCCCCTGTGCACTGCTGTCCTCGCTCTGCATATCCTCCTGCCAGGTTGGGTCAGTTACTGGATCATCCACCACGTCGTCTTCCTCTTCCGCACCCTGCTCCTCCTCCTGACTTCCTGACAATTGTGTCTCATCATCATCCACCCCTTGTTGAGACACGTTGCCAACTTCGTGAGAACGTGGCTGCTCAAATATTTGGGCATCTGTACATACAATCTCGTCATGGCCCACTTCAACAGGAGCTGGCGAGAGGCCAGAATGTGTGAATGGAAACGTGAACGAACAGCTCTTCTGAGTGTCCAAGTGTGGGATCAGTAATGTCCGTGGACGTGTACTCGGCCTGGTGGTAGGAAGGAGGATCAGGTTCAGAAATGTGCGGTGCAGTATCACGGCTACTGACACTTGACCGTGTGGAAGACAGAGTGTTTGTGGTGGTGCCAATCTGACTGGAAGCATTATCCGCTATCCAACTAACAACCTGTTGACACTGGTCTGGGTTAAAGAGCGGTGTACTGCTGCGGTCCCCAAGAATTTGGGACAGGACGTGCGAGCGAGTAGATGTGGCCCTTTGTTGTGGCGAAATTAGAGCTTGCACATGACCTCGGTCTCTGCCTGCACCACCATCACGTCCACTTCCTTGTTCGTTGACAACGCCCTTGCGCATTTTGCAATGCTGTGCTGATGTGTATTCACTAGACTTGAGCGTTATATCCAAGGTTTTGCAAAACGCACACAAGTGCAGCGGAAAGCTGCCACCAACAGGCACACACGTGCGGTTTTTAAATGCAAGCACGGAGGCACTAAGAACCTAACAGGTCTCTATCCAGGGACAATGTGGAGCCTCCCAATTTTTGGCTGCCCTGCCAAAGGGCTATACTACAATAGACCCACTTCCTTACAATGGGCACTTCAGGTTTACAGGCCCTCATGCACGTCTCTATCCAGGGACAACGTGGAGCCTCCCAATTTTTGGCTGCCCTGCCTAAGGGCTATACTACAATAGACCCACTTCCTTCCAATGGGCACTTCAGGTTTACAGGCCCTCATGCACGTCTCTATCCAAGGACAACGTGGAGCCTCCCAATTTTTGGCTGCCCTGCCAAAGGGCTATACTACAATAGACCCACTTCCTTACAATGGGCACTTCAGGTTTACAGGCCCTCATGCACGTCTCTATCCAGGGACAACGTGGAGCCTCCCAATTTTTGGCTGCCCTGCCAAAGGGCTATACTACAAAAGACCCACTTCCTTCCAATGGGCACTTCAGGTTTACAGGCCCTCATGCACGTCTGTATGCAGGGTCATTGGTGAACCTCAAAATTTTGGACTGCCCTGGCAAAGGAAAATACTACAAAGATTCAGTTCCTCAAAATGGGCACATTAGACTCAGAGGCCTTTATGTACGTCTCTTCTCAGTGACATCGGAGTGCCACACAATGTTTTACGTAAAATCTTTCATGTATTGATCTCAAAAAGTAACATACATTAGCTCTATCTCACTATTGGGTATGTGCCCTTAACATTTCCGCCATGAAAATTCATTTTGGTGTCATTTTGGAAGGTTTTCTGGTGAGTCCGTAAAAATGGCGTAAAACGCGGAGAAAATTGTTCACAGCTGTGACTTTTGAGTGATAAATGCTTCAAGGGGTCTTCCCCATGCTGTTGCCATGTCATTTGAGCACTCTTCGGAGACTTTTGTGCCATTTTTAGGGTTTCTACATGCTGCCGGTGGTCATTTCACAAAAATACTCGGGTCTCCCATAGGATAACATTGGGCTCGTTGCTCGGGCCGAGTACACGAGTATCTTGGGAGGCTCGGCCCGAGCTTCGAGCACCCGAGCTTTTTAGTACTCGCTCATCACTAATTATAATGTTCCCCACCCAACCAGTAAAGGGACAAGAGTGTCAAGGGAGATGTAAAGATCATTATTAACCATACAGTAAGAGGCAGAATGTTTCATGAAATGGGTGTTTGATCACATCTTTTTTTCTGTTTATATTTAATTAACGATTAGTCCCAGGTCCACACTGCCTGCATGGCACCTTGGCAGCATATATTCCTATGTTTATAATTATTTACAATCATGCGATGGGTTTAGTTGTTGATTTTCCTTAATGATATTATTACCAAGTGCCTTGGTGGCACAACAAACAAATGATGTGTGTGTTCACCACTATTACTTTTACAATTTGGCTTTTTTTAAGCATTAAGCATCTAATATTCCTCTTATTACTCCTCCTTTTTCTTCCTCCTAAGTCATGACAAGCTACATTTTTGGGAAATAGGGCGATGCCAAGTTTGGTCCCCTAGTTATGTGTTTTCTGTAGTGGCATGGGTTTCAGAGCACGAGGTCTACACCTGTCACTCATCCACCTGTTACTGATCAATGTTTAAGATAGAAATGCTGAGCCAGGCCTTGTTTTAGGCCCTGTCTCATGCACCCATGCTGCGCCTTTATACTATTTGTACTCTTTGGACAATTCATGACTCTTTTCCTGGTGTCCGCCCCTATTTTTTGGAAATTTGGAGACTCCAAGTTGGGTCTCCAAGTTGTGTGTTTTCTGTAGTGGCAGGGGTATCATAGCACCAGGCCTAGACTTGTCCCTAATTCACCTGTTA
Organism: Anomaloglossus baeobatrachus; assembly: GCF_048569485.1. NCBI lineage: Eukaryota > Metazoa > Chordata > Amphibia > Anura > Aromobatidae > Anomaloglossus > Anomaloglossus baeobatrachus. The sequence goes on from NC_134358.1 coordinate 272,398,868, forward strand.
ATGATCAATTTTTAAACTAGAAATGCTTAGCCAAGTCTTGTTCCAGGCCCTGACCCATACAACTATGCTGCATCATTATACTATTTCTACTTCTCAGGATGAAATTATGCCACTTTTTCTGTTGCCTGCACCCAATTTTTGGAAATGTGGAGACGCCAAGTTGGGTCTACAATTTTTGTGTTATCTGAACTGGCAAGAGTCTCAGAGCATCAGGCTTACACTTGTCACTCATCCACCTCAATACTTCTTATACTAATAGTCTAGGAAGCTAATGGTTGTGCCACAACAGTGTGACTGCACTATAAAACGGTTTGAGCTCATTTAGCAGCTTTTCGGACCCCCTAAAGGTGTATTGTATGTTTTTGTTTTTGCCTACCATTAAATTCAATGGGGTTCAGATTTGTTTGTCGAACCATTTGTTGAACACATTTGAAGTTGGCGAATATAAACTGAATCAAACTTTGGGAGGTTCGCTCATCTCTAGTTCTAATACACATAAAGGAAATAAGTGAGTTTAACTAAACATGTGTAATTGCAATAATTTCCTGGGAGAAATACTTAATTTTCTTGAACAATTTCAAGGGTGCCAGCATTTTTGACTATGATTGTGTAATCAGTACTGATTTTTGACAAAATGTGGCCCTGGGTCAAATTAAAAGAATGTTCTAGGAATGTTAACATATTGTCACGGTTACGCCTCCCCGTCCACATGGCTAGGTGGTGGAGCCTTCTCCCGAGCCTCACTTCCGGAGCTTGGATGCTTTAAAAACTGACATCTGCAGTGAACCAGTGCCAGGTATAAGCTTAGCGTTGCTTTGCCTGTGATTGCTGGTCCTGTAAGTGTTATCCTGATCCGTCTGTGCCTGTGCTCCCATGCCCTGTCTGTGTTCCATCGCCTAGTCATCCCTCCATTCCTCTGTCCCTCTCCTACCTCCCCAATCAGTTGATTCCTCTGGTACTTACCTCGGCCTGACCTCGACTCTGCGTCTGCTCTTTCCTCCAGTCCTCCTTCTGCCCTTACTGTTCTTGACCCAGCCCACCTGACCATTCCTCTCAGCTCTGCTCCCCAGCTGTGCTGTGAGGCAGTGTACAAACACACACTGTGTATCTACTTCCTGGTTCTTGTTGCTCCGTGTAGTGTCTTCTGCTGCCGAGCTCTGGCTCCCCTTGGTGGCAGCTTGACACATATTTTATCATCACACAGAATCATTTCGGGTATATTTACAGAACCTGATTTCATACCATTAAATGAGCACCAATTGACTTTGATCAAGTTGTTTGACACTTGTTTTCAGTCCTCTCTACACAGGCTTGCAAAGAATGACAATGTTATAGAAATGACTAATCAATACATGTCTTAGACACTGGCAGCACATTGGCTGTGTACCCTGTGTGATATGCCACAAGGAACAATTTTTGGGGTGCTGAAATGTGTCTACCAAATTCCTGCACCAGATATGCATCTCCTGAAAAAATAAAAAAAAAAGCCTTCAAAACTGCAGCACGTTTTGAGGCATTTATTTGCCAAGAGATTCACTATTGGTGGAGGAATTACATGTATTAGTACCAGCACCAAATCTTCATCTCCTAGCAAAAAAAAAAAACACGTTTTGCTGCCAGGAGATGCAGGTCTCACTGAACACAATGGATTCACCTAAGGTGAGGTAACTGAGTTGAATGGTTTCACCTGAGATGAGTTTAATTGAGAACACAGGTGAAGTACCATGGGAAACACTAGATGTTACCTCAGGTAAACTCAGTAACATCAACACTCACTGTTGTAGCCAAGTCAGAGTCTTCCTGAAGCAGCAGTGGGTAATCATGTTTTCTAATGTGTTCACGCGCTACCACTTCAGTATGTAGAAGAGCCGGTATTGTTGTTGAATGTTGTGGAGTGGATTACGTTTTACTTGGGTGTTTTGAGGGTTAATAAGTTGGAGACAGAGAGTTTTTTAAATAAAGGGTTATTTCTGTTTTGTGTTTATTTCTTTTAGCTTACACGATTAGTAATAGGAAGTCTCATAGAGCCCTCCCAATTACTAATCCAGACCTTAGTGGCAGCTGTGATTTTTGACAAGTCATGACTGTCATTAACCCCTTATATCAACCTGATTGCCAGCAGACCAGGGAAACAAGGGTGAAACTGGTAAAGCACCTGAATTGTTGCATCTAGTGGATGGGACAATTCCGGGGCTGCTGCAGGCTGCTATTGTTAGGCTGAGGGGGGCCAAAAACCATGGGCTTCCCCAGCCTGAAAATACCAGCCCCCAGCTGTTGGATTTATCTTGGCATCAAAATTGGGGGGGGGGGGAGGCATGTCTTTTTTAAAATAATTTTAAAAAGCTGCATGGGGACCCTTGTATTTTTATGCACCTATCTATTTTCATGTGTTCAATGCTTTATCCCTGTGTCATTTCTCATTACTAAACATAACTTAATTTCTGGACATCTTTCGTTCAATTTCTTTGTTTGTGTGGCATAGATGGATTGGTACTGACTTCTGGTTAGAAATTCATATCAATAGCTCTTTTAGAAATAAAGTTACTTAAAATTGGTGTCATGTTCAATACTTTGTTCAACCGCTATATGAAGGGTCCGTGTCACAATGACTTTTGGATAGCTGGGAACTGGGTCTTCTAAGTTGTCTCCAAGCTACGGAACCCTATGCTATCTCCTTATGGTAGAGATGCCTCAGTCTCCTTCCTGGCCCTGCTCCGGACCAATCCTGATCTGATTCCCACTCACCCTCCCTCCAGGGGGAGGGAGAAGGGGACAGTAGTGTGTAGATACCTATAGATAAAGACAGACAAGGGAAAACCAAAGCCCTGTTACACAGCAAGCACACACAAAGGTAAAGACAATAAGAGATTCAGGAGAAAAAAAACAAGAGCAGGAAGGAAATAGAAAACAATAGGGGTAAACTCCACAACTGCATAAAGCAATAGGCACAACTTTCACAAGAAAGTCTGGGACATCATACCTCACAGACCAACATAGAATACAATATAGCTAGCATGAGTAAAGGGATTCCACCAGCATAAATAGGAGGGGAGCATATGTGAAAGATCTCCCCACAACATGTGATTAAAGGAGCAAGCAGGCTAGCAGAAATCAACTCTTGCTAGCCTCTCTATGAATCTGCACATGGCAGGTCAACACCAGAATCTACCTGTTTTGATTCCAGACACCAGAGAAATCATTGGGTGGAGAATCAGTATGGGGAGCAGGAGGGGGGTGTAAAGAGAAAGTATGAAGAGAGAAAATGTAAATATGTGAGCAGATAATATGGTGAGTGGGGGAATGTGTGAGGAGACAGTATGAGGGAAGGGAAAGATGTCTGAGGAAACTATTAAGAGGAATAGTGTAAGGTGACAGTATGAGGAAAGATAAGTATGAGCTGTAAACAAAATTGAATGATGTACAAAAGTATAGTATATGGGGCTGATATGACATTACAATTGATATTCCATGTACTGATGGTGGGTCTGGTAATTAATACATTTATTTATGGTAGTTCTGGAGATGTATTTCTGTAATAATAGTGGTGTCAGGCTACCACAAGGGGGAGCTGGGGCCCTGCAGGAAAAGACACTACACAGTGCTGAATCAGCATGAAGGTGGACACACAGTGTGTGCTTGAGCACTGCCCTGCAGAGTCAGTCAGAATACAGAGGCCACGGGGCATGCGGGTGATGGTCAGGCAGGCCAGGTCATACACAGTAAGGTGAGTATGGTGAGAAAGAAGACTGGAGGAACGAGCAAAAGCGGTGTCGAGTTCAGGCCGAGGTCAGTACCAGAAGAAGCAACCGAGTGGGGAGGTAGGAAAAGGGGGAACAACTGGAACTATTGTGGGAAGGAAGGAGGTGGGATGGAACACAGACAAAGCACAGGGGATGGACAGATCAGGAAACACTTACAGGGACCAGCAATAACAGGCAAAGCAGTGCTTAGCTTATAGCCGGCGCTGGTTTACCAGAGATGACAGAATTTAAAGCATCCAAGCTCCGGAAGTGAGGCACGAGAGAAGGCTCCGCCCCTAGCCATGTAGATGCGGAGATGGAACCATCCATGACAGGTGGTTCTTGTGATGTATTTCTTTAATAATGGGTGTTCTAGTGACCTGTTGTTGTTACTGCTAATGTATTTCTGTACTGATGATGGTTCTAGTGATGTATCTCTTTACTGCGAGTGGTTCTGATGATATATTTCTGTACTGATGGTGGCTCTGTTGATGTATTTATGTACTGCATGTGGTTCTTGTGATATAATAATGTATTGATAGGGGTTTTAGGGATGCATTCCTATGTTCTTATTGGTTCTGATACTGTACATATGCAAAAATACATAACTTCTAAGATTAATTGATGCTGCACTGTTAATTATGCATTGTGATGTCTGACATTTTAAGCATTAGTATGTTTTTATTTATTTTAAGAAAATGTGCGGTCACTCTATGTAACTGCAGACTCCTGACTTCTCATAGCGTGAGCACTCCACACTATAGTATTTTCTGGAGACAGTGATGAGAACTGTAGGTTATGGAAAAATAAGAATGAGATTGCATACATGTGGTCATGTGCCAATTAGACATACATGTCCTTGACCAATACAAGTCCACTGAGTGAGGTTGGAAACATCTAGTCAAAATATAGGCAGAAGTATGCAAATTGCACTCACATGACCTTCCACTCTTGCTGACAGCATGGAATAATCCTGAAAATGTGCTGTATGCACACTGTGAGAATTCAGAAACCTGCAGTCATGTAGAGAAACTTTAAACTTTCATCACTAACCTGGACAACCCCGTTAAAGGCAACAATAGGATCTGTAGTATGTCTAATCCTAACAGTGTTTAATATACTCACTGTCAGGATTCATCCCTGCTTGCTGGTACCAATGATCATCACATGACCACTCATATGTGACTTTCATATTTACAGTCACATGACAACTAACTTTTATTCTTGCTTCTGTCAGTGAACAGGTGTTGTAGTATTACACTTAACATTGAGAGCATTTGGAAAAGCAGCTTTACTGTAAGGCCATGTGCCCACGGGAGCTTTTTGCTGCGGAGTTTGCTGCGTAAAACCTGCGGATTTTTCTGTATTTTCCAGATAAATCCGCAGGTTCTAGCATGTACAGGCACTCCCCATGTTTCCCCATGGGACATGGGGAGTGTCTGTGTCCACGCTGCGGAAAGTGCGGCTGCGGAATCTCCTGCGGAGATCCCTCAGCCGCACCTAACTGCATGTCAATTATTCATGCGGATTTACTTGCGGAGATCCCGGCCCTCTGCTATGGAGATAGAGGCCAAGACGTCCGCAGGTAAATCGCGTGAAAGTCCGCATGTTTCCCGCAGCTATTCCACTGGAAACTTGCAGCTAAAAATAGCTGCGGATGCCGGCGGGCAGCTGCGGGAAACATGCGGCCGTACCTGCGGATACATCCGCAGGTACGAGCGCCCGTGGGCACATAGCCTAAGTATGCAAATCACATATTTATAGTCACAAGAATAGTACTCAAATGGCTTGAGCAGAGGGCGGAGTGCATTGGGTGCAAGAAGATATGCCCCTATCTGCTGGCATTATACTCTGATTGCCATAGAAAGTTTATATTTAGTTTGAGGTTAAAGCTAAGCTCCAGCAATGAGCTTTTGGTGATTTTTTTAACATTGCAGAATTTCTTCACCAGTTCTTCACCTATTATGTTGGAGCAATCTTTTACAGAGTTTTTGGATCCAATTATGACTTTTATTTTCTAAGCTTCTAGACATTGACATTCATTGAGTGAAAACCTCAAAGGAGAAATTATTGGTAAAAAGTAACAGAACGTATTCTATTTATCTTTTTTCATGACAATATTCTTGAAAGGGATTGTCTACTTTAATAAAGAGATTTATTGAGCTCTATGTGGTCCAAAAAAAGAATAAAACTCCAGACTGGCTTTGTTTCTCACTCATCTCCTAGCTTCTTCCTCCAACCATGGGTGGTGGGCAGATATCAACTACAGCAAATCATCAGACTCTGCTTAGGTGCACTCTTGTAACTCAATCCTAGCTCGAAGAGTGACTGGAGCATATTTCCACAAACAATTTGCCACTTTTTAAAAAGTCTCAAGTGATGAATCATCTGAAAACATCTCAACATCAAAAATAATTTCCACAATGATGAACATAACCTATTTTTAACACATGTGAAATGACTTAAAATAAGGTACAAATTAGAAGAGAATTGAGTGTAAATGGAAGACAAGCAAAACAGACCAAAACTTTATTTGAAAAGAAGTAAACGCAAAAATGGATATTTTCGCCATATCCATTAATCATTGCATATTTAGGTATTCACTTCATGAGATTGGAGACCCCTTCCAGCATGTTTGGCATCTGGTTTTCAGCCACTAAACAAGCTGAGATTGCCTTCCATTCACTGAACTGTTGTAGCCACTTTGCTGCTGGCATTACTGTGACTGAAAGTGCAGGGAAAAAAAATAACTTACTGAGTTTTCCCGCAGCTTTCACACTACTTCCAGGTCTGCTCATTAGATGTCATACACATGCACTGTTTCCCCTGACGACCCTTCTTTGTCGGCCCTTGTGATTGGCTGCAGTCAGACTGCCAGCATCTCTGATTGGCTGCCTCACAGTAGTTGTTTGGGTCCCCAGTGGAGTGTAAAAGTAAATAAATATGTAAATAAAAAATGTCGCAGGGCCCCCATATATAGATACCCAGCACAGATAAAGTAGAAGGGTAAAGGCTTTAGCTCCCAGTTGTGTGCATTATCTTGGCTGCGTATCAAAATAAGAATCAGCTGATGCAGTTTTTAAATTATTTATATAAATATTTTAAAAAAAAGCATGCGGTAGCCCCCAATTTTGTTACCCAGCCAAGATGAAGTCAGCAACTGGGGGCTGGTATTATTTGACTTGGAGGCCAATGGTTGTTGGACCCCCAGTCTAATAATTGCAGCCCACAGTTACTCAGAATTGTCACATCCTTTAGATGAGACAATTTCGGCTCTTTACTTAGCTCATCCTGATTGCCTAGTGCAGTGGCAATCAGGATAATGAAAGGGGTTAATAACAGATGTGATTTGTGAAAAATTCCAGCTGGCAATAAACTTTGGATTAGTAATTGGGATGGGTCTATGAGACCCCCCCCCCCCCGCACTACTAACTCTGTAAGTAAAAAAATAAACACAAAACACAGAAAAATTCTTTATTTAAATAAAAATTCCTCAAACCCTCTTTTTCCAATGTATTAACTCCCAAAACATGCCCAAAGGTCCAATGTAATCCACACGAGGTCCCCCAATGATCCTGGCTCTGCTACAGCCAGAGTCTGCAGTGACCAATAGCAAGACCAATTACTGCAGACTTCAGGATACACTGATGACAAGCGGGGGGGGACCTGCCGGTGAGATGCGATGATGTCTTCAGGTCACCAGAGCTCAGATTTGGGGCTCCCTGCAGCTCTCAGTGAAAGTGAAACCTGCTGCTGGATTGCCATACAGCTGTGTCCCGCAATCAATTAGCGGGTTACACTTTCACTGAGAGCAGCAGGGAGCTCCAATGAGATCTCCGCTAACCTGACTGCTGGATTGTTGGATTGCTGTGTTGCTGTGTCCTGCAATTCAACAGCCCAGCTCGGAAACCTTAAAGGAGCCTTTCAGAGCGCCTTTAAGTTTCTTGGAGTTCCCAGCTGTTGGGACACTTAGAGGCTGTGAACTCTGGTAACAAATCACAGCCTCCAGATGTTCCAACAGTTGTGAACTCTAAGAAACTTTAAATATATCTTAAAGTCTCACTAAAAGGCTTCTTTAAAGTTCCCATGCTCACAGCTGCCAGTAGACCCGTTGACTGTGAAATCCTTTAGGTTACCAGAGTTCAAAACCACTGGGTCTCCCAGCAACTGTCAATTTGTTAACTTTAAGGGAGCCTTTAAAATAGCCTTTAAGAGAGCCTTTAATGTCCACGAGTTCCTTGAGACATCTGGAGGCTGTGAACTTTTAACAGAGTTCATAGCCTCCTGGTCTCTCAACAGCTGGGAACTGCAGGAAACTTAATAGCTCTCTTGCAGGCTATCTTAAAGGCTCCATTAACGTTTCCAGTCCTTACAGCCACCTGGTCTCATGGCAGTTGTCAGTTAGGTAACTTTAGGTTAGCCTTTAAGAGAGCCTTTAATGTTCTTTGAGTTCCCAGCTGCACCTAAACTGCGTTTTTTTTGACAGGAGAAGAGATTTAGTACAGACAAGTCTGGACCAAATTTGCATTTCCTGGCAGAAAACTGTACCTCAACGGCATTAAAATGGCATTTTTGTAAGGTTTTCTGTCAGGAGATGCAGATTTGGTGCTGGAATTTATACAGCAAATCTGCATCTCCTGACAAAAAAAAAACGAATCAAATCCTCATTACGGTTTGATGCATTTTTTTTTGCTAGAAAATGCTGATTTGCTGCAGGCATTTGGTGTGTAAATTTCAGCACCAAATTTGCATCTCCTGGCAAAATAACACAATTTAGGAGTACCTATGCTGTGGGTTTTTTTGCCAACAGATGCAGACTTAGTGCAGAAATGCCTGCACCCAATTTCAGCAGCAAATTTTTATCTGATCCATAACGGCATAAAAACCACAGTTTTTGTGAGGTTTTCTGCCAGCAGATGCCGATTTGATGCTGGAATTTATACACCAAATTCCTGCACCAAACCTGCATCTCCTGGCAAAAAAAGCCTCACTAAAAATTACAGTAAAAAGTGAAAAAAATATCTGAAATTACCCGCCTTTAGTCTCATTAATAAAGCATTAGTAGAAGTCCATTCTATTAAAATATAAAATAAATGAATCTGATAGGAAAATAGTATAAAAAGGAAAAAAAAAAGAAAAAAAAGAAATATGTTTTTTGGCCTGCATAACATTTCAATAAAATGCAATAAAAAGCTATCAAAACATTGTACCTACCAAAACAATGATTTTAGTATAAATATCCGTTTAGAGTACAAAAAAAAGCCCTTACACAGCCATATATCCTGAAAACTGAAAACATTATGGGTATCATAAAATGGCAATAAGTTTTTTGTGTGTTTTTTCAAATTTCAGGTTTTTTTCACCACTAAATTAATAATAAAAAAACTATGCATGTTTGGTGTTTGTGCAATGGTACTGAACTGGAGAGTTTATTTGGTCAGTTTAACCCATACTAAAAATGGTACATAAAAAAAAGAACAAAAAACTATTATGGAATTGCATCTTTTTTCAATTTCAAATGTACTTGAATTTTTTTCCCTCTTTCTAGTGCATCACATGATAAAAAGATAGGTGTAATTCAAAGTACAACTTGTCCAGCAAAAAACAAGCTCTCATATGGTAATGTATGCGGAAAAATAAAAAGTTATGAAGCTTAGAAAAAAGGGAGGGGAAAATGAAAAGAAAGAAAAAAAACCCCAGAAAATAGCCAAGTCATAAAGGGGTTAATGAAGCACTCACTGATGTGCATTGACCTACTTCATTAAAAGGCAGTCAAATGTGTCTGATAATTAGCGTGCATTTCTTGATTATATGGATTGGATTACAACCTAAGGCGGGCTTTGCACACTACGATATCGCAGGTGCGATGTCGGTGGGGTCAAATTGAAAATGACGCACTTCCGGCATCGCATGCGACATCGTAGTGTGTAAAGGCTTGATGATACGATTAACGAGCGCAAAAGCGTCGGAATCGTATCATCGGTGCAGCGTCGGCGTAATCCATAATTATGCTGATGCGACAGTCCGATGTTGTTCCTCGCTCCTGTGGCAGCACACATCGCTGTGTGTGAAGCCGCAGGAGCGAGGAATATCTCCTACCGGCGTCACTGCGGCTTCCATAGGATATGCGGAAGGAAGGAGGTGGGCGAGATGTTTACATCCCACTCATCTCCGCCCCTCCGCTCCGATTGGCTGCCTGCCATGTGACGTCGCAGTGACGCCGCACGACCCGCCCCCTTAACAAGGAGGCTGGTCGCCAGCCAGAGCGACGGCCGCAGGACAGGTGAGTCCATGTGAAGCTGCCGTAGCGATAATGTTCGCTACGGCAGCTATCACAAGGATATCGCTGTTGCGACGGGGGCGGGGACTATCGCGCTCGGCATCGCAGCATCGGCCTGCGATGTTGCAGCGTGAAAAGTACCCCTAATGCTTGACTCACACGAGTGTATCGCATCTGATGCGACAGCATCTGATGTGATATGCTAATGACTCCCGTCTCAGGCTCTGCTGCGAGCGTGAGCCGAGTGTCATGTGACTGTGACCGGATCCTGCAATCAAGTCACAGCTGTGAAGCTAAGGGTGGGCACTGTGGAGGAGAGGGAGGGGTTAATCCCTCATCTCCTCCATTATCAGCTTGTGCATATACCGCACTGCACTAGGATAACATCCAAGTGCAGTCCGATGTATCTCTCGCACCCATTCACTTGAAGGACTGCGAGGGATACGGCTCTCACAGAAAATCGCAGCATGCTACTACTTTACTCGCATCCAGAATCTGGATGTGAGAAAAGCTGACCAACTGCTCTCCCTCATTGACTAACATAGGTCCGAGTGCAATGCAAGATTTTCTCGCATTGCACTCGTCCGATTTCAACGCTTGGCTGAGTCCAGCCTAATACCCATTATTGCAACGTCAAGGGCCATGAACTTTACATTTCATGACCAACAAAAAGTATGTAATTATTTAGCCTAAATGTATTTTTTATTGATAGCAATTAAGATAAATATATGTTTACAAAGATCACAATGGGAAGGAACCAAGATCCACAGACAATTCATTTACGCAGTATTAAATAAATAATTACATAATCAATTATATATTCCCTTAAATTCGATTAAACTCAAACTTGTAATCACAAGCAGAAATATAAACTGACTGTAAATATTAGTTAAATATTGTTGTAATACTAAATAGAAAATACAATAAGGCATGAGACAAGATTTAACCTGGACAGATATAACAATTATAACAGTAGTATGCAGTAAGGGTTAATATGTTCAAATAACTCTAAAGGCCGCTTTACACGAAACGGTGTCACGGAATTCGTGACGCACATCCGGCCTCGTTAGCGATGTCCTTGCGTGTGAAACGCACGAACGACCGTTAACGATCAAAAATACTTACCTTATCGTTGATCGTTGACACGCTGTCCAAATATCGTTGCTCTAGCAGGACGCAGGTTGTTCGTCGTTTCTGCGGCAGCACGCATCGCTATGTGTGACACCGCAGGAATGAGGAACAACCTCGTACCTGCGGCCACCCGCAATGAGGAAGGAAGGAGGTGGGCCCCTCTGCTTCTATTGGGCGGTCGCTTAGTGACGTCGCTGTGACGCCGAACGAACCGCCCCCTTAGAAAGGAGGCGGTTTACTGGCAACAGCGACGTCACTAGGCAGGTAAGTAGTGTGACGGGTCCAAGCGATGATGTGAGCCACGGGCAGCGATTTGCCCGTGACGCACAACCGATGGGGGGCGGATACGCACGCTAGCGATATCAATAGCGATATCGCAGTGTGTAAAGCGGCCTTTATATAGTATAAAGTGACATGCTCTATACTACATGCATTAAAGTTAGAAAATGTCCTAAGTGAACAAGGTGTTGTGTGCTAGAAAACTAAAGTAAGTATAATAGCAACGTTTGAATGATTGCTAGTGCAATTGATTCCTACTAAGGGGAGAATGTAACATGCTAAATGTTAAATATATTATATGTTATATTAGCCAAAAACAAATAACTCTGCAAAGAAGAATGTAAACTTACCTGAATTAGAGTGTATAGCCTAGTCACTGCAGCCCCAACGCACATTTCATGACAACTTCCTCAAGAGGCATACATTGGGGAAAGGGAGGGCCATACTTATATATCAGATATCCAATAGCTATATATATACACTGTGTTTTTCCAAAAATAATACACTATCTTATACTTATTTTACCTCCCCAAATGGCACTAGGGCTTATTTTTGGAAGAGGTCTTATTTTTGGAGAAGCATGGTTGGAGATTAGTTTATCCCCCCAAAAATACAGACCCCTCACTTCCCTGGAGACTCGTACTTACAAGACCCGGATGTCTGTGTGGCTCCCAGGTCCTCCCTGTGATTTCCGGTGTGTGCTGCACGCCGTCCTTCCCTGCTTCTGGCTGGCTGGCTGACTGACACTGACACTGACACTGACTGACTGACACACACACACACACACTCAGCAGATGGTGTGCACACACACACACATAAATTCATGACATCCAGCGTTACAGAATACTTCTGGCTGCAGAGAATGATGGGAGGAAGTCACATGTCTGGCCCGCAGGTCCTGTAAGCAAGCATTTTTGTGCTCCACTGCACAGCCTTCCAGGATTCTGCCAGCCAGAAGAAATCAGTGTCGCTGGATGTGGTGAGTATGTCTGTGATGTGATGTGTGTGTGATCCGATGTTTGTATGTGCAATCTGATCGGATGTGTGTTTGTGTGAACTGATTGTGTGTGTGTGAGATTGGATGTGTGCGGGGGTGCGATCACTGCAGGTCCTCTGCTCAGCGTCTTCTGAGTGTAATTGCGGAGTGCACGCTTTTTGTAATGAAGTGTCCTGAAATAGCTGTAACTTTTTTAGCTGCACGGACACTTCATTATTGAGCTGCAACTAGGGCTTACTTTCGGGGGAGGGCTTATATTTAAGCCTTGCTCCAAAAATGCTGAAAATCCCTGCTAGGGCTTATCTTTGGGGGAGGTCTTATTTTTGGAACTGTATCTACTATATATATATATATATATATATATATATATATATGTGTGTATGTATATATACTGTATATATATATATATATATATATATATATATATATATATATATATATACATACATATTATATATATATATATATATAAATATATATATATATATATATATATATATATATATATATATATATATAAATATATATATATATATAAATATGTATATAGATATATATATATTTATATATATATATATGTATATTAAAACATACATACCTATATACAGTGCCTACAAGTAGTATTCAACCCCCTGCAGATTTAGCAGGTTTTCACATTCGGAATTAACTTGGCATTGTGACATTTGGACTATAGATCAGCCTGGAAGTGTGAAATGCACTGCAGCAAAAAAGAATGTTATTTCTTTTTTTTTTTTTTTTTTTTTAAATTGAGAAAAGTTTATTCAGAGGGTCATTTATTATTCAACCCCTCAAACCACCAGAATTCTGTTTGGTTCCCCTAAAGTATTAAGAAGTATTTCAGGCACAAAGAACAATGAACTTCACATGTTTGGATTAATTATTTCTTTTTCCAGCCTTTTCTGACTAATTAAGACCCTCCCCAAACTTGTGAACAGCACTCATACATGGTCAACATGGGAAAGACAAAGGAGCATTCCAAGGCCATCACAGACAAGATCGTGGAGAGTCACAAGGCTGGCAAGGGGTACAAAACCCTTTCCAAGGAGTTGGGCCTACCTGTCTCCACTGTTGCGAGCATCATCTGGAAGTGGAAGGCTTATGGAACTACAGTTAGCCTTCCACGGCCTTGACAGCCTTTGAAAGTTTCCTCCCGTGCCGAGGCCAGGCTTGTCCGAAAAGTCAAGGCTAACCCAAGGACAACAAGGAAGGAGCTCCGGGAAAATCTCATGGCAGTGGGGACATTGGTTTCAGTCCATACCATAAATAACGTACTCCACCGCAATGGTCTCCGTTCCAGACGAGCCCGTAAGGTACCTTTACTTTCAAAGCGTCATGTCAAGGCTCGTCTACAGTTTGCTCATGATCACTTGGAGGACTCTGAGACAGACTGGTTCAAGGTTCTCTGGTCTGATGAGACCAAGATCGAGATCTTTGGTGCCAACCACACACGTGACGTTTGGAGTGTGGATGGTACTGCATACGACCCCAAGAATACCATCCCTACAGTCAAGCATGGTGGTGGCAGCATCATGCTGTGGGGCTGTTTCTCAGCCAAGGGGCCTGGCCATCTGGTCCGCATCCATGGGAAGATGGATAGCACGGCCTACCTGGAGATTTTGGCCAAGAACCTCCGCTCCTCCATCAAGGATCTTAAGATGGGTCGTCATTTCATCTTCCAACAAGACAATGACCCAAAGCACACAGCCAAGAAAACCAAGGCCTGGTTCAAGAGGGAAAAAATCAAGGTGTTGCAGTGGCCTAGTCAGTCTCCTGACCTTAACCCAATTGAAAACTTGTGGAAGAAGCTCAAGATTAAAGTCCACATGAGACACCCAAAGAACCTAGATAACTTGGAGAAGATCTGCATGGAGGAGTGGGCCAAGATAACTCCAGAGACTTGTGCCGGCCTGATCAGGTCTTATAAAAGATGATTATTAGCTGTAATTGCAAACAAGGGTTATTCCACAAAATATTAAACCTAGGGGTTGAATAATAATTGACCCACACTTTTATGTTGAAGATTTATTAAAATTTAACTGAGCAACATAACTTGTTGGTTTGTAAGATTTATGCATCTGTTAATAAATCCTGCTCTTGTTTGAAGTTTTCAGGCTCTAACTTATTTGCATCTTATCAAACCTGCTAAATCTGCAGGGGGTTGAATACTACTTGTAGGCAATGTACATACACAAAAATCCATGGATAAAAAATACAGCTTGGGCCAAGGAGTTCACAGGGGTAGAACGTGTATAAAGGTTTTAAAGTATTTTTTATTTTGGCTTTCTTCTTTCCCGTACAGGAGAATAGGTTTTATTTCAGTCTCAGTAGTCTGTTTAAGCGACCTTTGCTGTAGAGAGTGTTCAATCTTCATAGATATTCACTGTATCAGCCACAAATATCAGACCACACAGACAAAATATATAGCCAATTAGATCTAGCATAAATAAATAAAAATAAATCATAAACACATCCTAAAATTCTTTAAAAGCAGAAGATAAATAGTAACTAACCAACCCTTATCCCATAAAAGATACCCAATTGTTTATAAAAAGAAAATAAACCCAACATTTTCATTAAGTCTATTGGGCGCTATGGTATTGAGTTGATAAATCCATCTACTTTCTAACTGACCCAGTGTTCTAAACAGATTCCCTCCTATGGGATCCAGGGATATTTGATTGATTGCTTTAGTATTTAATCTACTGGAGTCCGAGTTGGGGTATGTTTTAAAATGCTTGGGTATAGTTTTAAGTTTATAACCTTCCTCTATACTTTTGGCCTTTTCCTTATCTCTCACATGTTCTCGGACTCTGACTTTCAGCTCTTGTATGGTCATGTCAATTTATATTTTATGGCATGGGCATGGGGCATAAAAACCATCCTTGAATGAACAAGTGAGTTGGTGTAGGATTTTATACTTATGTATGCTATCCATACTTTCGATTTCCCTGCTTATAGACAGGCTTCTACAGGTCTTACATTAGACACATGGGAAAAAAGCCTTTCATAGTTGATAGGAATAGGATGAGGAATTTGACTGACAGGTGTGACCACGCCAGATCCTGTTCATGTCGCACCTCTATTAACATAGCCGTTTGGGACTGGAGTAAAAACACCAAAAAGTTCAATGTCTTTGCTCAAATGCTTACTTGCGTAAATTATTGTGACTTGTTAAGGTGTTTACAAGCATCTAATGATGTAAATATCTCAACAAATGTTCCCATAGTGTTTAATATTACCATTGCAATGACAGCTTATCCTTAAAGGTCACCTAAAACAATAATTACACATTATAAACATTACTTACTAAGGTTTTTTTGTGCCATTTTCAGTAAACGTTAACTACAAAACGTAGTTAACGTTAATTCAATTGTCATGATCTCAGTTACACAACAACTAAAGGAAAATAAACCAAGTTGCCAATACAATTTATCTAAAACATTTTGTTAACATAACTGAACATTACACATTTCTTGACAAAAGAGCCAAACAAGACATAATAGCTGCAGTAATGGTAAATGTTTCTTTAGAAAATGTCACAGAAATGTGAGAGTGGTCATTCATTCATTCTATAAATTTCTGGACAAAATCTAAAACTTCTGAAAAAAATGTCTGTATTGTCCTAACAACTATTATAAATTTTTAACCATGAACTGTGATGTTGGGATACTTGGGGATACTTGAGGCTCTTTGGTGCCTACTGAGGCTCCCTTAAATGACTAGTGATAATATCATACCGATGACTCTATACATTCCATTTGGTGATTTTTACCAAGAAATGTGTTATCCTTCTAAAATATTAACACTCTCTGTGCAACATAATTATAACATTTCTAAACTGTACAAATGTTGAATTAGACAGCTTTGCTTTTCACGAGATTGTGTAATATAAACGGTTCAGCTGTTTGTTCCTCACTTATTTGATAGTATAATATCTGAATACATTTCACATTGCATACAAGCAACCATTGTAAAAATCTTATACTGGAAGTAATTATACTATTTGTAGTCATTATGTATGCTACTTTAATTAAAATTTGATTTCACCCACTTGTCTCATTGGTGATGCATAGCATGAACACTTGACAGCTCATTCAGCTACTGCAGCCACATTAAAAATGTAACACCTAATTTTACAATTACACCTGCCACATACAGAGATGGAAAAGCATTGCATAGAAATATTCTGCATATAAAAATAATGCTATTTTACTGTTGTTAATTATCAATATTTTTTTAAACATATCTATTGAACACACAAGGTAGGATAGAACATGTAAGCTAGCAATATTACAATACTTATACATAGAAGATGATACCGAAAATATTAAAAGTAGCCAAGATATTTCTAATATTATGAAATAAATGTTAAGCATCATTTTCAGTAAGGATGTGAGCATGGTCATTAGCTCAGCACCAGTTTTTCAATCTACATTATCTCCCTACAGTCAATATAGACTCTGTATCTGATTGTTTTTGCAGCTTCTGTTTTTCATTAAGTGCAGCTTTTAGCTCCACAATTAATGGTAAAGATAATGAGACAAGTTGGCCCTGTGTTTGTTCTACAGATCTATGCCAGAAAGTAATTTCCAGCAGCTTACCCCTATTAAATGGTCATTATTGCACAAAGATGAGTAATTCATTTATTAAGTTGATATAATGTATTCTCGCAATAATTTTTCTTTGTCATTACAATGACAATCGATGCTGTTCACAGTAGTTGGCTGAAATGTTATGACAAGAATTATTACCATATAACAAGAAGGGAAAAACATTGCAAATGATCTATCCATCTATCTATCTATCTATCTATCTATCCCTCTATCTATCCATCTATCTATCTATCCCTCTATCTATCTATCCCTCTATCTATCCATCTATCTATCTATCTATCCATCTATCTATCTAGCCCTCTATCTATCCATCTATCTATCTATCCCTCTATCTATCTATCCCTCTATCTATCCATCTATCTATCTATCTATCTATCTATCCATCTATCTATCTAGCCCTCTATCTATCCATCTATCTATCTATCTATCCCTCTATCTATCCATCTATCTATCTACCTATCTATCTATTATCTATCATCTATCTATCTATCCCTCTATCTATCCATCTATCTACCTATCTATATATCTATCTATCTATCCCTCTATCCCGCTATCTATCTATCTATCTATCTAGCTATCTATCCATCTATCCCTCTATCTTGCTATCTATCTATCTAGCTATCTATCCATCTATCCATCTATCCCTCTATATATCTATCTATCCCTCTATCTATCCATCTATCTATCTATCCCTCTATCCCGCTATCTATCTATCTATCTACCTATCTATCTATCTATCTAGCTATCTATCCATCTATCCCTCTATCTTGCTATCTATCTATCTAGCTATCTATCCATCTATCCCTCTATATATCTATCTATCCCTCTATCTATCCATCTATCTATCTATCCCTCTATCCCTCTATCTATCTATCTATCCATCTATCTATCCCTCTATCTATCCATATATCTATCTACCTATCTATCTATCTATCCCTCTATTCTGCTATCTATCTATCTATCTAGCTATCTATCCATCTATCGCTCTATCTTGCTATCTATCTATCTATCTATCCATCTATCCCTCTATCCCTCTATCCCTCTATATATCTATCTATCTATCTATCTATCCCTCTATCTATCCCTCTATCTATCCATCTATCTATCCCTCTATCCCGCTATCTATCTATCTATCTATCTATCTATCTATCTATCGATCTAGCTATCTATCTAGCTATCTATCCATCTATCCCTCTATCTATCTATCTATCTATCTAGCTATCTTTCCATCTATCCCTCTATCCCTCTATCTATCTATCTATATATCTATCTATCCCTCTATCTATCTATCTATCTATTTATCCATCCATCCATCCCTCTATCTATCTATCTATCTATCTATCTGTGCTGAGTGAACCTGCCAAATAATAGCAAGAAAATTTGATTAGCCTTAAACCAAATTCCATAATTTTTTCTTTCTTTCTCTCTTTACATATAGAGAATAACTTCTGTATTTGTGAAAAACTACACCACAAATTGAGACACAGTTGGGAGATTTACTAACTAAAGTAAGCAAGTATTCTGTCTAAAATTGAGCCAAAATTATGGTATAAAATAGAGAGGATCAATTTTAATAAAAGTTCCTAAATTTATCAGTGCAACCAAAAATTGAGCATTCCAATTTGATTTGCGATGGCCATCAAAGGCCATTTCACACATTGGTAAAAAGTCATTAAGTCTGCTATTGACCTCAAACATTGTCCCATAGCCACGATGGCTTCCATATAATGCCCTATAGCAATCAAATCTTATGTTCTAGACCAAACAATCAGGTGTTGAATCATAGACAGTATGAAAGATAGAGGCCAAATAAGGACCAACATTTTATGTTTTACTGGGTAGGGATAGGAGCTCAGCCCCGACAACATAGGGAGAGAAAAAGGCTGCAAGTAAGGCCAGAGTCCCACTTGCAAATTATTTGCATGAGTCTCGCATTGCACCACCCGGCATGGCGGCACACTCTCCGGACAGGAGCGAGTTATCTGCATAGAAATACATGCAGCCGACCTGCTCCTATCAGTGATGTGATGCGAGACTCACTCGAATCACTTGCAAGTGTGACTCTGGCCTAATTGTAGTGTACTAACTCAGTGCTGAGTTTTAAGATAGAAAACTGGAGTGATTTTCTTAGTTTATAAATACTAATACAAAGATTCAAGTAATATATTTTGGGAACTGTAGTAGGTATATGGTCACTGATTGTGAATAAATTGATCTGTGATATACTTTTGTAAGTGCATTTTCATTTTTTTTAGTATAACCAAGAATGCTTTAATCCCTTCATAGCTAATTGTGCAACTACATTCTGAATTCAAAGCTTGCTCGTCATTCAACATGTGATTGTAGTAATTTAATGGGGGGGTTTAAGAGAAAACTCCATAATCATAAAACGTAAGCAGAAATTGTTAAATAAGTGTTCACAATGGTTAAAGTAATATTTTAGCCTCTTCACTGCTTTACTAGTCTAATATTAGATCTGTACACACACTATGAGAATACAATGACAAGTTAAAGGTGTTTGCGCTTGGGATGTGATTCTACATAGATTTTTGGTCCAATACAATTTTGAAGAGACAAGTGGCCATGTTTTTATTTTTTGTTTTTATTTTTTTAACAGTAACATTGAATTGTACATTTCTGGTTTACCACACTTGATTAAATTGTCAAATCTGCCTGTGCCTAGCATTTGTGGTTGTCGTCATATTTTTACAGGATAAGCAAAGTTGGTAAAAAATATTACACATTAGTCTTGTATCTTTTGTTAAACCCAAAAACATTATTGGCTGTGGATGTGATAGGGCAATAGAATAAACCTGATATGAATTTCCTAGCCACTAATAACAACATTACTTGCATTGCTGGCAGCCTACATAATATCTAGTATGTGCCAAAATAGTAGTCTTAGTAATACCAAACACAGGTAACATTTTTTTCTCTTTTACCCTGGCAAACATATTAGTGGGAAGGAAATGGATGGCATAATAGATCACGGCAGGATGCTGTAGCTTCTGACAGTGGCACTAACTGGAGTAAGGGTTCTGCTCAACCTACTCCATTCACCTCTTTAACACTTGAAGTTGCAAAGCAGAGGAGGATGTTGTTGGCATTGCTGATACATCATGCAGGCAATGTGTGTCAAAAGATCCATGGGGCTAATTTAGCTTTTACACATGCTGTTAGCAGATATGGCACTGCAGTGCTTGAAAGGTCTAGCCACAAACATGGAAAGTTGTGTTTACAGCTTCTCTTTTCTGAAGTTCTTTGTCTTCTTGCCAACAAATGATTCTCTGTCAATCAGCAGGCTTCTGCAAGAGGATTGTATAAACTAGAAAATGTGGCTCTCCATCAGTACACCTGATCTTTTGTCAAAATCAAGCTGGAGAGCAAACAGAGCAAAAGTCAATAGTTCTCTCCCTTTCTCACTGTTCATTTTCTATTTTGCAAGTTGCAAAGTTAAGAACTATCTGGTGTCACCAATATCAACATCTTGTCATGCACAGGCTAGAGAAAAGACCTGGGTGAGGCCAAACACAAAAGTTATATGAGGAAAACACCACGACAAGACAAGGGGTACACCGGGGACACTTTAGAAATGGTGGGCCCTAGCACTAGTGAGAGGGAAGATGGACACCTCCAACATTTACCTGCCACTGTACCCTGCACTCCTTGCCAGTCCCTATACAGGTTCCTCACCTGTTGCTGAGCCAGAACCTGATGCCCTGAGATGACCCTACAATAGTCCCTGACTAAGGAGTGGGCAGGTGACAGATGTTAGGCTTATGTCTGCACTGAAACAACACACGGGAAAAGGAAGACAGACAGGGGGAAAACAACAACAAAATGCTGCACTAAGAACCAAGACTGCAGCCACCACATCAACTATGGCAGAGGGTACCAACAGCTCCTTCTTCCTCCAAGACCTGAAATTAAAAGAATCAAGAATAACCGGCACCCTGTGCTGGTTATATAAAGGGACTGGGAGTGGTCCCAAACCAAAAACACAAAAACACGTGGGATGGTAAATGGCCTGCTTGCTGTCAAGGAATACAGCCATTAACCCTACACCTGCCAAAACAAAGGAAAACACATTTTAATAGCAGAGTATCACAGATGAAAGTGAGACTCAGACCCAAAACCTGTCACTAAGCTCCTATAGCAGAGAGAGAACCGTGACACATCAGCAATGTCAGCGTATTTTACTGTGTCAAACTGCGATTAAGCCTCTTCCTCATTTTTGGTCACAATAAAAAATATCTATCTGATTGATCCTGATTGTGTGAACAAGCAAAAGTATCATCTGCTTGTTTGCAAATTAAGTTTGCATCTTCTCAAGCTATCAGCAGTACATTTTCTGCTTTACCATGTTGTTGATTATAGTATGTTTTCAGAAATGATGGTTGCTTAAGCCTTACTGGAAGATACCAAGTTACCATTATTTTCACAGCATAGGATGCCCACTCTCTTTTCTCACATTAAAAGGAACACTGGCTACTCACTGGACCTGTCTTTGAGCTCCATAGGGCACTAATTGATTTCATGTATCTATTATTATTATTATTATTATTATTATTATTATTGGAACACTAGCATGTTCTAAGCACATAAACCCAAAATAAGAATAATATGAACATACAGTTAGGTCCAGAAATATTTGGACAGTGACACAATTTTCGCGAGTTGGGCTCTGCATGCCACCACATTGGATTTGAAATGAAACCTCTACAACAGAATTCAAGTGCAGATTGTAACATTTAATTTGAAGGTTTGAACAAAAATATTTGATAGAAATTGTAGGAATTGTACACATTTCTTTACAAACACTCCACATTTTAGGAGGTCAAAAGTAATTGGACAAATAAACCAAACCCAAACAAAATATTTTTATTTTCAATATTTTGTTGCGAATCCTTTGGAGGCAATCACTGCCTTAAGTCTGGAACCCATTGACATCACCAAACGCTGGGTTTCCTCCTTCTTAATGCTTTGCCAGGCCTTTACAGCCGCAGCCTTCAGGTCTTCCTTGTTTGTGGGTCTTTCCGTCTTAAGTCTGGATTTGAGCAAGTGAAATGCATGCTCAATTGGGTTAAGATCTGGTGATTGACTTGGCCATTGCAGAATGTTCCACTTTTTTGCACTCATGAACTCCTGGGTAGCTTTGGCTGTATGCTTGGTGTCATTGTCCATCTGTACAATGAAGCGCCGTCCGATCAACTTTGCGGCATTTGGCTGAATCTGGGCTGAAAGTATATCCCGGTACACTTCAGAATATATCCGGCTACTCTTGTCTGCTGTTATGTCATCAATAAACACAAGTGACCCAGTGCCATTGAAAGCCATGCATGCCCATGCCATCACGTTGCCTCCACCATGTTTTACAGAGGATGTGGTGTGCCTTGGATCATGTTCCGTTCCCTTTTTTCTCCAAACTTTTTTCTTCCCATCATTCTGGTACAGGTTGATCTTTGTCTCATCTGTCCATAGAATACTTTTCCAGAACTGAGCTGGCTTCATGAGGTGTTTTTCAGCAAATTTAACTCTACCCTGTCTATTTTTGGAATTGATGAATGGTTTGCATCTAGATGTGAACCCTTTGTATTTACTTTCATGGAGTCTTCTCTTTACTGTTGACTTAGAGACAGATACACCTACTTCACTGAGAGTGTTCTGGACTTCAGTTGATGTTGTGAAGAGGTTCTTCTTCACCAAAGAAAGTATGCGGCGATCATCCACCACTGTTGTCATCCGTGGACGCCCAGGCCTTTTTGAGTTCCCAAGCTCACCAGTCAATTCCTTTTTTCTCAGAATGTACCCGACTGTTGGTTTTGCTACTCCAAGCATGTCTGCTATCTCTCTGATGGATTTTTTCTTTTTTTTCAGCCTCAGGATGTTCTGCTTCACCTCAATTGAGAGTTCCTTAGACCGCATGTTGTCTGGTCACAGCAACAGCTTCCAAATGCAAAACCACACACCTGTAATCAACCCCAGACCTTTTACCTACTTCATTGATTACAGGTTAATGAGGGAGAAGCCTTCAGAGTTAATTGCAGCCCTTAGAGTCCCTTGTCCAATTACTTTTGGTCCCTTTAAAAAGAGGAGGCTATGCATTACAGAGCTATGATTCCTAAACCCTTTCTCCGATTTGGATGTGAAAACTCTCATATTGCAGCTGGGAGTGTGCACTTTCAGCCCATATTATATATATATAATTGTATTTCTGAACATGTTTTTGTAAATAGCTAAAATAACAAAACTTGTGTCACTGTCCAAATATTTCTGGACCTAACTGTATACCCTGCTGTAACTAAATAAAAGCATAATGCATATAAATAGATATAGGGTACTTAGTAAACACTATTTTTGATCGAAAAAACGTAAAGCCATCCCACCGTGACAAGGTGTACCCAAATCGGGACGATACCTACATTCTCTAATATTAAAACCTCACCATGTGTCAACAGACATCAATCTGAATAAGGGCTTATAACATGCATATGTGCCAACTCACGCCCTGGCTCATTTTTTTTGTTTTCTCCAGTGTCTTGTACTCAATATAAATGAGGTGTGGCCCCCTTTTCATATGAGCTGAGTAATTAATCCATTGCATCCCATGCTGTGTGCCTGTAGTCGGGACCTAGCCATTCTCTGCCCTTATTCAGAAATAGAAAAATAGGATAATACATCATGATGAAGGCTCAAGAAGCCGAAATGCATTATCTTATTTTTCTACTTGGGACTGCATCTAACGTATTGCCAGGATTACTACAGATAACTTCATTTTTTAATGATATCTAATATATAAAGCTGAGTGTATGTGTGTATGTGTGCGTGTATGTCCGCTAAAGGAATCCGCACCGTCACATTTATAATCACAAAATTTTGCACAGACGCCTAATGTGACCCAGGGAACATTATAGACTATCTTTTGATGGGAAAATTTAACCCTACGCTTTACAGTTAATCTCCAAAATCTTGCTTCCATTAAACTGAATGGAGGTGGGAGCTACAGGCTATTAATAGCAACTGTCATTGGTTGCTATAGGAACAAAATAAACTGTTAGTATAAGAAGCATATGTGTGAAGTAATATGATGTTGGTGGGGAGACGGATAGAGAGAGAGACAAAAAGAGACAGACAGACAGAGGCAGACAGAGAGAGACGGGCAAAGAGACAGCCCTGGAAAGAGACAGCCCGGCAAAGAGACAGCCTGGCAAAGAGACAGCCCGGCAAAGAGATAGCCCGGCAAAGAGACAGCTGGGCAAAGAGACAGATGGGCAAAAATACAGATGGGCAAAGAGACAGCCCTGGAAAGATACAGTCCTGGTAAGAGACAGCCAGGCAAAGAGACAGCCCGGCAAAGAGACAGCTGGGCAAAGAGACAGATGGGCAAAAATATAGATGGGCAAAGAGACAGACCTAGAAAGAGACAGCCCTGTAAAGAGATAGACGTGGAAAGAGACAGATGGGTAAATTGACAGACCTGGAAAGAGACCGACCTGGAAAGAGACATACTGGGAAAGAGAAAGACCAGGAAAGAGACAGACTGGGAAAGAGACAGCCCTGGAAAAAGACAGCCCTGAAAAGAGACAGACGGGCAAAAGACAGACGGGCAAAGAGAAAGACTGGGAAAGAGACAGCCCTGGAAAGAGACAGCCCTGGAAAGAGATAGCCCTGAAATGAGACAGACGGGCAAAGAGACAGACGGGGAAAGAGACAGATGGGGAAAGAGAGATGGGGAAAGAGACAGACGGGTAAAGAGAGAGACAGAAAGACACACATATAGAGACAGACACAGAGATAGAGAGAGACAGAAAGACACAGAAATGGAGACAGATAGACTGATAGAAATACAGACAGAGAGATAGAAACAGACATACAGAGACATAGACACAGACAGATAAAAAAAGACACAGAAGAGAGACAGGCAGAAACACAGAAAGAGACTGAGAGAGAGACAGAGAGACAGTTACTATCCCGGGCAACGTACGGGTACTACAGCTAGTTCAAAATAAAAGGCAAATTTTATCCTACACCTTTATGTGATGCTTCGCTGGAATTTTCCTCCTGTTGTACTATCCCTCCTCTGATTGCCACCAACTATCAATGTGCAATCTCTATGGAGAGCCTGGTGTATACCGGACAGCGTTCTCAGCTCTGTTTCATGATTAAATTAAGAAATTATGATTGTGCTGCACCAAAAAGTCTAACTGATACATCGTTGGATCCAGGATCTCTTTGCTTACATCATGCTACTCTCAGAAGAGGTAGCAAAAACCTGCTGACAAATTTTCTTTAAGAGAGACTGTAACCTGTTAGTTCCTTCAGTTAAGAAGTGTTATGTCTGCAAGTTAACGTGTTTTTAGTTGCTTCCTATTGCATTAACATCACGGGCGTTCAAGCACCTTCACCCAGAAATCACTTCTACAGGATCGTCCCCATGGTATCCTTACCCATCTTCATTAGTGCAACTTCCCACTATTGACAATTGTTATAGACCCAAGGTAAGTGTTTAGAGGTCCAGCAGCCCACTTCAGCTACTTTGACATTACGATCGGTTGCCAGTGGAACTACATGTCGAAGCTGGCACATCTCCGTGACCGACCACAAAGTCACCTGGTGTGTGCGATAAATGCCTGTAGTAAATATTAATGCAGTTTCTGTCACTACATTCTATTGTGAACTTCACTTAGTTTCAGTGTGGCCTGTAATAATGTCATCACGGACTATAAAAAGTGAGTGGCCTGTACTGTTTTTTTTACTGCTCTGAATGACAACTCTGTACCTTTGTTTCTGACAACTGTTTACTGAAATATATTGATTATTTGCAAATGCAGTTGCTTTTCATTCTTTTGCTTACATTTCTTTCTTGCTATTAAGACGTCGTATTTTTTTCCATTAACATTGCAATAAAAGGGATTATTTCTGGCATAACATGTTGTAATTTTTAATGGCATCATTGATTTTAATAAATAATATACTGAGTAAAAGGAACAAATTTTCAAGCAGGGTGGAATTAAGCAAATATAAAAAAAATTTGTTTTTTTTATGTTTTTCACTGAATGGTAAAAATGACCTGGTAATTTTTTTTTGTACTGCTTAGTATGCTTATGTTAATGCCAAATTTATATAGTTTATTTTGTCATTTATTTTGTTATTTTATTACTTTAAAATATGCTTGCTTAAAACCAAACGCAGCTTCAGTCGCCATTTTATGACAGCCACAAATTTGAGAGTTTTTCAAGATTTTGCTTCTTATGTCTAACAAGCCGTAGCTTTTTTTTTCTTTAGTTGATCACTTTATGTAATAAAAATGTTGATATTTTATATATTTTAAAGATGTGACCACATAAAATATATTATTTTGCATTTTGTAGTTTGCAATACGTATATGTAAAAAGTGATGATTTAAGATTTAAGATAAAAAATGATGAGTTAAGATGTTTTTTTTAAGGTTTAATATTTATTAAGAAATAAATAGAAAACCTTAAAAAATTATACAATATTAAATCACCACTTTTTACAAAAATGTACAGTGACATATAAAATGCAAAATAACATATTTTATGTGGTAAAATTGTTTAAATATATAAAATATCAACAAAGTAGTTCTTTTTATTAGTTCATTATGGCCCTGGAAGTTTCCATTGCTAGGTCATTTATGCAATATTGTATAATATTACAGTATTAGGTTATGTGGGCATGTTGAGTATTTGGCTGCACACATTTATGCACCATTCTTACATCTTTTGGCAGGAAAAATGCAGCACAAAAATGTGTGGTTTTGATGCATTTTTTGCTTGCAATTTTTGCGTGTATTTTTTATTGCTTTAAATGGTGACAAATGCAGGCAAAAATGTAGACAGAATTGCCATGCAGCAGATTATTTTCTACAATAATAAAAAACTAACTGTGCTCTATACTTCAGGTTTCTCATTGACTTTGCATCAACAATACATAAAAAACTTGCAAAAAATGCACTGTGTACACAAAGCCTTATAGACTATTGCAGAATACTGATTTAAGAAGCTCATCAAAGACTAGATTTCATAGGTTTACAAAGATGGCAAACATAGGTTCTAACTGTATATCACATTGCCATCATGGGCTCTATAAGGAACACGTCTGGCCGCTATGCTTGTTCCATACTTGTACTGTGCACATCTATAGTAAAGGTATGAATGGTGTTATCAACAGGTTAAGAGACTGTCCTTGTTTTTGTCCATAATCACTTAATTTCTTATTTTTGCTCTAATCTGTAACTGACAAGTTCTGTGCCTCTATTTAAATTAGCAATCACTTAGTTTTAAGTAAGGTTTGAGGAAGAAAACAAACAAAATTTGTGTCATCATTTCATGATTAGTGATGGGCGATCCCCTGGATGGTTGGGATTGGGGAGACTTGTCCGATCATTTTGTAAAGATCGAGATAACACGATCTTGCGTCCGATCACAGACCTCGAGCTTTACAGTTATGTGATGGGTGGGGGGCTGTAAAATAAAGAATACAGTTAATAATAAATATTGTCATTATACTTACAGGTCCCGCAACATGTCCTGCACTTTGTCTCCCGCCGCTTCTGCTTCCGAGTCCAATTATCGTTGTGCCCTCCCGGTAACCATTGCTGACTATAGGACCTTTTGTGACGTCATAGCCATGTGACCAGTCACGTGGGAATGTTGTATTATCTCACTGGCTACAGACTGGGTCACATGATTATGACGTAATGCAAGGTCCTTTAGTGTCTGCAAAGGACTTTGTTTTTACTTTTTAGTCCAAAACGTGTCAAGTTTTCATGCTTTGGCGTACAATATGTAGCTTTTTGGAAAATTATTGTTTTTAAGATGACCTAATAGAGCTTTGGATTTTATTTTTATGTGAATTAGTGCTGGGTCCTCCCTTTCCTTTTTTGCTTCAAATAAAAATAAAAAAAAACTATGATCTTCAAAATCCAGTGATGCAAAAAACTTTATTTTGAAAATATATGGTTTTTAGCTTGATAGTAGTAAAGCCTAAATTAACCTGTATAAATCTGGTATCATTGTAATTGTACTGACCTGACGAATAAAGTCACCTAATCACTTATACTGCAAGATGAACAGTGTAAAAAATAAATAAATAAAGCCAATTCTGATGTTGATTTCTTTATTCAGCCTCACAACCATTGCAGTAAGGCTTGGCACACATTTATCCTGCGTTGTACGCTAAGTGCTTAAATTGGGAATTATGTGTAAATCTCAGAAAACACATGATTCAGACAAAATTCCCAACAGAAAATTCACCTTAATGAGGCAGAGGAAATCAATTTGAAGTAATGTTTGGCCTGTGGTTTGGTGGTATCCATCTTTTTACTTGTCTTTTTAACCATGGACCAAAGTGCGGTCAACAACACTTTTGTTCAACTTTGAAAAGATGGACACCGTGGAAAAGAGGCTGAAGATTCTGGAGTAATTCTGCTGCCTCATTTTAGTGAATGGATCCATGGGGGTTTCACCTGAATCATATATTTTGGAGATGTAGATGGAAATTGTAATCTACATTCTCAGCATAAAGCATAGGATAAATGTGAACTGAAATAAAATCTTCTGTACTTCAAATCTTCTGTATCACAATTTGCCACCAAATTACTTTTAATTCAACCCACAAAAACTCAAGTTTCCACTCAGGTCTGTCATCTGGTAATGGAAATATAGAAGAATACCATAATACCAGTAGAATAGAAGCTCTGAAAATAGGGTTATGGTTTCCACCCCTCAAAAAAGAAATACAGCAAATGCTGCACTCCCAAATCAAAATGCCCCCTCCCTAATGAGCCCCACAATGTGCTGTGAGGCTGCGCTCACTGAACCTTTGGGGGAGACTTACTTGGCTGCTATAACTGAGGTACAAAGGAACACTTTTCCATTTAAAAGTCCAGGTGGCTTATTTAAAGCCACATAAACCACACTTGCAACTTAGACACAAAAGCCTCTTCCAGCTTAAAGGTATATACACAATATTACAGTCCGTTTAACTGAGGTATCACACACATAGATTTGGATACAGTCCTTCACATTAGTGAATTAGTAACTGACCCAGCCAGTATACAAACACGGCTTTCAAGTCTGTTACCTTCTGCAAAGGTTTCCATTGACTTTTCAGGAGCTTGAGCAGGGCTCCCATGGATTCCTAGGAAGACTGCCTCTCTGACATCACCAACCGGAAACTGTGACTTATTCTCAGCCACAGACACTGGTCAGTCCAGATCCCCAGGAGGACTCCAGCTCTCTAAGTGCAAAGTGACCACATGTTTCATACAAAATACCTCCTAGTCAGTGATATCAGGGGAAACTGCAACCAGCTCTAACCCACATGGACTCCTTCCAGGGGTGCCTCGAGGAAGTGAAATCCTTCCAGGCACCTAAAGACCAAGTGACCAAACAAACAGTCTCTTAAATCAGACCGGACCACCCATGGGTGGAGGTATGTGATTATCCAGACCTTTTCAGCATATTGGCTATTCTTAAAGGGATTCTGAGCCATAAATACAAGACTTGTAGAACTACAGGTCTCATGGTAACATTTTCAGGTTCCTTTCGCAGGAGACCTTCGCTACGGCAACACATAGCGACAATTTACAACATTGATGGTTGCTATCTAACAGTCTCTAAACCACAGTTAACATCAATATGTTTGCCATTGTTGTAATCAGGAAGTCTGCTTAGTTTATGGGGTGCAGGTTTCCAGAAGCACAAGCTGGGCACAATGTTTGGGCAAGACAGTGTACTGGGCATGGCAAGAGCTTATTTGCAATTTCTAATTATGGAACATTCATTGTGTTTGACTCCATGGGTGTTTTCCACATACACAATTGATGCTACACCTGTGGATAAACTCCTAGAGGGGTGTAATTTCCAAATTTGGTCACTTAAGGGGATTTCTGGTGTTCTATTGCTTATGGGCTCTGCAAATGAAGTCCACAAACTATTCTAGGAAAATCTGTGCTTCAAAAATCAAAATGCATTCTCCTGAGCCCTACGATGTGGTCAAACAGTACTGTTTGACATGTAGGGTATTGCCATGTTCAGGAGAAATTGTGCCTTTTTTTACATATTCTCTGTATAAAAATTGGAAATCAGTTAAAACAACATTTTAGGGGTAAAACTGCACCCCTAGATGAATTAATTGAGGGGTGCTGTTTGTAAATTTGGGTCACCTGTGTGGGATTTCTGAAGTATTTGCAACTCAGGGACTCTGCCAATGTGACAAACCATCCTGACTAAATCTGAACTAAAATATGGAGTTACTTCCACTTTTTGCTTTCTACTGTGCATGAAAAGTAGTTTTTCATCACATATGTGGTATTGGTATACTCAGGAAAAATTGCACAACAAACTGTGTGGTCCGTTATCTCCTGTTACCCTAGTGAAAATTTAAAACTTGGGGTTAAAGCATCATTTTTGTGGTTAAAAATGTTCACCACTCATTGTTATAAAATGTTTTGAAGCACCTAGGGGTTCAAGGTGATAAAAAAAATCTCTCTCTCTCTCTCTATATATATATATATATATATATATATATATATTACTTGAGGGGTCTATCACATGTTGCTCCTTCCCTTCCGAGCCCTGCCATGGATCTAAGCAGTAGATTTTCACCTCATATGGGGTATTAATGTACTCAGGAGTAGAGTTGAGTGCGGTTCGTGGTTCGTGGTTCTCCAGTTCTAGGCTCGAGTGATTTTGGGGCCTGTTCTAGATCGAACTAGAACTCGAGCTTTTTGCAAAAGCTCGATAGTTCTAGAAACGTTCGAGAACGGTTCTAGCAGCAAAAAACCAGCTAAATCCTAGCTTGGTTTCTGCTGTAATAGTGTAAGTCACTCTGTGAATCACACTATTATGACTTTTCAGTGTATAGTGTGCGTGAACAGCGCCTTCAGATCACTGCTGTTTCTATAATGGCGATCGCCATTTTTTTTTTTTTTCTTGTCTTCCTTCCCTAAGCGCGCGCGTCTTGTGGGGCGGGCCAACATGTCAGCCAATCCCAGACACACACACAGCTAAGTGGACTTTGAGCCAGAGAAGCAACGGCATGTGTGATAGGATGTCCATGTCACATGTCCCTGCATTATAAAACCGGACATTTTCTTCCAGGACGCCATTATCTGCCTTCTGCGTCTTTGGTGTCAGACATCACTGTCGCAGCTCCGTCCTCCTGAGTCCTATCGCCGATACAGCTGTATGCGCTGCATACACAGCGTTAGACAGCATAGGGAGAGCACTTTATAGCAGTCCTTTTAAGGGCTCAAACCGGCAGGGTCAGAGAGCCATAGGTGACAGGTCCTGCAAACAGCAAAAGCGTCTGTGTAGCCAAGGTCAGGGATTTCCTCCCTGCATTTCACCATTAGGAGGGAATAGAAAGGCAGGCTTCCATTCCTCTACCCAGAGCACCACAATCCTGCCACTGTACCCTCTTGTCCTCTGCACACTCCAACTCATTATAACTAAGCCATTATACTAGCAAACACTCAGTGTACCTAGTGGCATCCTAAACGTGGCTATTGGACTTTGCTATAGTCCCACTAGTGCAAAGACATTTGCAGAGCACGTCTGCCTGCATTGCACACTCAAACTTTTTTAAACTAAGCAATTTTACTAGCAAACACTCAGTGTACCTAGTGGCATCCTAAACGTGGCTATTGGACTTTGCTATAGTCCCCCTAGTGCAAAGACATTTGCAGAGCACGTCTGCCTGCATTGCACACTCAAACTTTTTTAAACTAAGCCATTATACTAGCAAACACTCAGTGTACCTAGTGGCATCCTAAACGTGGCTATTGGACTTTGCTATAGTCCCACTAGTGCAAAGACATTTGCAGAGCACGTCTGCCTGCATTGCAGACTCCAACTCTTTTTAACTAAGCCATTATACTAGCAAACAGTCAGTGTACCTAGTGACATCCTAAACGTGGCTATTGGACTTTGCTATAGTCCCACTAGTGCAAAGACATTTTCAGAGCACGTCTGCCTGCATTGCACACTCCAACTTTTTTAAACTAAGCCATTATACTAGCAAACACTCAGTGTACCTAGTGGCATCCTAAACGTGGCTATTGGACTTTGCTATAGTCCCACTAGTGCAAAGACATTTGCAGAGCACGTCTGCCTGCATTGCACACTCCAACTTTTTTAAACTAAGCAATTTTACTAGCAAACACTCAGTGTACCTAGTGGCATCCTAAACGTGGCTATTGGACTTTGCTATAGTCCCACTAGTGCAAAGACATTTGCAGAGCACGTCTGCCTGCATTGCACACTCCAACTTTTTTAAACTAAGCCATTATACTAGCAAACACTCAGTGTACCTAGTGGCATCCTAAACGTGGCTATTGTACTTTTGTCTATTCACACTATTGTAAACATATTTGCAGCACGTCTGCCTGCATTGCACACTCAAACTTTTTTAAACTCAGCCATTATACTAGCAAACACTCAGTGTACCTATTGGCATCCTAAACGTGGCTATTGTACTTTTGTCTATTCACACTATTGTAACGATATTTGCAGCACGTCTGCCTGCATTGCACACTCAAACTTTTTTAAACTCAGCCATTATACTAGCAAACACTCAGTGTACCTATTGGCATCCTAAACGTGGCTATTGGACTTTTGTCTATTCACACTACTGCAAATCTATGTGCAGCACCTCTGCATGACAACCTCCTGCTCTGTTTTTAATAAGCTATAATGATAGCACAAAATACTGCAATTTAGTGGCATCATAGAACTGGCTGTTGTATTCCATTAGTGCCCCACTGGTGACAAGCTATTTCTAGCACCTCTACATCACACCCTCATGCACATTTTGCTACGCTAATGTTATAGCAAACTCATGGAATTCATTGCTGCATTTCATAATTCGGAGGGATAGAAAGTCAGGCTTCCTTTAGCTTTTCCTTCTGTTCATAGACAGCATCTCCAAGACCAATTTCCCCTCCACGTCTAAGTGTGGAGAGGCAGCTAGTGCGCATGCGTGTGCCGATGTACTCCAGCTGCAGCATAATTACAGTGTTTCGCCTAGTGAGTATGCTCAGCCTGACTGTGTTATTCCTGAAGCTAAGTCTTCTTTTCGGGATACAGCGCATGCTCCCACACTAAGTGTGAAAAGCCTCTTTGCACAGGTGCTTGCATTCCGTGCCGGGTCTAAGTCCTGTTTTGTGCCTAGACACCATGCTAAAGCTGATAGTCTTTTTTCAGAGACTGTATTTCATGCTACTGAGCATGCTCAGGCACTTCCTGCATCAGAGACTAGGTCCGGTAATGAACTCTTTGGCCCTGGCCCTGATGTGGGGGTCCCATATAGACCACAGGGCATCAGGTGTCCTCCCAAATGGCTTGCAGAGGCCCACACCTATGACTTGTCACCACATTAATGATGGTCAGACGATGACTGGTGAGGTGTTTGGGTCATGGCAGCCATGAGGTCATCATTGAAGTTGCGTTTCCAAATAGGACGCTAGTTATGCCACTCATGACGTGTCACTCTACTTTTGTCTCCAGGAGGTGCATTGTGGTTCACCCTGGTTTGGGTCGGACCCAGGTTATAAAAGGGGCTGGAGCCAACAAGGAGGTGCCCAGTCTTCTATTATGCTCCGAAAGAGCACACCTCCATGTGTTGAACCCATTGCGGCTTTAGGCCAGAGGTAGGCAGGGATAGGGTGGTGGATGCAGGCCACCACCACAGTTGGTAACGCAGAACGGTTAAGACCAGCTCCTGTCCTACCAGTCCTGCTTGTGCAGCCCAGTGGCATTAACAGGCCTGCTGCTGATGCGCCTGCTGTCCACAGGTGTGCCCCTACGCACACGGTCAGCGTACTCAATGGCCCCTGTGTTGTTAACAGGGAGTTCCTGGGCTGGGTGGGCATGTGGACCCTGTGATGCTAACAGGGCTCACAGTCTCCAGATCCGAATGGCGTCTAACTCGGTTCAGGCTACTATTAGTTTCATAGCCACAAAGCTCTGTATCCTCCACCAAACCTTCAAGTTGCCAACCTCTCCTTTTCCAACTGGGAGCACGGTGGACACTGACTGCTGATGGGGATATATACCTTTCTCTTTCTTTTCTTATTAATTTTCGTTATATAGCGGTCACAGATTATATACCACTTTATCCAAATCTGCCAGTCCCACTGTAACAGATGGTGTTTCTTCAGCAAATGTTAGTTGCTTAACCACCAAATCCACGGACCAAAATTTTTTCCCCTTTCCAACACACCTGTTCCCCTTTCCAACAGCATCTGTCCTTTTTCAACTCATTTTGGGATATGACCAAAAGTGCAACTGTGCAGGGACACCGTACTCAACGCCATCTCAGCACAGCAGCCATCCCTCGGTCCCTCCGATGTGGACAAGTAAAAGACCATTTCCTCCTATCCATGACAAAGCGTTGAGATTCACTCTGTGCAGCACTGGTGTTTAGTGGAAAAGTAGATCTAAGATTGCGTACCACATTCTGCAGATACTCCTGTATACGTGCGTCCATTTCTATGGCAGGATATAGTTCGCCAAATTTTGTCTTGTACCGGGGATCTAACAGTGTGGCAACCCAGTATTCAGGATTACTTCAAATTCATACAATCCGAGGGTCATGTAGGTAGTGCAGCAAGAAGGCGCTCATGTGTCTTGTGCATCCAGGAGGACCAAGTCCTTGGTGTGTTGGTGGCAGAGAGGTGAGAATCGTGCATCCTTCCTCTGCCCTCTCCCCACAACCTCGCACAACCGAAATGTGAGCAAGCTCTCACTCATCTGCTGAGTCTTCCATGCCCATCGCCAGTTCGTCCTCCATTTCTTCATGGGCTCCTGCACTTTCATCAACACTTTTTGCTGATACTATGCGCCCTTGTTAATCCCTCTCCCTCACCATGACTGCCGCATAGGTGCCGCTGACCATCTGGACCTCGTAGATCTTGTTATCCCTTCCGCATATGACTCCTCCTGTACTTCCTCCCCTTCCTCTTGTCCCAACACCTGACTCCGAATAATAATTACAGTGTGCTCCATCATGTAGATGACCAGAATTGTCACGCTGAGAATGACATTGCCAGTGCTAAACATCTTCGTCGACATTTGTGAACTGTGTAGCATGGTGCATAGGTCCTTGATCTGACACCACTCCAGCAGCGTGATCTGCACCACCTCTTGATCAAGTTATCCCAGGCTATATGTCATACCGTATTTCAGCAGGGCTCTGCGGTGCTGCCACACACGCTGCAACATGTGCAGATTCCAATTCCTGCGTGTCGGAACATCGCATTTCCGGCGTTTAACTGCCAGACCCTAAGACTTCCGGAGTGATGAAAGTTGTTGAGCTGCTGTGTGCGCACGATGGAAGTGAGCACATAGCGAGCGTGCCCGCTGCACAAGGCCATGTAGGCCGTGATGGTGTTTTAAAAATTGCTGGAGAATTCGGTTCAACACGTGAGCCATAAAAGGCACGTGTGTCACATTGCCCTGAGGATGGCCCGCAGCCAGGTTTGCATCATTGCCGCACACGGCTGTTAAGTCACCAACGGAGTCCGCTCCGTCAATTTGTACTCCGGTCACCAGGTGACAACGTGTTCCTTTCATGAATAGTGCTGATGATGGGAGATTAGTCGATGCCAGCGGCGCAGGTAGACGCAGGTTATCCTCACCCACTGGGCTGCATTACCTTGACA
Source organism: Anomaloglossus baeobatrachus (assembly GCF_048569485.1). NCBI lineage: Eukaryota > Metazoa > Chordata > Amphibia > Anura > Aromobatidae > Anomaloglossus > Anomaloglossus baeobatrachus. Next base: position 272,434,617 of record NC_134358.1, read on the forward strand.
GATGCAGAATCTCTGGCTGAATGTAGCTGGTGGGTATCTCACAGATGAAATACCATCATTCAGCTACAACCAATGGGAAGACACCACACCCTTTTTTATGCCCATCCTGTCTGCAGACCACTGCCAGACATAGCTATGAACCTCTGGTTAATTTTACCCCCAGTTCAGTTTTATGATTTTGTGTGCTTGTTACCTGACTACTTTTCCTGCTTGCTGTTTATGTACCTTGTTGGCCGATCCGCATTTCACCTCTGCTTGTTTTCTGATTAAGTCCTGGCCGTCCCATTCTGTTCCTGTTCCTCAATTAATGTTTTGACCCTGCCTGACTACTATTCTCTGTAATAGCGGTGTGACTCACATTTCCCATACATTTCAAAGTAAAACTTTGACCGCCTGATGGCATTGAGCTCTGCTGCCAGCATAGTAAGGAGGTGTGTGGTAGTCCTTGTGCGCAGTTGCAAGAAAGGGTGGCCTGACCACACAGGGTTTGCACCAAGGTGGAGGACCCACACGAGGTTGAAGAGGCAGAAGCAGTGTATTAACTTCTACATACAGAAGAAGGATTGAAACAACTCGTGTGGACGGCAAGACTTGTACAGCAGACCCTTCTCCATCTCTCACCATAGTTTGCCAGTGCCCAGTCAGTGACATGTAATGTCCCTGTCTATGCTTACTGGTCCAAGTATCTGTGTTGAAATGCACCCTGTCGCACACAGATTTTCTCAAGGAAGTGGTGATGTTGTGTGCGACATGCTGGTGTAGCGCGGGCATGCTTTTCTTGGAGAAGCAGTGGTGATTGGGCATCTGGTACTGGGGCACAGCGACAGACATAAGGTCTGTAAAATCCTGTGTGTCCACTAGTCGTAAAGGCAGCATTTCGGTAGCCAACAGCTTACAGAGGGATAGAGTCAACCACTTAGCTTTGTCATGGGTCGCAGTAAGTGGCCTTTTATTTGACCACATCTGAGGGACAGAGATCTGGCTGCTGTCTGTAGACGGTGTTGAGTAGGGTGTCCCTGGAAAAATGCAGGTTTGTGAGGAAAGTGCAGGCGGAGACATGATGTTGCCTTCATCTTGCCTTCAGATCTGTTCATCTTGTATCATTTTTAAAAAACACAGCAAGCAAGGGTTACTCCAAGCGGAGTCTACCTTTTTTTCCAAAAATTGGGCACAAAGACACCCCATCAGTGGCAGCACTTGTGCCCTAGTTGCAAACAGGATGTTTTGATTTGCATCAAGCACATTCAAAAATACGCCATAATTAACCGTCCCCAGCATGACACCGGGGTAGGTAGATAAAGTCTTTGCTGAACCATGACTTGGTCATCTTGGCTCCTTTTAAAAACAATGTAAGCAAGGGTTACTCCAAGCGGAGTCTCCCTTTTTTCCAAAAATTGTGCCCCACACACACCCACCCATTCAGTGGCAGCAGTTGTGCCATAGTTGTACACTTCACAGCTAGATTTGCGACAAGCACATTCCAAATCCACAAGCATTTACTCTCCCCAGGATGACACAGGGGTTGTAAATTCCTTCTGGATCCATGACTTGTTAATTTTGATGAACGTCAGTCTGTCCACATTGTCACTGGACAGACGCGTGCGCTTATCTGTCAGCACACACCCAGCAGCACTGAAGACACGTTCAGAGACAATGCTGGCAGCTGTACACGACAAAATCTCCAAGGCGTAACTGGATAGCTCTGGCCATTTTTCTAGATTTGAAGCCCAAAATGAGCAAGGCTCTATTTGCAAAGTCATGGCATCGATGTTCATTTGTAGATACTCCTGTATCATCCTCTCCAGCCGTTGACTATGTGTCAGACTTGTTGTCTCTGGTGGCCTTGCAAAGGAGGGTCTAAAAAAATTATGAAAAGATTCCATTAAATTGCTGTTACCAGCACCAGATACGGTCCTACTGGTACGTGTAGACTGTTGAAGATGACGAGACCGTCCCATGTTTGTAAAGTTACAACTGGGAGATTCCCTCCCTGCACCTGCACGGTTGTTTGGTGGAAAAGTGGATCTAAGATCGAGTAACAGCTTCTGCTGATACTCCTGCATAAGTGCGTCCCTTTCTATTGCTGGAATTATGTCACAAAATTTGGACTTGTACCGGGGATCTAATAGTGTGGCAAGCCAGTAGTCATCATCACTTCTAATTTTGACAATACGAGGGTCATGTTGGAGGTAGTGCAACAAGAAGGCACTCATGTGTCTTGCGCAGCCATGCGGACCAAGTCCACGCTGTGTTTGTGGCATAGAGGTGCTAACCGTTCTTTCTTCCTCTGACATCTCCCCCCAACCTCTTTCAACTGAAATTTGACCAAGGTCCCCCTCATCTGCAGAGTCTTCCATGTCCATGGACAGTTCGTCCTCCATATCTTCATGTCCTCCTGCACCTTCCTCAACATCTCGCCTGCTACCATGCGCCCTTGTTGATCCCTGTCCCCCATGGTCCCATGCCTGCCGCGTTGGTGATGATGAATGTCTGGACCTTGGTGATGTTGTTGTGTCTTGCGCATATGAATCCTCCTGTAGTTCCTCCCCTTCCTGTTGTCCCACCCCCTGACTCCGAATAGTGTTTAGCGTGTGCTCCAGCATGTAAATGACTGGAATCGTCATGCTGATAATGGCATTGTCAGCGCTAAACATATTCGTCGCCATGTCGAAACTGTGCAGAAGGGTGCATAGGTCCTTGATCTGAGACCACTCCATCAGGGTGATCTGCCCCACCTCTGCATCTCGTTGGCCCAGGCTATACGTCATGACGTATTGCACCAGGGCTCTGCGGTGCTGCCACAGTCGCTGTAACATGTGGAGAGTTGAATTCCAGCGTGTCGCCACATCGCATTTCAGGCGATAAACCGGCAGGCCGAAAGACTTCTGGAGCGATGCAAGTCGCTCAGCTGCGGCGCTTGAACGGCGGAAGTGAGCAGACAGTTTTCGTGCCCTGTCCAGAAGGCCATCTAGGCCGGGATAGTGTGTTAAAAATTGCTGGACGACAAGGTTCAACACGTGAGCCATACAAGGTACGTGTGTCACCTTGCCCAAGCGAAGGGCCGCACCCAGGTTTGCAGCATTGTCGCACACGGCCTTACCAGGCTGCAGGTTGAGTGGAGACAACCATTTATTAAACTCGGACCGCAGAGCTGACCACAACTCCTCAGCTGTGTGACTCTTATTCCCAAGACATGTCAAGCTAAAGACCGCCTGATGCCGTTGCGCTCTGCTGCCAGCATAGTAATGAGGGGTGCGTGATTCCTTCTGCGCAGTGAGAACGCTGGTGGCCTGACCAGGCAAGCTTGGGGCGGAGGTGGAGGACCCAGATGAGGTGGAGGATGCAGAAGAAGTGGCGGAACTTGGACAGACAGAGGATTGACACACAAGTCGTGGGGACGGCAAGACTTGTGCAGCAGACCCTTCACCATCTATCACCATAGTTACCCAGTGGCCAGTCAGCGACATGTAACGTCCCTGTCCATGCTTACTGGTCCAAGTATCGGTGGTGAAATGCACCCGTTCACACACAGAGTTTCTCAAGGAAGCGGTGATGTTGTGTGTGACATGCTGGTGTAGCGCGGGCACACCTTTCTTAGAGAAGTAGTGGCGACTAGGCATCTGGTACTGGGGCACAGCGACAGACATAAGGTCTCTAAAATCCTGTGTGTCCACTAGGCGGAAAGGCAGCATTTCGGTAGCCAACAGCTTACAGAGGGATAGAGTCAACCTCTTAGCTTTGTCATGGGTCGCAGGAAGTGGCCTTTTATTTGACCACATCTGAGGGACAGAGATCTGGCTGCTGTGTGTAGACGGTGTTGAGTAGGGTGTCCCTGGAAAAATGCAGGTTTGTGAGGAAAGTGCAGGCGGAGACATGATGTTGCCTTCATCCAACGTTGGTGCTATCGATGTTTGAGAGAGCTGTACACAATCACTTGTTTCCCCTTCCAAACCAACTGACGACCTACCAAGCAAACTGCCTGTTGCGGTTACAGTGGTGGAAGTTGTGGGTGGAAAAACAGGTGTGACAGCTGTCCCCACAGTCCTAGAAGATGACGAGCGCGCGGATGCACTGGAAGGGGCAGGCGGTGGATGGTTGGCTCCGCTAGGCCGCATTGCAGCACGTTGAGCTTCCCACCAGGCCATATGATATTTATTCATGTGACGATTCATGGAAGAAGTTGTCAAACTGCTGAGGTTTTGACCTCTACTAAGATAACCATGCCAAATGTTACAGATCACATAATTTGGGCGATCTTTTTTTATGTCAAAAAAGGACCAGGCTAGGCAAGGCTTAGAGGCCATGCGACCTGTTGATCCACCCCGAATAATGCTCAGAGGCAGAGTGGTGGCTGAGGATGCAGTTGTAGACGTGCTACCAGTGCTCCGACTGTGTCCAGGAAGGCGCAAGGTTACCTCGACGTCGGTTGCATCCTCCTCCACCGCCTCTGTTGACCTCCTCGAGTGTCTGACTGTGGGTTGACAGTAGGTGAGATCTAGAACTTCATCATCAATTGTTGTGTTTGCACTCCCCTCCCCCTCAGACCGAGCCTCTTCTTGCCCTGACCGAATATTTAAGTTGTCATCCCAATCGGGTATCTGCGTCTCATCTTCATCAGTATGTTCCTCATTGTCTATAACCACAGTTGTTGGAAAGGCAGCATTTTGGTAGCCAACAGTTTGCAGATGAGGAAAGTCAACCTCCAAGCCATGTCATGCCCTTCTAAAAGCATGTAAAACACAGCGAGGGGACTCCAACCACAGTCTCCCTCGTTTCCACTAACTGGGCCACACACACCCCACTTGACTGGCATCGGTTGAGCCCCCTTTTGAAAAAGAAAAAGATGCTTTGCATGAAGCACTCTCAAAAATACGCGTGCCTTTCCCGTCCCCTGGCTGACCCAGGGGAAGAAAAGTCCTCTGAGAGCCATGACTTGTTCATCTTGGTTCTTTTAGAGACACAGCGAGGGGACTCCAACCACAGTCTCCCTCGTTTCCACTAACTGGGCCACACACACCCCACTTGACTGGCATCGGTTGAGCCCCCTTTTGAAAAAGAAAAAGATGCTTTGCATGAAGCACTCTCAAAAATACGCGTGCCTTTCCCGTCCCCTGGCTGACCCAGGGGAAGAAAAGTCCTCTGAGAGCCATGACTTGTTCATCTTGGTTCTTTTAGAGACACAGCGAGGGGACTCCAACCACAGTCTCCCTCGTTTCCACTAACTGGGCCACACACACCCCACTTGACTGGCATCGGTTGAGCCCCCTTTTGAAAAAGAAAAAGATGCTTTGCATGAAGCACTCTCAAAAATACGCGTGCCTTTCCCGTCCCCTGGCTGACCCAGGGGAAGAAAAGTCCTCTGAGAGCCATGACTTGTTCATCTTGGTTCTTTTAGAGACACAGCGAGGGGACTCCAACCACAGTCTCCCTCGTTTCCACTAACTGGGCCACACACACCCCACTTGACTGGCATCGGTTGAGCCCCCTTTTGAAAAAGAAAAAGATGCTTTGCATGAAGCACTCTCAAAAATACGCGTGCCTTTCCCGTCCTCTGGCTGACCCAGGGGAAGAAAAGTCCTCTGAGAGCCATGACTTGTTCATCTTGGTTCTTTTAGAGACACAGCGAGGGGACTCCAACCACAGTCTCCCTCGTTTCCACTAACTGGGCCACACACACCCCTCTTGACTGACATCAGTTGATGCCCCTTTTCAAAATGAAAAAGATGCTTTGCATGAAGCACTCTCAAAAATACGCGTGCCTTTCCCGTCCCCTGGCTGACCCAGGGGAAGAAAAGTCCTCTGAGAGCCATGTCCACATTGTCAGTGGACAGACACGTGTGCTTATCTGCCAGCAGACCCCCAGCAGCACTGAAGACAGGTTCCGAGAGAACACTGGCTGCAGGACACGACAAGATCCCCAAGGCGTACGTGGCGAGCTCAGGCAATTTATCCAGATTGGAAGCCTAAAATGAGCAGGGCTCAAGTTGCACATTAATGGAATCGATGTTTCCTTGCATATACTCATATATCTGTGTGTCCTCCTCTTTTTCCTTGTCCAGCTCTTTTGTTTTCGCATGAGTATATGTCCTTGTCACTTTCCCATTTGTTGTGAGTTGTTTGTCACCTTTTGGACACCTTTGAGGGTGTTTTCTAGGTGTTTTTCTGTGTTTGTGATTGCCTGCCATTGTTTCCTATGCAGTTCGAGTTCGGTTCGTCGAACGTTCGACGAGCCGAACTCGAACGGGACCTCCGTTCGGCGAACCGACCTCGAGCCGAACCGGGACCGGTTCGCTCATCTCTACTCAGGAGAAATTGCACAACACATTTCATGGTGTGTAATCTCTTGTTAAAAATGTAAAATGTTGGGCTGAAGTTTTTGTGAGAAAAATTTTCATTTTTTCCATGTGCACTGCTTTAATTCCTATGAAGCACCTAAAGAGCAAATTACCTTCTTGGATGTGATTTTGAGCAGTTTTAGTGCTGCAGTTTTTAATATGGTGTCACTTTTGGGTATTTTCTTTCAAATGGGTCTCTCAAAGTCACTTCAAATGTGATCTGGTCCATAAAAAATGTTTTGGTAAATTTGTTTGGAAAAATGATAACTTGCTGTTAAACTTTAAACCCTTCTAATAAGAGATGGGCAAACTTGTTCGAAAAAGGTTTGCCAATCTCAAATTTGGCACAAACCTTGGCTCTTTCCAGTCGGATTCACAATCACTTTTCTAATCTGCAAAGTTCAGCTTTGTCCGTTAACAGTTCGTGTTTACACTACTGCAGAAACCATCCACTTCTGGCCCCATCACAGCCATGTAAAGTAAGTAAAAAAATGATACAAAATGGTTAAAGCAGGACATACTAAACAGTCTCTGCGCAGCAGTAACACTACTTCCTGGTCAGCTCATTAACCCTTAAACATATTCACTGCTTCTCCCACCCACCTTCAGTCCCATAATCTGTGATCTGTTGCAGTCTGACCATGACCCACCCTTCTGTTACAGCGTCTGTGATTGGTTGGAATCACACACTGTATGGGTTCCTGTTATGGTCAGGAGACCATTGACATTCTTGTAAATATCCCATTCAAGGCAATCTCCTTCCTATTATGGTCAGGAGAATGCAAAACATCTTGCAAAAATCCCATGAAAAAGGTAGAAATACACAAGAGTAGTTGGAAACTTAGCTGGCTGCAATCCACTGACTACACAAACACAACTAGAAGTAGCGGTGGAGGATTCCTAACAAACCTAGACGCCTTATCACTGCCAGAGAACTAACTAACCTCAAAGATGAAATGAGAATCCTGACTTGCCTCAGAGCAACCCCAAAGGAAAGTCAAAGCCTCCTACATACAGTGTGTCCACCCATATGCTGTCCACCGCCATTAACTTGAAAACGGCGGTGGCTAAAGGCATAAAAGTGGTGTCTAGGCATAGTAAAGTATCCATGCACTATGCAATGAAACCACCTATAGCACCACCTGGTGAAAAACAATGGTGTTAGCATGTTTATCATGAAAATGGAGCGAGATAGAGAAAAAAAGGGAATTACAAAGTTGTAGTTGAATATTTTCAAACACAAATTTAGAAAAAGACATAGATTAGACAGAAACTCCCTTCAGTGCAAATTTAGCCTTTAACCAAGCCCAGAATAAGAGAACTAAATACTTATCAGGCATAGCTGCAGACTCAGGATGGCATGGGAACAAAACCGATGCAAAGAAATGAAAAACCACTGTAGAAATCATTCTTGGAAAATCCAAAAAGGCGCAAAAAAGGGAAAACAAAAACCTGGACTTCATGGGCTTCCTGAAACAGCAATCATCTCAAACACCTGTCTGAGTGACAGATATAGAATTAGACTCACTACCAGCACTAGCCACCAGAGGAAGTCCAGAAACACTCCCGGGAACAACACCATCTCTGATGATGTTCACAGCACTTTCCCTATCCAGGGATAGAGGTAACCTAAGAACTATGAACTACTACCCCAAGAGCCAGGAGGAAAAGATTTGGTGCTGAAATTTATGCATCATATTTCTGCACCAAATCTTCATCTCCTGGCAAAAAAAATTGCATTAATACTGCAACAAAACCACATCATATTTTGATGTTTTTTTTTTCCAGAAGATGCAGATTTGGTGCAGGACTATGGTTTATAAATTTCAACACCAAATATGCATTTCTTGCAAAAGAACTGCTGCCAGGAAATGCAGGTCGGCTTGAACTGTGTTAACCTGAGGTGAGGTCACTGAGTTCTAACAGCTCACCTGAGGAGAATTTTCCTGCGATCACAGGTAGGTACTGTGGGAACCTCCAGCTGTTACTGCACATAAACTTAGTTACATCACAGCTCACTGCTGCAGCTCAGTCAATCTCTGCCTGCAGCTATAGCAGGTGGTAATGTTCTTTGCATGTGCACTGGATCTTCAGAATATAGCAGAGTCAGGATCATCATGTGACCTTGTGTGGATTATGTCTGACCTGGATGTTTGGGCGTGAAAGAGGGTTAACAAGGGTGTTTTTTTTTTATTTAATTTCAAATAAAATATTTTTTTAGAGTTTCGTTTTTTTTCTTTTCCGTTACAGAATAATAATTGGGGTCTCATAGACACCTCCTATTACTATTCTAGGGCTTAGTGGCAGCTGTGAGCTGTCATTACCCCTTATTATCCCGATTGCTACCGCAAGATGGCAACCGGGATGAGCAGGGTAAAGTAGTGAGATTTTTGCATCTAATGGGTTCAACAATTCTGCACAGCTTCTGGCTGCTATTTTTACGCTGGGGGTAAACTAATCATGCGTCTACCCAGCCTGACAATGCCAGCCCACAGTTATCGGCTTTATCTTGGCTGGGTGTCAAATGGGGGGGCTGCACACTGTTTTTAAAATTGTTTATTTAATTAATTTAAAAAAGCCTCATGGGGTCCCTCTTAATTTGATGCACAGCCAAGAAAAGCAGATGGCTGGGAGCTGCAGCCTGTAGCCATCTGCTTTATGTGGGCTGGATAATGCAAGAGAAACAGGAGTTTTTAAAGTGCAAAAAGTGACAGATTTTATTTGAGACATGAAGTGGACATCTTTAAAAACACTTAAAATGTATCTGGGTCAGGCATTGGCAATGACATATCCAAAAATCCTGTGTCAATGGGTTATTAGGTACAAGTAAATCTCAATCAAGGTAAATACACCACAATTAAACAAAAGCTCATGACACCAGAGAATTATACATAATACATACAGTATGAGGTATTAGGGCACAAAGCCCGTATAGAGAGAATCACATTGTCCATAGCCAGCCACACAGGAAGCCTCAGGAAAACGCCCTACGTACGTTTCGACATGTTAATGCGGTAATCAAAATCTACATCAGGGGAAGGACTCCAAAATATGTCCCCAGTATGCCAGGTTTAAATAGAAATATACCGCACTCCAGGCCTATCGGAAGTCCAGGAAGTGGCAACCGCGCCGACGCGCTGGTCAAGTCCCACGAGACATCAGCCGTCATGTCATAATCACGCATGCGCGGGAGCGTGGATGCGTCACCATGGCTCCCGCGCAGGCGCGAGACGTACAGACAGCGGTGTCGACAGGTACCGGAGTCGGCGCGCTCGCACTGAGACCATCGGGAGGCACTGGAGGGTAAACAGTAAGCGCATAGTTTTACATTATAAAGTGTATGTCACATCACATAACATAATAATATCCCATGTATATGACGGGGGAAACTGCATTCTTTCTTGTATCATGTCAGTTATACTTGTATCTTTATTCCTCCATATATCGCTTGTCAGATCATAATATGGATGTGCATTCCTTTATTGGCCTGTGAAAATAAAACCTGGTATTAGACTGGGGGCATGCAGGTATTCTAAAATGAATAAAAGCATAAAAGATGTAGGTGAGGGGAGTGAAATGGCACCATAAGAATCCAACAAAAACCCAAGGACAATTGGTACTGTTAATATATGTATCCCTAATATTCGGTATATATTATAATGCAAAACGTTATGAAAAATCCTCAATACAATGTGTACTAACAATGAAGGAGTATCACAAAAATGGGGAATAGCTAACGGATTTGTTGAGACCTCGGGGGACCAGAGTGTCCAAGGTCACAATCCATTTTGTCTCACACTACGCCAGGCGCTTTTTGAGGTCACCACCCCTGATCCCACCCTCTATGGCATTAACGGCCCTGATCTTTAATTTCGAGGGGTCACAGGAGTGGTGAGATGTGAAATGCCTGGGCAGTGGCTTGTGCGCCCTCGTACGCCGGCCTCTTCCTGGGGGACCGTTTCCGCGATAGCGGGTACAGTGGCAGGAGCATCAAAGCGGGCTACAATCGGGCCAAAAAAACCCCACGGATGCAACTGCTAACCAGTGCCCCCAAAAAACAGGACAAACAAGAATATGCGGTGAGGTTCACTGGAACCTACAATCAGGAGTGGGAAACAATGCGGCGGATTATGGCGTAACATTGGCCGGTATTGCTGACGGATCCAGTGCTAGCAGAAGTATTAACTCCTAACCCGATGATGACCTCGAGGAGGGCCAGGAACCTTAAAGACATTCTGGTTCAAAGCCGTTATATTCCACCAAGGACCAATCTGTTTGGTTCTCGGGGCCCCTTACAGGGTTGTTATCCCTGTGGTCACTGCCTAGCTTGCAGCAATGTCCTTCACAGTACGAACTTTTATTCATCTGATGGACAAAGGGATTTCCTAATTAGACGATACATCACATGTAGTACCACACATGTGGTGTATTTTGCTACATGTCTGTGCCCCCTGACCTACGTGGGCCTCACCTCGCGTGAGTTCCGCGTGAGGGTCAGGGAGCACGTGAGGGACATTGCTGCTGCCAGGTCAGAGACTGACCCTACACTGCTCAAAACACTGCCCAGGCACTTCAGATCTCACCACTCCTGTGACCCCTCAAAATTAAAGATCAGGGGCATTGATGCCATAGAGGGTGGGATCAGGGGTGGTGACCTCAAAAAGCGCCTGGCGCAGTGTAAGACAAAATGGATTGGGACCTTGGACACTCTGGTCCCCCGAGGTCTCAACGAATGCGTTAGCTATTCCCCATTTTTGTGATACTCCTTCATTGTTAATACACATTGTATTGAGGATTTTTCATAACGTTTTGCATTATAATATATACCGGATATTAGGGATACATATATTAACAGTACCAATTGTCCTTGGGTTTTTGTTGGATTCTTATGGTGCCATTTCACTCCCCTCACCTACATCTTTTATGCTTTTATTCATTTTAGAATACCTGCATGCCCCCAGTCTAATACCAGGTTTTATTTTCACAGGCCAAAAAAGTAATGCACATCCATATTATGATCTGACAAGCGATATATGGAGGAATAAAGATATTAGTATAACTGACATGATACATGAAAGAATGCAGTTTTCCCCATCATATACATGGGATATCATTATGTTATGTGATGTGACATACACTTTATAATGTAAAACAATGCGCTTACTGTTTACCCTCCAGTGCCTCCCGATGGTCTCAGTGCGAGCGCGCCGACTCCGGTACCTGTCCTCTCTCGACACCGCTGTCTGTACGTGTCGCGCCTGCGCGGGAGCCATGGTGATGCGTCCACGCTCCCGCGTATGCGCGATTATGACGTGACGGCTGATGTCTCACGTGGGTGCGGGCGCCACTTTCGGGACTTCCGATAGGCCTGGAGTGCGGTATAATCCTATTTAAACCTGGCATACTGGGGGCATATTTAGGAATCCTTCCCCTGATGAAGATTTTGATTACCGCATAAACATATCAAAACGTACGTAGGGCGTTTTTCTGAGGCTTCCTCTGTGGCTGGCTATGGACAATGTGATTCTCCCTAAACGGGCTTTGTGCCCTAATACCTCATACTGTATGTATTATGTTTAATTCTCCTGTGTCATGGGCTTTTGTTTAATTGTGGTGTATTTACCTTGATTGAGATTTACTTGTACCTAATAACCCATTGACACAGGATTTTTGGATATGTCATTGCCAATGCCTGACCCAGATACATTTTAAGTGTTTTTAAAGAAATCCCCTTCATGTCTCAAATAAAATCTGTCACTTTTTGCACTTTAAAAACTCCGGTTTCTCTTGCATTATTATGCTATTGAGTTTGTGCTACAAGTGGGAAGTTTGTGGTACCCATACCCACAATTACCCTCATATGGTGTTACGGAGCATTGTATTTATTTATGTGTGCTGGGTATCAATATATGGGGTATTTTTTTATTTATTTATTTTTACACCTTATTATAGGGCCCAGACAGCATGTATGATTCCAACCAATCACAGATATTGTCACACATTTTGGTTGGCACAGTATGACTGCAATTAATCACAAATGCCAGGACTGCCAGTGAGAGGGGAAAGCTGTGAATATGTATGAGGGTTAATGACCAGACCCTGAAGAAATGTGACAGCCACACAGAAGACTGAGTAAGTATAACTGTCCAGCTTTAGTCCTTATTTTCTTTCTTTTGCAGCCCCCCTGGACCTTACTAAAACTAGCCTCCTTAATACGCTTTTTCTCCCATTTAATTTATTGCGGGTCAGATGTGTTCATCAAGCTGTTTATTGAACACCTGGAAAGTTGGTGAACACAAACCAAAACTCATCTCTACCTCTAACTTCCTAACAGAAGTGTGCTAGTCACGCAAAATGGCTCTTCTATATCCCTGCCATGCCTGGACATTAAATGTGAATAATAAAGGAAGACTTTTAAAAGAATGTTAGTGTCCTTTTCACTTCTCTTTTGCTCTTGATGGATCACGTCTCTTATCTTCTAAAGTGAGCACCACTTATCTTGTGTTTTGTCTGCCATGTATTTTATACCTCCATAATGACAGTGCGAAGGTAGTGCCGTATTTTTTTTTTCTGTTTAAAACTGTGTTATTAATAACTATTTTGTGTGACATAGCTCTCTGGTTTAAAGGCATAAACATTCAAAGTTTGATATTTGCAAAATTTTCAACATTTTGGCTAAACTTCCAATATTTTCACAAACACAGGAAAAATAGTCCTAAACTTACCACTATCTTGAAGTACAATATGTCTCAAAAAAACAGTCTCAGAATCAATGGGATCCATTGAAGCGTTCCAGAGTTATTACATCGTAAAATTACACTGGTCAGAATTAAAAATGGCTCTGTAATTAAGGTGAAAACAAGGCTTGAGAGCAAAACGGTTAAAGGCCTCCAAACATGGTGTTTATTATGGCATCCAAAACTTTACATTTTGGTCTTATTTGACCAGACTATATTCTCAGAGCATTTAACAGTCTTGTATAAATGTTGAGAAAACTGTAAATGCGCTTGATATTGCTTTTTGTTCAACAATGGAGTCTTGCTTGGCGACGGTACATACAGACCGTGGAGGTTGAGCACATTACTTATTATTTTCAATTGTAATTGAAACAATTGTACTTGCTGATGCCTGGTCTTTCTGTAGCTCTCCACAGGTGGTTCTCTGCTCTTGGACAACTGATTTTTTTTCATTCCACTGTCTAAAATCTTGCGGGAAACACGTGGTTGTGGCCAGATTATGATGAAATAATTCTTTTCACTTTCAGATTATGGCCTCAACAATGCTCACTGGAATATTGAATAGTGTACAAATTATTTTTGCAATCAATGCTATCAGTATGTTTTGCACCAATAGGGTTGCAAAGGTCTTGAGAAAGCTCAAGGATTTTATGCATCATGAGATTAGTGGCTCCTTTCATGTGTGGCCCTAATGAGACACCTTTTTATATGCCTTCAGCTGAACCAGCTGATATTATTTTTGAATAAGTGGCAGGGCTGCTTTACAATTGCTACTAAATTTCAGCTGGTGTCATGACTTTTCATGATTTTGTGCACCTCTAGTTCTTTATGTGTTCAATAATTCTTGCATGTGTTATTTATCATTATTTCATACAACCTAAATTATGGACATCTGAGGTTTAATTTTTTCGGAATTGGATCCGTTGTTACTGACATCTGGTAATTTCATGTCAACAGCAGCTTTATAAATATATCTATATTTAAAATTTTTGACGTATTCAATACTTATTTTACCTGTTGTATATATCAGTCATAGAACTAATTAGGAATTGTGGCATGGGCCAAATAAGCTGAGCTTACTATTGATAGGAATGATGATAGCTGTGTTATATAGCTAGCAAGTGTCTCTAACAGTAATTACCAGAATTAGCGCTAATCAATGCTGTATAACTCCGTTTTTTATTTTTTTTATAGTGCTGGAGTTGTGTTCCAATCTAAAGTCCCTGTTCGCGGTCTTAGGGGTACTTTGCACGCTGCAACATCGCTAGCCGATGATAGCAATGCCGAGCGCAATAGTACCCGCCCCGTTGCACATGCGATATCTTGTGATAGCTGCCGTAGCGAACATTATCGCTACGGCAGCTTCACACACACTTATCTGGTCGGCGACGTCGCTATTTCTGCCGAAGAATCCCTCCTTCAAGGAGGCGGTGCGTTCGGCGTCACAGCGACGTCACTGCAACATCACTAATCGGCCGGCCAAAAGAAGCGGAGGGGCGGAAATGAGCAGGATGTAAACATCCCACCCACCTTCTCCCTTCCGCATTGCCGGTGGACAGCGGGCGCAGGTAAGGAGATGTTTGTCGCTCTTGCGGCTTCACACACAGCGATGTGTGGAGCTGCAGGAATGAAAAACAACATTGTACCTGCGGACGCACCGACATTATGAAAATGAACGACGTGACACAGATCACCATTTTTTGACTGTTTCACACTCGTTCATCTTCTCTCCTAGGCTTTACACGTTGCGGCATCGTTACCGGCGCCGGATGTACGTCACTTTCGATTTGACCCCGACGATATCGAAGTAGCGATGTCGCAACGTGCAAAGTACCCCTTATACCCTCCAGCATTTTCATTCTTCATCAGCGACTCTTCAATACAAAACACCTTCTTTTGACTGCAGCTTCTAATTGATTGGAAGTCAGAAATTACACCACATGTGCTCAATGCAACTATGAGAGCCAGAACGAGGCTCTCATAGAATTGTATTGAAGAGTGACATTCTGCTCACTGCAATTAACACGGAAGCAGCTCATGGGTCACAAGCTGTTGGAGACCATTGAAAGCAGCAGTGATAGAAGATGAAGACGGTAGTGGGAGAGTATAAGCCTATTTTCAGGGACCTTCAATTAGAAGAACCCACTGCAGCGATAAAAAACCACCAAAAACTGGAGTGGTGCTTTAAGTGATGTCATCCTGATGACAAATGTATCATTGCAGGGTGCCATTGATTGATATAGTAGCAGGGAGACTGCTGAAAGAACACTAGTGCTACTATTTTGGCAGTCTTCTGAAGCTCAGCTGCAGGCTAGACTTCCTATAAGACCATAATTAGCACTATGCAAGCCAAGCAAAAAGACAACCTTATGTCCCCTTCACACGCCTGTGTCTCTGGTATGTGTTTGGTACATTTCCTCACGTGCAGGAGGCACGGGCACATGTAGACCCATTAAAATCAATGGGTCTGCGTTCACGTCCATATTTTGCCATGGACCGTGTGTCCGTGTGGAGCATACATGTGCCCGTGTGCTCTACACATAGACATATCCATTTTTCTCCGGCATCACGGGTGTCAGACGGACCGAACACGGACTGCACGGATGTGATCCGTGTGACACCCACCGGAAAAAAACACACATGCCTGTGAAATAAAAAAAGTTTCTATACTCACCTGTCTCTGCTGTTGCTGTCACTTGCTTCTGACCCCCACTCATTATGCTCCTGAATATTCACTCCACTGTAGGCCGGAAGCAACAGCAGTGGGAAGTCGGGTGGGTGGGAGACCACAGATCAGCACCATGGACAGCAACGCCAGGGACAGGTGAGTAGAAAGTTCCCGTTCTTCGTATGTTATCACAGATAGCACACGGAGAACACAAGTGTGCCAAAAACATTGCACATAGAGCGCAATACGCAACTTTGACACGCCCGTGAATAAAGTGTGTGATTTTCACGGATGTGTGAAGGGGGCCTTATACTGAATTCCCCTATAGCGGAAAAAAAATAAAATATAATGCATAAAAAGATTTTTACATTAATAAAAAAATATTAATCACCTCAAGTTGAAAACATTAAAATGCACATATATTAGATTTTGTATAACTGTCTCTATTCTATTACACTTTAAATGGTAGGTGACCCTTTGCTTGACTTAGTGGTTCAGTGACACTTACCACCTACTTGTAAATAATGCAAAAAGGAGAAAATCCAGCATGCAAATCCAATAAATAAAAACTTCGATTTTTATTGTAGATTCATGTTAAAAACAAGTTTCCTTTGTCTACTTGTAATTAATGTATCTCCATCAACTCCTTATGGATTAGCTGTCTCCTGTGAAGCACTTATATTCATAAAATGCAGGTGGAAAGGTCTCCTGATCCTCATTGTGTCACAAACAATTTTGGTCATGTTTGTAAATGGAATAAAACCCTAAAGATGCAATTTTTATTATTTTGTATTTTCCATTTAGGGAGTAGAGGTGGATATATAGTATAAATGGGTGGCATGGTGGATCAGTGGTGGGGTCAAATCCCACCAAGGATAACATCTGCAAGGAGTTTGTATGTTCTCCCCGTGTTTTGCGTGGGCTTCCTCCGGGGACTCCGGTTTCATCCCATGCTCCAAAGACATAAAGATAAAGAATTTTGATTGTGAGCCCCAATGGGGACAGTGTTGCCAATGTGTGTAAAGCGCTGTTGAATCAATAGTGCTATAAAATTGAATAAATATATAGAAATGGCTTGGTATACTGAAAATATGCTACTTTCACCCCATCTATGAATATCTTTGAAGACTATAAATGCTTTTGTTGTGAAATTCAAGCAGATCAAATGTCACATTTTTTACATCTAAAAATAGCTATAACTTTGTATGCCATTTGAAAACTTATAATGCTTTTTTGTTAATTTGCTTTAATTGTTGAATTAAACAATAGAACATTCATCATTTACTTGTTATTTCCAAGTTAGTTTATTGTAGAGTTCTTTCTAATGGATTGATAGAAAAATGCAGACCTCCCACTATCACTCTAGGTTTGGACATTTTGTCTTTTCTTAGCGATTTGTGGGCTATGGGAAACTGTGATAAGCACTTGTCATAGATGAAAAGTGTGTTTTTCTTCCCTTCTATATAAGATATATAAATGGCTAGTGTAGTGAACATCTTTAAAACATCACTTGCGGCAGGTGCATTTTAGTTGAAACCATTGCAATGTGAAAGAAATAAAAAGCTATATCAGATGCATCCAGAAAACAACATCGACTCCTTATTGGGTTGCTCATAGTTTTGATCTCTGAGAGTAGTAAGCTTTTGCAACTCCATTAGACTTTAAAGCTTTTCTCTTGTATCCTCAGAGGAAAAGAAGTGTATGCTTTATAGGAATCAAGCAGAAAGTCTGCATGTCTTCAGTTTTCATCAAACACAAAGAATGGTCAGAATTATACCCGCAAAGTATCTATACACAGAGAATCTAAAGCATAACATCTGCAATCTGTAAACTTTGTACTGATGAGTATCAAGAATCAACTTCTACATTTACATTGTAATTGAAGAAAAATGTGTTGAATTGAAATGTTTCTACTTTCAAAGAAATAAAAAAAGAAAACATAGACCAGAGAATGCAAAAAAAAAAAAAAAATTTGAATACTAAATACATTTTTGAATGTGCAGGTTCTGCAAAGTGTGATAATAATAATAATAATAATAATAATAATAATAATAATAATAATAATAATTAGAGGAAGATGAAGATGAAGAAGATGAAAAAGAAGAAAAATGATGATGTAGAGAAAATAAAAAAAATCCTTAAAACTCATTACCCAATAAAAAATCCTCAATATTTATTTGCTCATTGAAATTAAATTGTACTATAGCTACATGAATGGCTGATTAGTTCAAGTTAAACTCCGCACACGACCAATCTTACACAATATAAATGAGATAGTGTACAAATAAATTTAGATAATATATCAAACATTTCACTTCCTACAGTACATAAGTGATATCTGTTGAAAATTCTACAATACATACTGCAGAGGGGATTTATGCAAGTCATAAATAACATAAATTAATACACGGAACCATACAGGTAGCCCTGACATATCTCTCCAGCCTGCCCCCTCATTCTTCACATATTTTAACCCCTCCACAAAGCCCAGTTTGCTCTCTCATCCTTCACATATATTAGCTGCCCACTTCATCATTTTTCTTACAGCCAGAATAGGTAGGAGCACTGGGGGAGGAACTTATTGCCACCACGAGCCCAGGATGA